>NC_133406.1:194706750-195019000 GCF_049350105.2 Macaca mulatta | reverse complement strand
TGTCTGTAATCCCAGCACTTTGGGTGGCTGAAGTGGGCTGATACTTGAGGTCAGGAGTTCAAGACCAGCCTGGCCAACATGGTGAAACCTTGTATCTACTAAAAATACAAAAATTAGCTGAGCGTGGTGGCAGGCACCTGTAATCCCAGCTACCTGGGAGGCTGAGGCAGGAGAATCACTTGAACCTCGGAGGTTGAGGTTGCAGTGAGCCAAGATTGTGCCACTGCACTCCAGCCTAAGTGACAGAGTGAGACTCTGTCTCCAAAAATAAATAAATAAATAACTCCAAGAACAGTTTTATATTTTTATTTTCACACTGAAAGTCAGATTTGCTTCAGCTTCAAAGAACATGTTTATGTAAAATTAAATGAGAGCTGGCAGTGAGCTGTACTATTTTTTTTTTTCCTAAACAGGAAAAGGGTTAAAATAAATCTTATGAAATACTGTTTGGCTGGGTGTGGTATCTTGCACCAGTAATCCCAACACTTTGAGAGGCCAAGCAAGACCTCCATCTCTGAGGGGATCACATGACCCCAGGAGTTTGAGACCAGCCTGGGCAACATAGCAAGACCCCATCTGTACCAAAATTTTTAAAAATTGTTCATTGTGACACTTGCATGTGGTCCCAGATACTGGGGAGGCTGAGGTAGGAGGATTGTGGCAAGCCCAGGAAGTCGAGGTTGTGGTGAGCTGTGATCTGGCCACTGCACTCTAGTCTGGGTGACAGAGTAAGACCCTGTCTCCAAAAACAAGGAAAGAAAAAAAATAGGGCTAGGTGCAGTGGCTTAATGCCTGTAATCCCAGCACTTTGGGAGGCCGAGGTTGGTGAATCACCTGAGGTCAGGAGTTCAAGATCAGCCTGGCCAACATGGTGAAACCCCATCTCTACTAAAAAATACAAAAATTAGCAGGGTGTGGTGGCGAGTGCCTGGAATTCCAGCTACTTGGGAGGCTGAAGCAGAAGAATCACTTGAACCCGGGAGGCGGAAGTTGCAGTCAGCCAAGATCACACTACTGTACTCCAGTCTGGGTGACGAGCGAAACTGCATCTCAGAACAAAACAAAACAAAATGTCTTGTGAGTTAATCTGGTATTTGGGTGGTATGAATACTGAATACTGTTTAGGATTGATCCTAAACACAATACTTTTAAGGGGGTTACTTAAACCATAGTATTTAAGTTTCTGGACTGACTAAATGAAGCTAGGCTACCCAAAACACAGTGCTTGATATGTAATCATCAATATTAAACTCCATTGCCCAGGTTGGAATACAGTGGTGCGATCGTGGCTCACTGCACCCTTGACATTCCCTGGGCTCAGGTGATCCTCCTGCCTTAGCCTCCTGAGTAGCTAGGACCAGAGATGTGTGCCACCATGCCTGACTAATTTTTGTATTTTGTTTTTAGAGATGAGGTTTTGTCATGTTGCCCAGGCTGGCCTCAAACTCCTGGGGCTCAAGCCATCTTCTCACCTGAGCCACCCGAAGTGCTGGGATTACAGGCGTGTGAGCCACCATGCTTGGCATAAGCATTTGATTTTTCGAAGACCAGAATATTCTGATTCTGAGAGAAACATGAAGGATGGTTGGAAAACACATTGTTAGTCTCACCTTAAATTTATAACCTCTGACCTAAAGTGCGTTTTTAGTTTTGATTGGCACTTATACCGCATTTCTCCAGTCAAGTTGTTTTCCCATTCTGCTGAACTGCTTAATCGTTCCTCCTTTTTTTTTCCTCCTTGAGTCAGGGTATTGTTCAGCCACTCAGGCTGGGGTACAGTGGGTCCTGATCTTGGCTTGGTGCAGCCTCAAACTCCTGGGCTCAAGAGATCCTCCTGCCTCAGCCTCCCAGACTAAGTTTTTTTTGTGTGTTTTAGGGACAGGGTCTTATTATGTTGCCCAGGCAGGTCTTGAACTCCTGACCTGCCTATGATGCTCCCTCCTCAGCCTCCCGAGTTGTTGGAATTACAGGCATGAGCCACGGCACCCAGTTGATCAACTTTTTCTTTATATTTTCTTAAACAGTCAACATCATACCCCTCATCTTGCTTTTTACCTGATGATTTTTCCTTTGTTTTATGTTTGGTTCTGGATTTTTGTTTGTTCACTGAATAAACAATACGAAGAGAAATTTCTTAACACTGTGCCATATATCTGTAGCCATATATTCTCTCCTTTTGAATGCCTTTTCATGCTCTTATTCAGCAGTTCTCAAAGTTTTTTTCTTGTATACCCTTCGGTCTCAAGTACTTTTTCAGGGATAATGTAAGATCAAAACTGTTTTTGTAATAATAAGACTGCCTTTTTGACCACTGGCACTGATCGTGCAAAAGTAATGGTGGATAAACCTGCTGTTCCCTTAACATAAATCAAGGCAGTGGCAACAAACAGTACTAGCAATTCTTGTGTTCTTCACTGTCACCTTCACTTAGAAAATGTCCATGATGAAGCATTACAGACTTAAGTTTATTAATTCTCAGTCCTTGACTACGTGGCTTTAAGGTAACCTGGCAAAATAGGAATTATGGATGGAGCGCTTCAGCATATCAAAAGTAGGTACAATGGTTTTTTTTATGAAAAGCCCTTGTGTGATTTTAATTAAGAGTTGATTAAGCTTTTTTCATGTAACTTTATTTACTGGCTTTTATTGGAAAGAATGTTTTATTCAAAAGTTTTATTTTTGAAAGAATGACCAACAGACAAACTTTTATTTAGACTTGATACTTAGCAGATGTCTTCTCCAAAATGAATACAGTGAGCCTGTCACTTTAAGGGAAATAACTGACAGTATCGGTGCTAGTGATAGAATGTGAGCTTTCACATGAAAAATAAAAATTTTGGATAAGTTATATATCAACTGCTGTTGTGAGACTGACAGTATCCTAATACTTTATGACTGTTCTGATGAAATTGAGTTTTTTTTTTGTTTTTTTTTGTTTTTTTTTTGTTTTTTGAGACGGAGTCTCGCTCTGTCGCCCAGGCTGGAGTGCAGTGGCGCGATCTCGGCTCACTGCAAGCTCCGCCTCCCGGGTTCACGCCATTCTCCTGCCTCAGCCTCCCGAGTAGCTGGGACTACAGGCGCCCACAACCGCGCCCGGCTAATTTTTTGTATTTTTAGTAGAGACGGGGTTTCACCGTGGTCTCGATCTCCTGACCTTGTGATCCGCCCGCCTCGGCCTCCCAAAGTGCTGGGATTACAGGCGTGAGCCACCGCGCCCGGCGAAATTGAGTTTTAAGTTGTGGTAAAATACACATAATATAAAATTTTCCATCTTTTTAAGTGTGTAAGTCAGTAGTGTTAAGTAAATTCACATTGTTGTATACCCAATCTTATCTTGCAGATCTGAAACTATTACCCAGTAAAAACTCCCTCTTTCTGTCTCCCCTAGCAACCACCATTCTGCTTTCTGTCTCTATGAATTTGGCTACTTTAGGTACCTCATATAAATGGAATAATAGAATATTTACCTTTTTGTGACTGGCTTATTTCACTTAGCATAGTGTTCTTAACGTTCATCCATGTTGTGGTGTGTCAGAATTTCCTTGCTTTTTATTGTGAGTACTGCTGCTGTGACCTTGGGTTTATGTAATCATAAGTAGAAGATCTAGAATACAAGATAGACTGGTTTTTAATGTACCAGTATGAGAAGTTCATCAGTGTTTTCAGATTGTACAGTACAACTAACCTTTAAGAAATTACCACTTTGTTGGTCAAGTGTGGTGGCTCACGCCTGCATCCCAGTACTTTGGGAGGCTGAGGCGGGAGGATCACTTGAGGTCAGGAGTTTGAGATCAGTTTGGCAAACATGGTGAAACCCTGTCTCTAGTAAAAAATACAAAAATCAGCCGGGCATGGTGGCATGCACCTGTAATCCCTGCTACTCAAGTGGCTGAGGCAAGAGAATCGCTTGAACCCAGGAGGCAGAGGTTATAGTGAGCCAAGATCGCGCCACTCCAGCCTGGGCAATAGAGTGAGAGGCTGTTTCCAAAAAAAAAAAAAACAAAAAACCACTTGTTGACTGGGCATGGTGGCTCCTGCCTGTAATCCCAGCACTTTGTGTGGCCAAGGTGGTGGATCACTTGAGGTCAGGAGTTTGAGACCAGCCTGGCCAACATGGTGAAACAGTCTCTACTAAAAATACAAAAATTAACTGGGTGTGGTGGTGCCCTCTTTTAATCCCAGTTACTGGGGAGGCCGAGGCACAAGAATGGCTTGAACCCAGGAGGTGGAGGTTGCAGTGAGCTATTGTGCCACTGTACCCCAGCCTGGGTGACAGAGCAAGACTTTTTTTTTTTTTTTTTTTAAAAGACAAGTGACCACTTTGTTGGGTTTGGGTGTGGTAACAGAAGTATATCCAGTTATCTGAAAGGACTATTTAAATATTAAATATTCCCTTTCCAACTGCATATCTATGTCAAGTCAGATATTCTTGTACTTTAATGAAAATAAAACATTGCAGAATAGTGAATAGGGAAATCCTGTTCTACTAACAGACATTTAGGAGATTTGTAAAAATGTAACACCGCCACTATTCTTACCAAATTTTTGTTTTGAAGAGTTACTTTTCAGAGAAAGTCATGTTATTAACATGTAACATTTTAAAATATTTAAAATTATTTTAGTTTTAATTTCAGTATGGCGAATACTGATAGATGTAACTTGCATACACAGAGGCTTTTGGAGGGCTTCAGTAATGTAACAGTGTAAAGGATCCTGACATCAAAGTTTTTTTGCTCTTATGTAACACCAGCATCTCCATTTGTTCACAAGATCCCACTCATTGTTTACTTAATAATAGAACTCCTGTAGTTCTCTATACAACAATACTATTGTTTCCTATGAGATTACTTATATCAACCCACTAGGTATCATCAGGTTTAACCGTTTGTTGACCCCCTCATACTTCCCTTCATCTGTTACCTCACATCAGTTTCTTTGACAGGAAAATGTGAAAGAGGTGTCCACTCTGTTTCTCTACTACTACTTTTGTTATTAATTGAAGCTACTTCAATCAAGTTTTTCTCTACCATTCTACTAAAATAGTCTTGTTTACGGTCTTTAATACCATCCATATTCCTAGTAGTCATCTCTCAGCTCTCTGAGTTAATCTTGTCTTTAACATTTGACCCAATCCATTACTCCCATTGCTTTTTCCCATTACGTTTTTTATTTTTATTTTTATTTTATTTATTTTTGAGATGGAATCTTGCTCTGTCACCCAGGCTGGAGTGCACTGGCACGATCTTGTCTCACTGCAGCCTCCTCCTCCCAGGTTCAAGCAATTCTCCTGCCTCATCCTCCCAAGTAGCTGGGATTACAGGCGTGCACCACCGTGCCCAGCTAATTTTTGTATTTTTAGTAGAGACAGGGTTTCGCTGTGTTGGCCATCCACTGTGCCCGGCCCCGTTACTTTACTTCATACTATTTTCTTGTCTCTTTTCCTTCACTGGCTATTCCCCCAACCCCTGTTCTTCCTCATCTCCCCTATCTAAATATTGGAAGGCTTCCAGGACTCAGCCAGTCCTACAACCTCTTTATTAGTAGCCACTCCCTATGTATTCTCCCCGGTTAAGTCCCGTAGCTTTAAGTACCTGACTCTCCCATTTGTATCTCTAGTCCCCATATCTCTCCCAAATTTCCCCTTATAATATCTTGGAGGCCTAATAGGGATCTCAGAATTAATATATCCAAAGCTAAATACTGTACAGTAATTGATTGCCTTGTTTCTCAATGACTTTTCCTTCAGTTGACTTTTTATCAGACAGTGGCAATGTTGTTCTAGAATTTTTCATATAGATTGTGTAGATTTGAATCGCTGCCATTAGTATTGAGTTTTCCATCTGTAAAGTGGGGGTAATAATTCAATAATTTTATGAGGTGAAGATCCTAGGGTTTAAATGTAGGTAAAATTTCTACATCGTCCGTTATTAACACTTAATACCAGTTGCCCAGGCCAAAAAACGTTTGCTTTATCTCTCACTCTTTTATTCAATAAATTATATACCTAGTCCATTAGCAGATTTTATTTTATTTTATTTTTATTTTTATTTTTTGAGACGGAGTCTTCCTCTGTCGCCCAGGCTGGAGCACAGTGGCCGGATCTCAGCTCACTGCAGGCTCCGCTTCCCGGGTTTATGCCATTCTCCTGCCTCAGCCTCCTCCCAAGTAGCTGGGACTACAGGCACCCGCCACCTTGCCCGGCTAGTTTTTTGTATTTTTTAGTAGAGACGGGGTTTCACCGTGTTAGCCAGGATGGTCTCGATCTCCTGACCTCGTGATCCGCCCGTCTTGGCCTCCCAAAGTGCTGGGATTACAGGCTTGAGCCACTGCGCCCGGCCCATTAGCAGATTTTAAAATAAGTATATTCAGAATCTAACCTCTAATACTCCTCAGGTTCTTGTCTAGATTTTTGCAGTTTCTTTCTTTCCTTTTTTTTTTTTTTTTTTTTTAATAGAGAAAGAGTGGTGTTTTTTTTTTTTTGGACATAGGGTCTTGCTCTGTTGCCCAGGCTAGAGTGGAGCAGCATGATCCTTGTTCACTGCAGCCTTGAATTCCTGGGCGCAAACAGTCCTCCTTCCTTAGCCTCCTGAGTAACGAGGACTGCAGGTGCACACCGTGATGTCAGCTAATTTTTGTATTTTCCTGTAGAGATGCTAGTCTCGAACTCCTGGGCTCAAGTGATCCTCCCACCTTGGCCTCCTGAAGTGCTGGGATTACAGGCATGAGCCACCATGCTCAGCCTTAGACTTTTTCTTTTTCTTTTTTTTTTTTTTTTTGAGATGGAGTCTCGCTCTGTCACCCAGGCCGGAGTGCAGTGGCACAATCTCGGCTCCCTGTAACCTCTGCCTCCCTGGTTCAAGCAATTCTTCTGCCTCAGTCTCCCAAGTAGCTGGGACTACAGGCACACACCACCACGCCCGGCTAACTTCTGTATTTTCAGTAGAGATGGGGTTTCACCATGTTGGTCAGGCTGGTCTCGAACTCCTGACCTTGTGATCCACCTACCTCAGCCTCCCAAAGTGCTGGGATTACAGGCATGAGCCACCGCAGCCCGGCCAGACTTTCTTTCCAACTGGTTTTCTCCCCAGTTCTATTCTTGTTCTGTCTTAAAGTCTATACTAACGTGATGCTGCTCTCTCCCTCTTCCGTTTTATTTCCTATATTCTTCCCCAGCTTAGTCTAGCCAGAAAAGTTTTCTGTTTTTCAAATATTTCAAGCAAGCTTCTTTTAGAGCTTTGAACTTACTGTTGCCTCTGCCCTAGAGTGCTTTTCCCTTGTTTTTTTTTTTTTTTTTTTTTCCCCCGGCTTACCTTAAGTTCTCTGCTTCAATTTGACATTGTCCATGTTGTCTTAGCTCATTCTTGTTATAATCACAGTGTCTTGAATTGTGCCTAACAATATTAGGTGCCCAAGTATTGTTGATTGAATTAAGAAGAGGGATTATCCTTCCAAATAATTTGGTTTTCATTAATGGAACTTAGAATATCACTGACTCTTGCTCTTTTGACCCAGGTTTTTCTTAAAGCTATAAGAAACATTAAATAAAGGTCTAATTGACACACAGGAAACTGCACATAACTTTAAAGTAACAATTACGAGTTTCTACATATGTATATACACCTGTAAACCATTATCACAATCAAGATAATGAGCATATTCATCACCTCAAAGTTTCCTCATGTGCCTTTGTACTTCATTCCCTCCCCAGCAACCATTAATCTGCTTTCTGTCACTGAAGATGGGTTGCATTTTGTAGAATATTATCTAAATAGAATCATACAGTAAGTACTGTTTCTTTTTGTATAGTTTCTTTGATTCAGCATAATTATTTTGAGATTCATCCATGTTACCACGTGTACTAATAGTTCATTCTTTTTATTAGTGAATGACATTTCATGATGTAGATATATCACAATTTGTTTATCCATTTGGGTTTCCAGTTTTTGGCTTACAAATAAAGCTGTTGTGAATATTTGTGTACAAGTCTTTGTATGGGCATTCATTTCCATTTTTTGGGTCCATACCTAGGAGTGGAATGGCTGGATCATATGGTAGGTATATATCTAACTTTAAGAAACACCCAAACTGTTTGCTAAAGTGATTCTATCATTACATTATTACCAGCAGTGTTTGACAGTTCTAGTTGCCCTACATCCTCACCGTCATTTGATGTGTGGTCAGTCTTAAAATTTTAGCCATTATAGTGAGTATAACAGTATCTTATCATGGGTTTAGTTTGTATTTTTTTGAGTGACCCATAATACTGGCATCTTTTCATGTGCTTATTTGCCATCCATGTATCTTTGATGACATGTTTGTTAAAATCTTTCGCCCCCTTTTTATTGGATTATTATTGCATTCTAAGAGTTCTTTATATATTCAAGTCCTTTATCAGAAGTTTTGCATATATTTTCTACCAGTTTGGCTTGCCTTTTTTGTTTTTATAATAGTGTCTTTCAAAATCAAAAGTTTTTCATTTTAATGGTATGTCTACTTTATTGATTTTTTTTTTCCTCTTGTTAATAGTTTGTGCTTTTTCTTTCATATTCAGGAAGTCTTTGCCAAACCCAAAGTCACTAAGATTTTTATCCTATAGTTCCTTGTATAAATTTTATGGTTTAAATCTTATATTTAGATAGCCTATGATCCATTTCAGATTAATTTTTGTATGAGGTATAGATAACAGTTGAGGTTCACTTTATTGCATGTGGATTTATAATTACTCCAGCACCATCTGTTAGAAAGATTATCCATTCCCCATTGCATTTCCTTGGTACCTTTGTCAAAATTTCAGTTAGTTGTATATGTGTGGATCTGTTTTTGTACTCTGTGTTCTATTTGATCCATTTGCTTTTCTTTATGCCAATACTACATTGTCTTAATCTTAAAATCACTGCCTCTTGCCCTGTTTACCTAAATGCTTCCTAATAATTCTTTTAGCTAGTACAATTTGTATGAATTTATGGTTCTTTTATGATACTTTTTTTATTTGTTGCTTAATTAGCAAATATTTATAGTAATGCAATACAGGCTTTGTGAGTAGATGAGCCGTTACGAGAAAATATTCTAGTCAAGCTTCTGGGAATGTTGCCTTTAAGATTTCTTTTGATTTTTGTGATGGTAAATAAGTGTGTTAGCCAGGCCTTGCCAGAGTAGTCCAAAGGTTTTAAAAAATTAAACTATTGTTCAAATATAGCAGGTATTCAAATAATACTGATTTAAACAGTACTTGACACTAGAAAAAAATCTTTTTCTTGCAGTCTGGATGTGGATAGTGAAGCTAAGAAACTATTGGGTTTAGGACAGAAACATCTGGTGATGGGGGATATTCCAGCAGCTGTCAATGCATTCCAGGAAGCAGCTAGTCTTTTGTAAGTATTGTATATTTTGCTATGATGTAATATTATGTTCTAATAAACCTTGAGTTATAAAAAGTTATTTTATGGGGAAAAAACATGAAGAGCAAGAGTTTTAAAACATTTGATTATTTTTCTTTTTTTTTTTTTTTGTTTTTTTTTTTTTGAGACGGAGTCTTGCTGTGTCGCCCAGGCTGGAGTGCAGTGGCCGGATCTCAGCTCATTGCAAGCTCCGCCTCCCGGGTTTTTACGCCATTCTCCTGCCTCAGCCTCCCGAGTAGCTGGGACTACAGGCGCCCACCACCTCGCCCGGCTAGTTTTTTGTATTTTTAGTAGAGACGGGGTTTCACCGTGTTAGCCAGGATGGTCTCGAACTCCTGACGTCGTGATCCGCCCGTCTCGGCCTCCCAAAGTGCTGGGATTACAGGCTTGAGCCACCGCGCCCGGCCTGTTTTTTTTTTTTTTTGAGACGGAGTCTCGCTCTGTCGCCCAGGCTGGAGTGCAGTGGCCGGATCTCAGCTCACTGCAAGCTCCGCCTCCTGGGTTCACGCCATTCTCCTGCCTCAGCCTCCCGAGTAGCTGGGACTACAGGCGCCCGCCACCTCGCCCGGCTAGTTTTTTGTATTTTTTTTAGTAGAGACGGGGTTTCACCGTGTTAGCCAGGATGGTCTCGATCTCCTGACCTCGTGATCCGCCCGTCTCGGCCTCCCAAAGTGCTGGGATTACAGGCTTGAGCCACCGCGCCCGGCCCATTTGATTATTTTTCATGTGGTTTGTACCAGTAACTATAAGTGTAATATCACCAAGCAATTCCACCCTTTCATTTTCCTGAGTAATGTAATTTATATTCCAATCACTGCTAATTTAGGTGACCATACCTTGTCCTGGTTTGTCTAGGACCTCTCTCCCCACCCTCCCCCGCCTTTTTTTGTTCTTGTTGAGACAGGGTCTCTGTCATCCAGGCTGGAGTGCAGTGGCACAATCTCATGCTCACTGTAGCCTCAACCTCCCAGGCTCCCCAGTAGCTGGGACCACAGGTGTGTGCCACCATGCCCAGCTAATTTTTTTATATTTTTTTGTAGAGATGGGATTTCCCCACATTGCTCAGGCTGGTCTCGGAAGTCTTGGGCTTAAGCCACCTTGGCCTCCCAAAGTGCTTTGTAAAGGGATTACAGGTGTGAGCCACTGAGCCCAGCCTGACTTTCCCAATTTTAACACTGGAAGTTTGTGTCTATGGAAACTCTTTAGGCCCAAGCAAGTCATGATTGATAGCGCTGTTATTAGCACAGCATTTTTTCATACATTTTTAGCACATTTTCATACATTCTTAGCACTGTTGTTGGAATTGCTTAGAAGTTGGTAGCTACCACCAGGTAGCCATGTAGACCTATATCCTGGAGGAAAATGTTAGCTTTAGGGCCTTAAAGATAATTTATTTTCCCCCAAAGACTTTAATGTACCTCCATTATCTGAGAGGGGAAAAAAAAAAGTTAAATCTTCAAGCATCAGGCTTTTGGTTTATGGCTAGATTTGAGTTAGTTTCCTCAAATATAGTATTAGCAATTGGAATTGAAGGTCAGTCATTACATACATTACATACAGTTGATTACATTACGTACAGTTAAGTTAAATGTTCCTTATAAAAGAAATGATTATAACAAAGCATTTGTGGGTTTCAGGTTTGACGCTTAATATCAATCCATTCTTTTCCTAACCCCCTACTGCCTCTCCCAATATCCAGAACAGAATCTTACTCCTGGATATCTGCAATAATCTCTTGTCTGATTCCTGTCCTCTTTGTTCCTCTCTGCTTGAGCTTAATGAATTGGAGCTCTGGTAGGGTAGAGACCAAATTTTATCTGGTAGTATTTAGGGAATTTTATTTTTTTTAATTTTTTTTTGAGATGGAGTTTCACTCTTGCTGCCCTGGCTGGAGTGCGACGGCGTGATGTCAGCTCACTGCAACCCCTGCCTCCCGGGTTCAAGTGATTCTCCTGCCTCTACCTCCTGAGTAGCTGGGATTACAGGCATGCACCACCACGCCTGCCTAATTTTGTATTTTTAGTAGAGATGGGGTTACTCCATGTTGGTTAGGCTGGTCTCGAAAGCCCGATCTCAGGTGATTCACCTGCCTCAGCCTCCCAAAGTGCTGGGATTACAGGCGTGAGCCACTGTGCCCAGCTGAATTACGTATTTTTATTTAAAAATGCATGGTTGTCTTACAACATAAAATGTTACCTAAGTTTTTAAGCACACATAAACACTTTTTTCTTAGGTTATTTTTCCCAGATTACTGGAGAGGTCAGTATTCCCACGTTTTCCTGCCATTAAGGGTATTTAGGAAGAAAATTTGAGATGTCCTATTCTAATCTAGTAGACTACCCTTAAACATGATCTCCATCACAATTTACTGCTTAGGTTCTCTGTTTACTCTCAATAGACTCTTAGGCCATTAGTTGGCCTGGCTTTGCATGAATTCTGTCAGTATTTCACTCCATGAAAGCCAGTCTTCTTACCTTACATAGAAAAGTACTTTCTCCTTTCATTTATTTGTTCATTGTTTTTTTTTTTTTTTTTGAGACGAGTCTCGCTCTGTCGCCCAGGCTGGAGTGCAGTGGCCGAATCTCAGCTCACTGCAAGCTCCGCCTCCCGGGTTCACGCCATTCTCCTGCCTCAGCCTCCCGAGTAGCTGGGACTACAGGCGCCCACCACCTCGCCCGGCTAGTTTTTTTGTATTTTTTTTAGTAGAGACGGGGTTTCACCGTGTTAGCCAGGATGGTCTCGATCTCCTGACCTCGTGATCCGCCCGTCTCGGCCTCCCAAAGTGCTGGGATTACAGGCTTGAGCCACCACGCCCGGCCTTCTCCTTTCATTTATTATACTTATGTAATTTTTGTCCTTCTCTAAATTTAATAGCTAAGACTTATACACAGTGCTATTTGTTGTCTAAACATTGTTTTCAGTGCTTTTACATACATTAATAACCCATTTAGTTCTTGCAACAGCTCTTTGAACAAACAGTTATTAACGTTCCCATTTACAGATGAGAAAACTAAGGCACTGTGAGAATAATTTGTCTAAGGTCTCACAGCTAGTTATGGGTTAAAGGTAGGATTTGAATCCAGGTAAAACAGCTCCAGATATTCTGCACTTTACATCATGCCTTTCCATGGGCCTTAATCATCCTCTAGGAACCAGCCAAAGGTCCTTTAACTACTCTGGTCTATATTGACATCCGTCTTTTAGCAGGAGGAATACCTATTAATATCTTAGGGTTGTTTGGCCCTACATTATATATTACTAATTGTAGCACAATTATTTTACTTACGATGTGTATATGTTATATATTGATAAAGAGCATACAAGATTTTCATGCATTGTTTAACGTTGCTTTGACCTTGACTTGAAAGCAAGAGGGGTATTGGTTTCCTAGGAGTATGTTACTGGAGAAATACCAATTTATAACTGAAGAACTAGAACTAAATGTTTTAGACTAGATGGTAATTCAGATTTTAGATTTTTATTCTCTTTGTAGAGGTAAGAAGTATGGAGAGACAGCTAATGAGTGTGGAGAAGCCTTCTTTTTCTATGGGAAATCACTTCTGGAGTTGGCAAGGTATGGATGTTGTATTTAAAAACTGAAGTTTCCTTGTTAGGATTGTTTACTAGCTTTGAGATTTCACAGGAACTAAGCAAGATTGCTTTTACCTAGAGAGTTTTGAAGGAGCTTGAAGTAGTGATCGAAGTTGTGAATGGCACTTGATACAATTAGTAGTTATATTTAAATTTTGACTTCTGGAGTCAATTAGGAGCAAAGATCTTTCTGATAGTAAATGATCCAAAGTTCAATGTAGGGAGAGAATCCTTAAAAGCACTGTGAGCTAGCTCAAAACAAGGACTGAATAGAGGACAACTGGAAAGAATTAGCAGGTGAGACTGTCGAGTAAAAAAGACTCTTACTATTGAAAAGTTCTTGGCTACCTTCTATCAGAATTTATTAACCAGAATAAGTTCTGTTTAGGGTATACAAACTAGCAAATGATATCATCTATTTAATCTCAGTTCTGGTAAGTTTTTTTTTTTTTGAGATGGAGTCTCACTCTGTCACCCAGGCTGGAATGCAGTGGCATGATCTTGGCTCACTGCATCCTCCATCTTCCGGGTTCAAGTGATTCTTCTGCCTCAGCCTCCTGAGTAGCTGGGACTACAGGCGCGTGTCACCACACCCAGCTAATTTTTTATTTTTAGTAGAGACAGGGTTCAGCGTGTTGGTCAGGCTGGTCGTGAACTCCTGACCTCAAGGTGATTCACCCACCTCGGCCTCCCAAACTGCTGGGATTACAGGCGCGAGCCACTGCACCTGGCCCAGTTCTGATAAGTTGTTTTTTTGTTTGTTTGTTTTGTTTTAAGACGGAGTTTCACTCTTGTCACCCAGGCTGGAGTGCAGTGGTGCGATCTCCGCTCACTGCAACCTCTGCCTCCCAGGTTCAAGCGATTCTCTTGCCTCAGCTTCCTGAGTAGCTGGGATTACAAGCCTACGCCACTATGTCCAGCTAATTTTGTATTTTTAGTAGAGACGGGGTTTCTCCATGTTGGTCAGGCTGGTCTTGAACTCCCGACCTCAGGTGATCTGCCTGCCTCCGCCTCCCAAAGTGTTGGGATTATAGGTGTGAGCTACCATGCCTGGCCTTTGGTAAGTTTTTAATCTCATATAGAACTTTCTCATGATTTGCCATGAAAATCTTGCTAGAGCATTTTTGGCTATTTAGAGAAATGGGTGGATACAGAGTTTGGGAAATAGTATGGTTCTGTTACAAATGGAATGCATATAGGTCTTGTTCTTTTGACAAGAGACATCACGCTTTTCAGCGGCTGGATGGAGGAGTAGAGTATGCTTATTTCCTTTCAGTGCTCTTGCAGTCTTGATTTATATTACTAAAGTTTTGTTCATTGCTTCCTTGAATATAATATAGTTATATATTGCCTGCGCTTGGCTTACTCTTCCCTTGCTTTTATAATACAGGACTATATTTTCTGTCTTAGAAAAAATTGCTAGGTTCTAGCCATCAAACCTTTGGTGCTTTCTCTTGTTCTCCTAGAATGGAGAATGGTGTGTTGGGAAACGCCTTGGAAGGTGTGCATGTGGAAGAGGAAGAAGGAGAAAAAACAGAAGATGAATCTCTGGCAGAAAATAATGATAATATAGATGGTATGTGGAGTTGCATGTGACATTCAAGAGATGCGACGTTGTATATTTCTTGTATACAGTGGTGGAAACAGGGCTCTACCTGTCCTGGATGGTCTCTCCTAGGATGCTTGGGGTGATGCCTGCATCGGGTAGAGATTGCAGTGGGGGTAGCTGTTTACTGAAACTGACAGCAGATTTTTCTAAGAGAATAACTTAATCTCTTAAGTAAATTTGGTTATTTCAGTTGGGGTTTTTTAAACCAAAAAGATAAAAGCAAGATTAAATTGGTGTTTTAAATACTATTACAACCTTAAATATTTTTCTGATGCAAAATTTTTTAAAACAGCCTGTGCAGTTCAGTTATTTTAATAGCGATACTTTTAGAGCCCTTGTACATTTTTTATGTCTGCGAAAATTATATAATTTCTAAGCTGAATTTGGCTGCTAGAGTTTTACATATCAGTTGGGGGAGAATGAAAAACTTGGCATCTCTTACCTAACTGGTAATCAGAATGCTCAAGTAAAACAAAAGTTTAACAAGCTTGGGGTTCTTTTGCAATAAGTTGCTCTGCTAGCTGGGACGCTCCCTTTCCTTTTCTCTAGGGGGCAGATAGTTTTAAGGCCATCTGCTGAAACTTGGTAGGCTTTTTGAGGGTTTAAAGGGAATGTATTTTTAGTTTCCATTTATGCCTTTATCATTAAACTCGAAGACATGTTTATGCTTCATGTTCTTTAACCATGTAGAGGAAGCAAGGGAAGAGTTGAGAGAACAGGTTTATGACGCCATGGGAGAAAAAGAAGAAGCCAAAAAAACAGAAGACAAGTCTTTGGCAAAGCCTGAAACTAATAAAGAACAGGACAGTGAAGTGAAGAAGGGTGGAAGAGAAGATATGGATATAAGTGAATCTGCAGAGGAGCCACAGGAAAAAGTTGACTTGACTCTAGATTGGTTAACTGAAACCTCTGAAGAGGCAAAAGGAGGAACAGCACCAGAAGGACCGAATGAAGCTGAGGTTACTTCTGGGAAGCCAGAACAGGAAGCACCAGATGCTGAGGAAGAAAAATCAGTTTCTGGAACTGATGTCCAAGAAGAGTGCAGAGGAAAAGGTCAGGAGAAGCAGGGAGAGGTAATTGTGAGCATGGAGGAGAAGCCAAAAGAAGTTTCAGAAGAGCAACCTGTGGTGACTGTAGAAAAGCAGGGCACTGCAGTGGAGTTAGAAGCAGAGTCTTTAGACCCAACAGTCAAGCCAGTGGATGTGGGTGGGGACGAGCCAGAGGAGAAGGTAGTTACCTCTGAACATGAGGCAGGAAAGGTGGTTCTTGAACAACTGGTAGGTCAAGAAGTGCCACCTGCTGAAGAGTCACCAGAGGTGACAACAGAGGCTGCAGAGGCCTCAGCTGTAGAGGCTGGATCAGAAGTCTCTGAAAAGCCTGGGCAGGAGGCTACAGTTCTCCCTAAGGATGGTGCAGTCAATGGACCGTCAGCTGTAGGAGATCAGACCCCTATTGAACCACAGACTTCTATAGAAAGACTGACAGAAACAAAAGATGGCTCAGGACTAGAGGAGAAGGTCAGGGCAAAGCTGGTTCCTAGTCAGGAGGAGACTAAGCTGTCTGTAGAAGAGTCTGAGGCAGCTGGAGATGGGGTTGATACCAAGGTAGCCCAGGGAGCTACTGAGAAATCAACTGAAGACAAAGTTCAGATAGCTGCTAATGAAGAGACACAAGAGAGAGAAGAACAGATGAAAGAGGGTGAAGGTAACCGGGATATGCAAGAGCTGCAGTGGGTGGAGTACATTCTGGATTTGACTCACTAATTATGGGTAAAAGTCAGCCTTCCATTCAGGATTTTCCGTCTGCCTTTGGATTAGGAAAGGGCTAAATGCAAAGGGGGGTAGTTTAACAAGGTTGTGCTAGTCAAGTAAGTTAAATCAAAAGCAGCAAGTGTTCTTTAGTTGGCTTATAAACTAACATTTTTACTAACTGCAAAATAGGCCTTCTTTGTGATTTCTGAGACTTGGCTAGCTATCAGTAACTTGTTGCATCATACTAGCCAATAAAGTGGGATGGAAAAGGTAGATGAGGGGTGGGGTAGGTAGGGAAATAGTGGGCTAGTAGGCTGGCAGAGAATGCTGAATGGATGTTCACTTGCATGCCTCTGGATTTTAAAATTTATTGTTCACATGACTCCTTTTCTGTGTGTTAGGAAGCAGGAACAGAGCAGTAGAATCCACTGAATTGGTACACTGAAGCAGGCATGCCATTTAAATGAAGATAGTTAACCTTGACTGTTGTATCACCAGAGTTAAAGAACTCTGGTGCTCCTCTCTACCTTTAAGTCTTCAGGAAGTGTTTAGAGGCTTATTCACATTAGTTAAAACAGGCCCCCCACCACCTTCCCCAAGGCAACAAAAAACAGAACGCATTAGCTCTCTTGCTGCTTTCCTTCCTCATTTCATGCTTGCTTCGGCTGCTAAACTGAACTTTTTGTTACTTAGAATATTATAAAGCGTGGATGCTTTCTATAATGCTATTGGTCTAATTGTGATTAAATTTCATTAAGATGTATAAGCCTCTAATTACTACATAACTGGCAAGTCTGACTTTTGCTATCATTTGAGGATTCTACTGTATATAAGGTTCATCTAACATTGGCATTAATAACCACAGGTATATTCCAACTAATGGTTACTTCTTGTAATTGCCAGACTACTTCGAGTTCTCTTCAGTTTTAGATTTTCAGAGACCCATCTTCAATACTTTGAGCTCATTCTTGTAAACTTCCTTCCACTATGTGCAGGTCCCTGTACTCCAGCCAGCACAGGCTCAGTAACTGGAAATGAATTGGCTAAAATGGTAGCACCATTGGGTTTCTTTTCTTTATGGAAAAAAGCACAGAACTAAATTCCTAAAAAAAACAAACAAACAAACAAAAAAAACACCAAAACCCAAAACAAAACTCCCATGTCTTGATCTTAATGATTGTGAGCAAGCTCTGCTGACTGGCTCCTAAGACCTTGAATGGTAAGCTACGATAGATATGTCATAGTAGGATCATAATTAACATTGTTAGAGCTCTCTCACATATATTACATCTGATCCTAAAACAATACTATGTGGTAGGTAGTAGTGCCCAAGTTATAGTGATGAGGTTGAAGTTTAAAGGTTACATGACTTGTTTAGGGGTCATAGTACTGAATCCAAACCAAGATCTGCCTTGAATATATTATTCTTCCCAAGTTACCACACATCAAAGAAGACAGTGTTCATCCCTTTCCTACACTCAGTTAGAAATTTTGTTGTGGGCTGGGTGCAGTGGCTCACGCCTGTAATCCCAGCACTTTGGGAGACTGAGGTGGGCGGATCACCTGGTCAGGAGTTTGAGACCAGCCTGGCCAGTATGGTGAAACTCCGACTCTATTAAAAATACAAAAGTTAGCCGGACATGGTGGCATGTGCCTGTGGTCCCAGCTACTCAGGAGGCTGAACGAGAAGAATGGCTTGAACCCGGGAGGCAGAGGTTGCAGTGAGCCGAGATCATGCCACTGCACTCCAGCCTGGGCAACACAGCAAGTCTCTGTCTCAAAAAAAAAAAAAAAACAAAAAAAAAACACCAAAAAGAAATTTTGTCACTTATTTTAAAAATTAACTATATTTGAAAAGCCCCAGGCTTTTCATATGCTGCATCTTTTGGTGTTGTATATCAAGTATTGTTCTGCTTGTAAAGACAATACAGTTTTCCGTACTTTACAAAAGAAGAAATGGGAGAAAGAGGTTTAAGTAATTTACCCTAGTCACACAGTAAGGAGAAGGCTGGGTACCCAAACTTCTGGCTCGAGTACTCAACCACTTTCTGTGTTTTATTTTCCTTTATGTGGCAGCACCATTCTGCAGAAATCTTCCAAGCAGTTTTTTCACTTAAAAATTAAAACCCTATTTACTGCCACCTCTTGACTCTTTGCCATGTGTTGGACTGTACATTTCCTTCTAATAAAGATAATTGGCCTGTTCCTTTTCTTTTTGAATCGGGTCTTGCTCTTTTGCCAGGCTGGAGTGCAGTGGCATGACAGTCATGGCTCACTATAGCCTCAAACTCCTATGCCGAAGCCATCCTCCTGCCTCAGCCTCTCAGGCAGCTGAGACTGCAGGTGTGCACCACCACGCCCAGCTGGGGTGCAATGGTGCAATCTCAGCTAACTGCAACCTCCACCCCCCAGGTTCAAGCATTTCTCCTACCTCAGCCTCCCGAGTAGCTGGGACCACAGACACATGTCCCCAGGCCTGACTAATTTTTTTGTATTTTTAGTAGAGATGGAATTTCACCGTGTTGACCAGGTTGGTCTCGAACTCCTGACCTCAGGTGATCCACTAGCCTCAGCCTCCCAGAGCGCTGGGATTACAGGTGTAAACCATAGCACCTGGCCCACCATACACCATTATCTTTTCTTTTTTTTCTTTTTCTTTTTCCTTTCTTTTTTTTTTTTTTTTGAGACAGAGTCTCGCTCTGTAGCCCAGGCTGGAGTGCAGTGGCCGGATCTCAGCTCACTGCAAGCTCTGCCTCCCGGGTTTATGCCATTCTCCTGCCTCAGCCTCCCGAGTAGCTGGGACTACAGGCACCCGCCACCTCGCCCGGCTAGTTTTTTTTTTTTGTATTTCTTAGTAGAGACGGGGTTTCACCATGTTAGCTAGGATGGTCTCGATCTCCTGACCTCATGATCCGCCCGTCTCGGCCTCCCAAAGTGCTGGGATTACAGGCTTGAGCCACCGCGCCCGGCCCACCATTATCTTTTCATATCCAAATTTCCAAGTGGGTCTGGGCTTAGTTCCCCAAAGTTAGACCAGATGGGTGGTTTTATTAACTCCGCCCATCCTCTAGCAGAATACACAGAAAAGCTGAAGTAGATTTACATATTTAGGATAATTGACAGAAAAGTAAATACTTCATCTTCCCAATGTGTAGGAAAAATTAAATTGATATTGTTATCTTCTATTCCTATCTGGTATCTCTTCCTACTCATACCAGAACGCTAGAAGACAACCTCTAATTTGAAACAAAGTATCTTAATTACTTGGAAGTTTTACATCAGATTTTTAAATTAAAATTCCTATAATTGCCTCAGAAGAATGTTATTGGTTCCTCTTGAGGAATCGGCACCATCTTCAAGGAATGGTGGGGAGCTAGGTTGAGGAGAAAGCCATTGCCATTAGTTTTTTTTTTTTTGGAGACGGAGTCTTGCTCTGTCACCCAGGCTGGAATGCAGTGGCATGATCTAGGCTCACTGCAACCTCCACCTCCCGGGTTCAAGCAATTCTCCTGCCTCAGCCTTCTGAGTAGCTGAGACTACAGGTGCATGCCACCACGCCTGGCTAAATTTTTTGTATTTTTAGTAGAGATGGGGTTTCATTGTGTTAGCCAGGATGGTCTCAATCTCCTGACCTCATGATCCTCCTGCCTTGGCCTCCCAAAGTGCTGGGATTACAGGTGTGAGCCACTGCGCCTGGTAGTCGTTGCCATTACTTTAAAACCTTTCCCAACCCGTGCCCAGGTATCAATGGCAATGCCCTGATGTCCTCAGTAAATAAATTTGTTAAAGTGTTTTCTTTTTTTTTGTTTGTTTGTTTTTGTTTTTTTTTTTGAGACGGGGTCTCGCTCTGTCACCCAGGTTGGAGTGCAGTGGCCGGATCTCAGCTCACTGCAAGCTCCGCCTCCCGGGTTCACGCCATTCTCCTGCCTCAGCCTCCCGAGTAGCTGGGACTACAGGCGCCCGCCACCTCGCCCGGCTAGTTTTTTTGTATTTTTTAGTAGAGACGGGGTTTCACCGGGTTAGCCAGGATGGTCTCGATCTCCTGACCTCGTGATCCACCCGTCTCGGCCTCCCAAAGTGCTGGGATTACAGGCTTGAGCCACCGCGCCCGGCCCTGTTAAAGTGTTTTCTAAGCTGCTTTGAAAATGGAATTTTTTTTTTTTTTTTTTTGAGACGGAGTCTCGCTCTGTCACCCAGGCTGGAGTGCTGTGGCCGGATCTCAGCTCACTGCAAGCTCCACCTCCCGGGTTCCCACCATTCTCCTGCCTCAGTCTCCCGAGTAGCCGGGACTACAGGCGCCCGCCACCTTGCCTGGCTAGTTTTTTTTTTTTTTTGTATTTTTTAGTAGAGACGGGGTTTCACCGTGTTAGCCAGGATGGTCTCGATCTCCTGACCTCGTGATCCGCCCGTCTTGGCCTCCCAAAGTGCTGGGATTACAGGCTTGAGCCACCGCGCCCGGCGAAAATGGAATATTTTTATGGTTGCTGCTGGTAAAACTCTTTTAACCTGACTATTGCTCTAAGGCTTAATTGCCATTTTTATATTCCCATTGTAAGGTGTTAGTATTTGAGCTCTTTTGGTGGTGTTAAAAATGCATAATGAAAGATGGCAGAGAGAGGTACATTATATGCAATTCATGAGTTGTTTGTATTAATAAGCTTATTTTAATCACTTAACATTGTTGATTTGTCTAATCACTGACAGTAGAGCTGTTGATTAGGAGCCTGACCTTTAGATGGTTGACTTGTGAGTGTATTCAATATGGTGAGATATAGTGTTGATAAGGCTGCAGATTTTAGAGGTGTCATTAACAAGGTATAGGAGTAAAATAGGGGTTATAGTATTTCTTACTCAAATTCTGTACGTGCTAGAGCTGGCTGGAGTCTGTGACATGCTCATTGGTGTAAGTCGGTAAGGACTATGCTTTTTGCTCCACAGCTCAGTTGTGGGAAAGCTAGTCTCTTGAGCATTCTTGATCAGAATGGACTGGAATCATTTAACTTTGCTACTTTCCCAGGCTGTTAGTATTTATCAAATGAATGGCCTAAAGATATCAGAGGCCGGGCGCAGTGGCTCACGCCTGTAATCCCAGCACTTTGGGAGGCCGAGGCTGGTGGATCACAAGGTCAGGAGATCGAGACCATCCTGGCTAACTCGGTGAAACCCCGTCTCTCCTAAAAATACAAAAAATTAGCCGGGCGTGGTGGCGGGCGCCTGTAGTCCCAGCTACTCGGGAGGCTGAGGCAGGAGAATGGCGTAAACCCAGGAGGCGGAAGCTTGCAGTGAGCCGAGATCACGCCACTGCACTCCAGCCTGGGCAACAAAGCGAGACTCCGTCTTAAAAAAAAAAAAAAAAAAAAAAATCTATCAGAAACACTGACTGAGGTCTCCACCTGCTTCTGGCTGAGTGGATGGGAGCTTCTAGCCAGTGAATAAGAGGCATTAGCCAATGTATCTTATTCTGAATGGTCCAGGTTGACTTTTAAAAGAGAAACACGCAGCCTTTTACTTGCTGAAGGTCTGACCCGTAGACTAAGATTACACATTCTTAGTCTAGGTTACACTTGAACTAGACTGCACCCACTGACAATATATTCAGTTCAGGTGTTAACTCACTTGGATTAGCATCTGGCCTGTCCTATCTCTGAATATAGGTTGACACGTGTATTAGAATCTCTGACTAGTCAGAAGATGTTCTTAGTTATATTCTCAATACTGAGGAATTTTTACTTCTAGAAACTGAAGGATCAGAAGAGGATGATAAAGAAAATGATAAGACTGAAGAAATGCCGAACGATTCAGTCCTTGAAAACAAGGTATGTTGTTAGCCACTCAGTACTGTTGTCAGCCTTTCTCTTTTTTTGGGAGACAGGAGCTCACTCTTGTTGCCTAGGCTGGATTGCAGAGGGGTAATCATGATCATGGCTCACTGCAGCCTAGACCTGAGCTTAAGTGATCACCTCAGCCTCTCAAGTGGCTGGGACTACAGGCTTGTGCCAACACGCCCAGCTAATTTGCAGGACTGTAGCTTACCTAGTTTAGGCATGATTTTTTTTTTTTTTTTGAGATGGAGTCTCGCTCTGTCGCCCAGGCTGGAGTGCAGTGGCGCAATCTCGGCTCACTGCAAGCTCTGCCTCCCGGGTTCATGCCATTCTCCTGCCTCAACCTCCCAAATGGTTGGGACTACAGGCGCCTGCCACCATGCCTGGCTAATTTTTTGTATTTTTAGTAGAGACAGGGTTTCACCGTGTCAGCCAGATGGTCTCGATCTCCTGACCTTGTGATCCACCCACCTCGGCCTCCCAAAGTGCTGGGATTACAGGCGTGAGCCACTGTGCCTGGCCTGTTATTTTTTTAAGAGAGAGAATCTCTGTCTCCGTTTCCCAGGCCGGAGTGCACTGGCACATTCAGGGCTCACAGTATCTTCAGCCTCCTGGGTTCAAGGAATCTGGCCTCATCATCTCAGATAACTAGGTCTCCAGATGTTTGCCACCATGTCTGGCTAATTTGTTTTCTAATTTTATTTTGTTTAGATGGTGTCTTGCTATGCTGCCCAGGCTGGTTTCAGACCTGGCCTCAAGTGATTCTCCTGCCTCAGCCTCCAAAAGTGTTGGGATTATAGGCATGACCCAATAGGCCGAGCCCTCGGCGTGATTATTATAGATAACTGTCCCTTGGTTATGGATTAGGGATCCTTTATTCATGCCTAGGATGGGAGGATAAATTTGATTCTAGGGGTCCTGTGTGTTAGTATGTGAGCCAACATTTCACTGTTAAAATACCACTGACATGGCCATGACTTAGGAGAGTATGTGGACCCATTCTCTAGATTTTAGGGAGAAAGTCCAAATTTTGAATTGTATATCAACTTTTTTTAAGCTACGCTAAGTTATACATTTAGATTTGTATTCTGAAAAGATGCGTATCCTTTTTTTTTTTTTTTTTTTGTTTAGTCTCTTCAAGAAAATGAAGAGGAGGAGATTGGGAACCTAGAGCTTGCCTGGGATATGCTGGATTTAGCAAAGATCATTTTTAAAAGGTAAAACTCTTGGTGCTTCTAGGCTTGGGTTGAGAGCTTGGTGGTTAAATAGAAACCAGTTAGGGTTAGACAGATACTGTTAAGGTTTTTGATCAACTTTCTTCTTTTAGGCAAGAAACAAAAGAAGCCCAGCTTTATGCTGCCCAGGCACATCTTAAACTCGGAGAAGTTAGTGTTGAATCTGGTAATGCATTTTCCATTTTATACTCTCCTACCCTCTTCAGCTCCCTCGTTCTTCCTCTAATAGATTCTCTAGAACCCAACTTGATCTTTAAAAAGACAGGTCTGGGTTCCCTATAGACCCTGGAACAATGAACAGTCTCTTTGAGTGGCACTCATAGAAAGTCTTTCAGTAAGTTTTTTTCTTTTTTTTGAGATGGGGTTTTGCTCTGTCGCCCAGGCTGGAGTGCAGTGGCATAATCTCTTCTCACTGCAACCTCCGCCTCCCAGGTTCAAGCAGTTCTCCTGCCTCGGTCTCCTGAGTAGCTGAGATTACAGGCAGCCACCACCACGCCCAGCTAATTTTTGTATTTTTAGTAGAGATGGGGTTTCACCATATTGGCCAGGCTGGTCTTGAACTCCTGACCTTGTGATCTGCCTGCCTCGACCTCCCAAAGTGCTGAGATTACACGCCCAGCCTCAGTAGGTTTTTAAAAGTCATTTTGACATTCTTTATAGCCATGGGTCCTGGAAATAACTATAAACAAAAATGAAATGTTAAGTATGGACGCATTCCCGTAGGATGGGTCTGAATTCTGGAAGTATTTTATGTTAAATGCTGTCCATTTACTTGCTTTTCTTTTTCTCTTTGTTAGAAAACTATGTGCAAGCCGTGGAGGAGTTCCAGTCCTGCCTAAACCTGCAGGAACAGTACCTAGAAGCCCACGACCGTCTCCTTGCAGAGACCCACTACCAGCTGGGCTTGGCTTATGGGTACAACTCTCAGTATGATGAGGCAGTGGCACAGTTCAGCAAATCTATTGAAGTTATTGAGAAGAGAATGGGTGAGTGAAGACCAGCTGCTTCATGGTGATGTTGGATCCAGCAGTTAAGGGAAAATAACAGTTCTTTTTTGCGCCATTACTAATCATTTTATTCTTTTTAGCTGTACTAAATGAGCATGTGAAGGAGGCTGAAGGATTGTCTGCTGAATACAAGAAAGAAATTGAGGAACTAAAGGAACTGCTACCCGAGATTAGAGAGAAGATAGAAGATGCAAAGGAGTCTCAGCATAGTGGGAATGTAGCTGAACTGGCTCTGAAAGCTACTCTGGTTGGTTCTGTTAACATTTTGATAATAGCATGTTTGGTACCATTTATGTTAATGTTTCATTTGCCAGGAACTTTTCATCATGACTTGGTTTCCAGGGAGTTGGTGGGCTCATCTAATTATTCCTATCGAATAATGTATTGGTTAAAAGGAAATACCCTGGAGCCCCAGACTATCTGGGTTTTAATTCCATACTTAAAATGGCCATGGGCATTTCTCTCCCTCAGTTGACCCATTTGTAAGTTGGGGATAATACAGGTTGAGATTCTTACCTGAATGCTTGAGACCAGAAGTGTTTTGCATTTCAGATGCTTTTGGATTTTGGAATATTTGCATCATACTCAACAGTTGGATACCCTTAATCCAGAATCTGAAATGCTCCAGAGAGCATTTCCTTTGAGTGTCAGTCAGATTAAGGAATGGGCTGCCCAACCTGTAGTACATATGTGTAAAATACTTCTGACAGTACTGGAAAAATAGACATTTCTTAACTCATTTCCATTTCTAAGAACTCATTTGCATAAATTAGTGAGGCATTGAGAGGCATTGACCACAAATTGCCTGGTTCTGTTTTTGGCTGTGTTAGAATGTCCCAGAGCTTTTTACCCTGCAGGTAGGATATGGAAGATTATCAGGTACACTCTGTGACTATGCTCTGGGTGGCTGCTAGACAGGGATAGATGGGCCAGGGGTAGAAGATCTTGATACTATATGGAGGCCACTAGCATTTCAGGTCTTAGTTGTTTGGATGGTGATGGGTACCTGTTACAAGGCTGCGGGTGGCCTGGGTTCTATCCTGAAACCAATTTGGGTTTGCCATTTCTTGCAGGTGGAGAGCTCTACTTCAGGTTTCACTCCTAGTGGAGGAGGCTCTTCAGTCTCCATGGTGGGTATTCAGGTGGTTTTTTTGGTCACTTATATTAAGTCTCAGTGTTGGCTTGGTGTGGTGGCTCATGCCTGTAATCCCAGCACTTTGGGAGGCCGAGGCAGGATTGCTTGAGGTTTGGAATTCAACACTAGCCTGGGCAACATAGTGAGACCTTGTCTCAAAAAGACTAAAAAATCATATAAGCCGCCGGGCGCGGTGGCTCAAGCCTGTAATCCCAGCACTTTGGGAGGCCGAGACGGGCAGATCACGAGGTCAGGAGATCGAGACCATCCTGACTAACACGGTGAAACCCCGTCTCTACCAAAAATAACACAAAAAACTAGCTGGGCGAGGTGGCGGGTGCCTGTAGTCCCGGCTACTCGGGAGGCTGAGGCAGGAGAATGGTTGAACCCGGGAGGTGGAGCTTGCAGTGAGCTGAGATCCAGCCATTGCACTCCAGCCCGGGCGACAGAGCGAGACTCCGTCTCAAAAAAAAAAAAAAATCATATAAGCCTCAGCATTGATCTCATATAGCTTGTACAATTGCTAATAAAGGCTTATTTTGCCAGATTGCCGGTAGAAAGCCAACAGATGGTGCTTCCTCATCAAACTGTGTGACTGATATTTCCCACCTTGTCAGAAAGAAGGTAAGTCTACATGTGGTGTTTCTTTCCTACCTTTTCCTCAGATTCCATTTTTAATACCTTTCCTATAAACCTCTCCCTATATAGTTGGTGCATATAAGACACTCATTTTCCAAAGGGGGTAAGGATTTGTGAGTGGAGACAGTTTTTGTTGTTGTTGTTGTTTGTTTTGAGACGGAGTCTTGCTCTGTAGCCCAGTCTGGAGTGCAGTGGCATGATCTTGGCTCACTGCAAACTCTGCCTCCCAGGTTCAAGCAATTCTTCTGCCCCAGCCTCCAGAGTAGCTGGGATTACAGGTGCGTGCCACCATGCCTGGGTAATTTTATATTTTTAGTAGAGACGGAGTTTCACCATATTGGTCAGGCTGTTTTCAAACTTCTGACCTCGTGATCTGCCCGCCTCGGCCTCCCAAAATGCTCCCAGCTGTGGAGAGTTTTTATTTGCACACCTCTTTTTGCAAACACTCCTGGCCTTCTAAAGCCCATAGAATTACCATGAAAGCTGCAGAGGAGGATTGGATTAGCAGCTGCCAGGTTTTGACAGTAGTCATTCAGCAGCAGGCCTGTTGGTACTTAATTCCTGAGTCTGCCTTTTGCCTACAGTACTGGTGGCTCTTTTATTTTGGTGGATAGGGGAACTCATTTTTTTTGAGATGGAGTCTCGCTCTGTCACCCAGGCTGGAGTGCAGTGGCGTGGTCTCGGCTCACTGCAACCTCTGCCTCCTGGGTTCAAGCGATTGTCCTGTCTCAGCCTCCCAAATAGCTGGGATTACAGGTGCGTGCTACCACACCTGGCTAATTTTTGTATTTTTAGTAGAGACAGGGTTTCACCATACTGGCCAGGCTGGTCTTGAACTGCTGACCTCGTGATCTGCTCGCCTTGGCCTCCCAAAGTGCTGGGATTACAAGTGTGAGCCACTGCCCTCGGCCAGGGAACTCTGAATTCCTGTTGTGTTTCCTGACTCAAACACAGGAATTCAAACCCGTACAGTGATTACCATTCACATCTCACCCCAACCCTGTCTCCTTGTGCTTCCGGTAGAGGGGCCTGAAGTGGTATGGTGGGATTAATTTATTCTGAGAGTACAATTTGGCATCTGCCCATGGCTAGGGAGAGAGACCCTCAGAGCTATGAATCCTGGTGTTCAGGATCTTTGCACCACAAGGGTTAAGGAAATGTTTTGCAGTTGTGTTTTTAAAAACATTAAGCACATTTGTGAAGCCTTCACAATTATATCTTTAGAGGAAACCAGAGGAAGAGAGTCCCCGGAAAGATGATGCAAAGAAAGCCAAACCAGAGCCGGAGGTGAACGGAGGCAGTGGGGATGCTGTCCCCAGTGGAAATGAAGTTTCGGAAAACATGGAGGAGGAGGTGGGCAGTTAAGCAGGGCTTAGCTTCTTGCCTCATTCGTTGTTCTCAGGACCTGGGGAAATCAGTCCTCCCAAGTGCATGCTCCCCACCTTGAGCCTGTTAACAACTGTTGAGTGCATTCCTCACAGGAAACGGTACTTGTGCAGGAAAACAGTTTGGTTATGGGAGTGTAGGATGACTCACTGACAAAAGGAACCTGTATATCATAGGTCCCTCAATGAACATAGGAGAAGGCACTTGATTGGCAAAACCATTAGGTCACTTCCTTCCATGTAATATGATTATTGGCTCTGTCAACCCCATTATCACAGAGCATTCAAGAAATACTGCCCTCTTAATATAGGGAGCAAAGCAGTTTGGGTGACTTGTATATGCTTCCTCTCACTGAGGCCTCAGTTACGTAAGACAGAACGGCTTAAATTAGGCTCACTCATGCCCAGGCTCTGTTTGTCTTCCAGGCTGAGAATCGGGCTGAAAGCCGGGCGGCAGTGGAGGCGACAGTGGAGGCTGGAGCTACAGTTGAAAGCACTGCATGTTAAGAGGCGGCACAGCCCCCCTCCCAAGGGAAAGTGTTTTTGTATATAATGTATTTTTTCACTTTTGGAGGCTTCTTTTTGTATAACTTCAATAAAGATTGTAAGCAAAGGTTGAGGCTTTGATGGTTTTTTTTCTTAATTATTGGCTGAATCTGCCTTGGAACACTCCTGGTTTTACATAGTAGCCAAAGGTTTTGTTCTGGCCTTCTGTACTGATCTGTGTTCCTGATCCTAATTCTTATCTGTCTAACGTGGAGGTGATCAAGTGTGGCTGTAGGCCTTTGTTTTCCAATGGTGCTATATTCTGTTTTCAAATACTTCACTGAATCCAGCTGTCTTGCAAAACCTTTAGTGGTGCTGTCCCTGGATGGGGCTACAAAAACAAGACTTGGTGAAGATCTTGCTCTTCGGTGCTGAAAATGGATTATGGACTTCGGCTGTGAGCCAGGCCTAGGATGGTACTTGTCCTATATCAACCTAGTCTTCAACTGGGGCTATAATCCTGTCCTGGAAAAAGAACTCTGAAGAAAACCTGGGTCAGGGGAATGATTCCTAAGGAAAACGGTCTGCATCTGAGCTCTGGTTTGAAAGTAGCCAAGGGACTGATGATGGTGGACACTCCAGATGTGGTTGGAAGCATATGTGGGGAGGCTGGCTGGTTGAGTTTTGTTATTTTCTGTATAGAAAGGTTGAGATATATCAACACTTGGAATTGTTACCCATCAACTGAATTGACTTCTCAAATAAAGATGCTAAAAATCTCATTGTTTGGAATTATGTTTAAAGATCTTACAGTGGGATCTTAGGCTGTGTATTTTTGAGATGGAATCTCGCTCTTGTCGCCCAGGCTGGAGTGCAATGATGCGATCTCGGCTCACTGTAACCTCTGTCTCCTGGGTTCAAGAGATTCTCTTGCCTCAGGAGGCTCCCAAGTAGCCAGCACTACAGGCGTGTGGCACCACACCTGGCTAAGCTTTGTATTTTTGGTGGAGGCAAGGTTTCACCATGTTGGCCAGGCTGGACTCGAACTCCTGACCTAAAGTGATTTGCCCACTTCGGCCTCCCGAAGTGTTGGGATTACAGGCGTGAGCCACCTCACCTGACTGCCTGGAGCATTTCTGTGTGTGATAGAGGGTTTCAAAGGCAGGAACGAGCCCACCAGTCCAAGGATGCTGGTGGTGAGGGCACTAGTATTAATGTTATACCCGTTGGGCTTTCACTGGTATCTAGAGTTCAGGGCTCACTTGAGACTGAGCTGCCTCTGACCTGACCCTTAGTTTAAGTATCAGGATCTGAATTCCAAACAATGCCTGCCCTGCATCACCACTAAAATTTAGTAGTCGTGACATCCATAGGGCTGCTTTGTTGCACTGGAGGCAGAGGGAGCTATGGCTGACCCCTAAATTCAAGCCCGTTTTTCAGACTAAGTTTTTCTGGGCTGGTCACAATAACTCATGGTTGCAGGATCTCTGGCTTATCCTGGGTGTGGAGTTTCTTCCTGATGATGCCCTTGCAGTGTACCAGGTCCTGAGACTTTTTCCCCCCTTTCTTGGTCAGGACAGTCATGATGTAGTTTAATCCCAGGCACTTGACCTCCTCTGGTTGGCACTGGGGTCTAGGGCTAGGCAGGTATCTAAGCTAGGATCTCACATGTGACCTCTGGGTGGGGGAACAGCCTTGGGCTGGGGACCTATCCAGGAATTAAAGTACATAAGGCCTCAGGAGCTTCCTGTTTGTTGGTACCTTGACAACCTGAAAGGTTTCCTGGCAGAAATACTGAGGAAACAGATTTAAGTTTGGCAATAAAACTGGCTTTACTAAAAAAACCAGTGGAGGCCGGGCGCGGTGGCTCAAGCCTGTAATCCCAGCACTTTGGGAGGCCGAGACGGGCGGATCACGAGGTCAGGAGATCGAGACCATCCTGGCTAATATGGTGAAACCCCGTCTCTACTAAAAATACAAAAAACTAGCCGGGCAAGGTGGCGGGCGCCTGTAGTCCCAGCTACTCGGGAGGCTGAGGCAGGAGAATGGCGTAAACCCGGGAGGCGGAGCTTGCAGTGAGCTGAGATCTGGCCACTGCACTCCAGCCTGGGCGACAAAGCGAGACTCCGTCTCAAAAAAAAAAAAAAACCAGTGGAAACTAGTGGGAATTTAAAGTTCTTTTAGTTGGAATTAAAGAATGCCCCCTAGTCACCTTTCGGAGAACTTTGTAAGTGCCAGACAATATCATAAATACCTGAAAAACTCATTTAATCCTTAGCCTGTTTTATAAAAACAGAAGAGGTACAGAAAAGTTAAGGACTTATGGGAGGTGGTAAAACTGTGGTTGGAGCTCGTATTCTGTACTCAACTGCTAGTTGCTTCTAGACCCAATGTCAGAACATGGAGTAGTAAAAGCTGTAGGTCTGGAAATAGGCCCCAGTCCTGTGCATGTTCAGATGCTCATCCCCACATTCACTTGGGTTCAGAAACTCACTGGGGGCAAGTCAGAACTGTGGTGAGGGCCCAAACCCTCATCTCTATCCTTGACTCCACTGAGGGGCTCTTCTGTACGAGGTGGGGGATCAGCAAAGCCAGATGTGGGGGTGAGGAAGTTGGCTTCCGGTGAAGATGTGCTTGACACCTGTGGAACAGTGAGAAGGCAGGTTTTGAGCAAAAATGTAAAGGTTAAGCACACAGATTGTGGAGTTAGGCTTCCTTACAGTCTCAGCTTACTGTGAACCAAGTTAACCTGGTCCTGCTTTGATTTCCTTATCTGTTACATAGTAGGACTTCATAGAGATGTGAGGATCAAACAGAAAAGCATTGGTAATGACTGGCATACAGTGGTCAATAAAGGCTGGCCACACTGGTATGGGTAGCTGTGGTGTCCCTAGCTGCAGCTGGGCCCTCACCAGAGGTGGGTACTGGTACTCATGGGCACTTGCTGGATTGATCTCTGCCAGTGTCTGGACAGCTGCATCTCTTGCATTCACCAGCCGCAGAAAGAGCTCAGCCTGACCTGCCTGAGGAGAGATGAAATGGTATTGCACTTGTACCTTGCTGTATGCCCAATCCCCACCCACCACACTCACCTGAGGAATCCCATTCAGCTGCCTGAGGCTAAGGCTGGGGTCCAGAGGAAGGGCCCGAAGTGGGAGGCGCCAGCGGCCGCTTAGCACCCGCTGATCTTGGTCAAATAGCCCAAGTGAGACCCAAGCCTTTGGCTGTGGTGCCCTAGCCCATGCCAGGCCCTGCCAGACCTGCAGCTCACAGACCAAAGATACTGATGGTGAGGGTGGCAGTCTGTAGAATAACCAAAAAGCAGTGTCGGAAGCCAGAGCTGCAGTCCCTTCCTAGGACTTAGCCCTTTAGAGCCAGTGGCCTCTGTATACAGATGAGAAAACTTAGCAGAATGATGGATAAGCCTTAATTGTGGCAGAGTACCAGAGTCATGATCCCCACCTACTGACCTGGGCACAGGCTGCCTGCTGGCAAGGATAGCACAGTTGCCCATGGGCCCAGGAGCAGGAGGTGGGGGCAGGCAAATGGCTGGGGGCAATGCTGTGGTCCCTCCTGTATCCTGTCCGTCGCGTGCCAAGTCAGTCCTTAGTTGCACCCAAATCCAGGAAGCCTCAAGGCCCCGCAGGAAATCATAGAAAATGACCAGGCCAGCCCTGGGGAACACAAGTCTTAGCACAGAAACACCCAACTCCTTTCAACCTCTCTCCTCTCAGGCAGGTTCCTAACCCTATCTGGCCCTAGTGGGCTCCCTTAACCAGCAGTGCTGGCCAAGTCACAGAGGATGTGAAAAGTGGCATGGGCCTCACCCAGGATCGTAGGGTGCAGGGCCCAGCACGTCCGATGTGGGTTGGAGGAAGTGTGGGTCCAGGCCCAGGTTTCTGGTCATTGTTCCAGGAAGCTGTGGCTGTGGGGAAGATAGTTGACTCCTCCAGAAGGCCTTTTAGCTGCCCAAGTTCCCCCAACTGCTCAGAGCAGAGCTGCCCGCAACCTATTCCCCCCTCCACCCAGTGTCTTCACAGCCTTTCCCCCACCCAGGAACCGAACCTCCGTGAAGCCTGGAAGTGGTGGCAGTGGTGGTGCCACTGGCGGTGAGAGGAGTGGGGGATCTCTCCTCCCCTTCGGTTGTAGGCTGGCACCCCACAGGAGTCGCAGATCCCGGGGCCCTAGGAGCAGAAGAAGAGTTAGGGTGCCCCTAAGTTGGACAAAGCAGGTAATTAGCTGAGATACCCACAAATGGGTTGGCGGAGCCCTGAGGATACAGGGACACACACGTGCAGACTAGGGGAGTCATAAACACGGGACTTGTTCCCCATGCACTGGCTGCCTGAGCCAGGCCTGCTGGGGAGAGGTGGGATGGGATAGGGTTGGGGTGCTCACTGACCCAAGGCTGCCTGACTCCGCTGCATTTGCAAGGCCAAGATTTCTGCCTCCAGGCGCCGGTTTTCAGCCTCCACTACTGGAAGCTCCCCTGAGGTGGCACCTGCCCTTCCTGCAATGAACAAGTGTGACCTGTCACCTTTGACCTCTGGTGGCTGGCCGGGTCCAGCTGCAAGCAGCTCTCCAGCGCTAAGGCTCTTCAGATAAGGCTGGACTTGTCAGCTCACATCCTATCCACAGCCACAGACCCTCCCTCGAGTTCTTTTCTCCTCCCAAGACTGACCACCGCTGCCGAGAGGCCCTCCTGCTCACCTCTGCGGGTCTGCGACCGCTGCAGCTCCAGTGCAGACGCCTGCACCTGCAACTGCCATATCTGGCCCAGCACACCGGGGTCCCGACCTCCGTCTCGAATGTAGGCCTCCCGCAGGGCCCTAGGGAATGGGGAACAGGAAGGCCATCTTTCCAGAACTGCTCAGCGCTTCGTCCCATGCCCATCTCCAGACCCCGGCCCTCACCCGATTTCGGCAGCCAGAGTTCCCGGGTTGGCCTTTAGCACTGGAGAATAGAGTTTTGCCTTTCGCCCGGAGCTCAGCGGGTTCCTGGGGTGTCAGGCGACACGCAGGGGGACGGTAACGCATCAGGGGTCCGGAGCTCCAGCCAGCCCGCCGGCCCCTCCCACCCCGGAGCCGCATGTTCTGGGGTTCCGCTTCGTCGGGGTCTCACCCTGGCTCCGCCTGCAGCTCCTGAATGCGGGCTCCCAACACCTCTAGAACTCCCCGCGTCCTACCGGCCTCAGTTCGTAGTTCTCGAATCTCCTGCTCCAGGCCGAAGAGGCGGGATATCCCGCCCCGCGTACAGGCCACACCTTGGAGGCGCCGGCTCAGTTCTGAGGGAATGCGGGCCGAGTCAGAACCGGCCGAGTCACAACCGGCGTGAGCAAGGCAGAGGAGGTCCTTGGTCCCCGCCCCCCATCTCCTTCACCCTGGCCGCGTCGCTGCAGGGCCCAGCTCTGCGCTTCCGTCTCCGCCACGCGCCTCGCGCGAGTCCTGAGCAGCGCTCGCAGCCGCTCGCTGGGGCTTCCCACCGCCTCGGACATGGGACTCTGAGGGCGCGCCTCGGAACGTGTCCAGGACCCCGCGAGCACCCTGGGGACCTCTGTTATCCAGGGCCGCATTTCCTGTAGGGATAGCCGCAGCCACTGCACCTGGAGGTAACAGCGATCCGCGATCTCTGTGTGGGCAGAATCTGTCCCAAGTATGATCTACAGGTTTGGGGAAGACGCTCAACGTTTTGAGCCCTGGGGAAAGGTAGGCAGCTGTACCTCCTCTGTTAACCTCTTTAGAGCAGATTTACTGGCCTGCTGGTCTGGGAGGCCCTGGAGATCTTGTGGCACAACCTGGGGACAGGGTGTAGGAGGATGAGGAATTATAAAGGTCCTGCTCCTTTGAATCCCCACCCATGGCCATGGAGGCCCTTACCGCGGCCCCTTGGGGTTCAGTGGCAACTGAGGCCTGTGCTCCAAATGTCTTCTCTTGGGTCGGGTGGCCAATGCAGAAGCGCTGTGTGTGGGTGGCTAACAGAGCTGAGGAGCAGAAAACCATGTCACAGGTCCCACAGGGCAGGAGCGCTGGCTCCCCAGAATGGGAGTCCATGGGATGGGACCTGTTTCCTGAAACAAGTCAAGACCTGCAGAAGGGATCAAGGGCAGGGGAAAGGCAGAGGAGGATGAAAGAGACAGAAAGCCAGAGGCCGAGAGGAAAGGCCAGGTCTGTTAGGTCTGCCAGATCTTCAAGTTTGTTTGGTGAGAGCCTTAGCTCCCTGGAGAGCAACCACAAGGCTGGGCAGGTCAGGAGAATGGGTGGGGACACCTTGGCCATTTGGGAGGAGCCACTGGCTTGAAAAAATGTTACAAAGTCTGAACGTGGGCAAGTCTCTTAACTGTAGCTTGGTTTCCCTATTAACAGAGGAAAAAACAGTTGCCTCCTAGAGTAGCTGGGCCCTTATCACTCCATCATTGGTCATTTAATAGCCTCTAAAAGGCAGGCATCATCTTTTTCATTGCTGTACTCCTAAGTGGACGTAAGTAACAGTTTGTACCATTCTGCAATCCAGAGAACTACATGGTAAAGGAGGCACACTGACCTTTCCAGCATTCTGCCTGGAAACCACATCACACCAGAGATAGCAGTCTTTCCCTAACTCGCATTCCCTGATTCCTCGTTTTTCAGCTGTAGACGGAGATAATCAGCACAGCCCAAGAAGCTGTGGGTGAACACAATGAATCTACCAGATGAGGGAGTCAAGTCCACAAAGAAACCCCTTCTCTCCCAAGATTGGCCAGAAGCCAGAAAGGCCCTGAACTGTTGGTGAAATTCTTCACTCCACTCCCACTCCCAAAATATATGCAGGAGCTCTGAGGTGATCACATATTTCTTAAGAAACCCCCTTTATTTATTTATTTATTTTTGAGACGGAGTCTTGCTCTGTCACCCAGGCTGGAGTGCAGTGCAGTGCTCACTGCAAGCTCCGCCTCCTGGGTTGACGCCATTCTCCTGCTTCAGCCTCCCCAGTAGCTGAGACTACAGGCGTCCGCCACCAAGCCTGGCTCATTTTTTTCTATTTTTTAGTAGAGAGGGGGTTTCACCATGTTAGTCCAGGATGGTCTCCATCTCCTGACCTCGTGATCCACCGCACCCGGCCAAGAAACCCCTTTTCTTAACAAGACAGCGACTTAAGACATTTCCCAACACAGTACCTAAAGCCGAGGTATGGCCCACCAGCAGCAAGTGACAAAGTGTTCAAGGTTATGTCATCTCAGTTCAGCTTCATTCCAACTGACACCAAGAGCACATTTTTAGAAATATGTTCTCAGAAAACAAGTAAATGGCAAAACCCAAATCAAAACCTACTTTTCAACAGCTAAGTTTGTCTCGATTTTCAGTGGTTAGACTTTTGACTGTTTGACTTTATAATGGTGCAACAGCGATAGGCATTTGGTAGAAATACTACTACCAATCCCCCCATCCCCAATCAAGAGACAGGGTCTCACTCTGTCATCCAGGCTGGATTGCAGTGGTGCCATCATGGCTCACTGTAGCCCTGACCTCTCTTGGAATCAAGCAATCCTCCTGCCTTAGCCTCCAAGGAAGCTGGGACTACAAGCGTGTGCTACCAGGTGGACCTGGCTATTTTGTTTCTGTTTTTGAGATAGAGTCTTGCTCTGTTGCCCAGGCTGGAGTGCAATGGTGCGGTACAGGCTCACTGCAACCTCTGCCTCCTGGGTTTAAGCAATTCTCCTGCCCCAGTCTCCTAAGTAGTTGGGATTACAGGCGCCTGCCGCCACGCCTGGCTAATTTTTTTGTATTTTTAGTAGAGATGGGGTTTTGCCATATTGGCCAGGCTGGTCTTGAACTTCTGACCTCAGGCGATCCACCCACTTCAGCCTCCCAAAGTGATGGGATTACAGGCGTGAGCCACCATGCCCTGCCGGACCTGGCTATTTTAATGTTTTTGTTTTTTGTAGACAGGTCACTGTGTTGCCCAGGCTGGTCTTGCACTCCTGGCCTTTTCTTAGATCACTGTCTATTCTCTCTCCCCTATGGGGCTGGGCACTCCTTGCATCCTCAGAGCCTTGCACAATGCCGGGGACATACAACAGGGGCTTAGAAAGTATTTGTTGAATGGGCCGGCGCAGTGGCTCACGCCTGTAATCCCAGCACTGTGGGAGGCCAAGGCGGGCGGATCACGAGGTCAGGAGATCGAGACCATCCTTGCTAACAAGGTGAAACCCCGTCTCTACTAAAAACACAAAAAATTAGCTGGGCGTGGTGGCGGGCATCTGTAGTCCCAGCTACTTGGGAGGCTGAGGCAGGGGAATGGCGGGAACCCGGGAGGCGGAGCTTGCAGTGAGTCGAGATGGCGCCACTGCACTCCAGCCTGGGCGACACAGAGAGATTCCATCTCAAAAATAAAAATAAAAAAGAAAGTATTTGTTGAATGAAAAAACCTGCTTCCTTCACTAGCCATCCGGCTAGCACCGTCCAACTCTCCCCCAACCCCTGCTCCAAGTTCTTATTTAGTAGGAAAACAGAATAGACTTCCCTTAAAATATGTATACTGGTAAATACATGGGCACTAAAAAACAGTTTCAGGGAAAAAAAAAAAAAAAAAAACTTGGTTTCTGACTTTATTAGTGGTAATTTATTGCACAGGTTTTTCTGCATCAAAAAAGTATCTGCTAAAAAGAGAACAGTTGTGTCTGAATTCACATTTCCCCCCAACTTCTAAAAATATTTCCCCTAAAAAAGAATCCACTCATTTAATTTTAAAGAAAATATACTTCTTACACAAGACAATCCAAACTGATGCAAAATATTTATTCCAAGTTAGTTATTTTATGCAGTAGTTTCCCCCTCGAGACTTGTGATAACCACATCTTTTAAATCTGTAAATAATGTTATCAAAATAATCTTAATCTTTGAAATCTCACAAAAATTTATATTTTACAATCCACCCTGAATATCAAGGCTGCAAGATAACACAACATTTCCTATATCCAAATATTTTACAGCTGTACCCAAAAAGGAAAAAGAAAAAAAACAAAACAAAACAAAAAAAACAACCAAAAAAACCACGTATGCTTGGTTAAGGGCTAAAGTTACCCGAGCAGCCAAAAATAAAATAAAATATCCAAATTATTAGCATTAATTTAATACAATTATAACTTCAATAGTCACTTTGTCATTGACAATGATTGCTTGAGCACAGGGGTGAGTGCCCTAAGGGCTGGTAGTAGAAGCTGTTGTTGCAGACCGGTGTCTCCTCTTCCCTGCACTGCCAGCTCCTACCTGTGCATCACCCCATATATACTGGGTGTGTGTGTGTGTGTGTGTGTTTAAAAAATCTGTCCCACCACACAAACTTCTCTCTATTAAGCAGATAACAGGGAAGAACAACAACAAAAGCGAAACAAGCCAATCGCTCTCTCTTTGGGATACGATTATTTCTCTTGTGAATGAAGTATTCAACAACATAAGAAAAGGAAAAGAACGATTTCTTTTGTATACTCCCTAAACACACAGAGTTTACTGGGTCAAGATTTAACTGTGAGCATTTATATGCCTACTTCCAGGCATCGTCATCTGATGTTTCACTGCTACTGGTTTCGGTATCTGAGTCCTCAAACTCTGCTCTGCAAGTGCTTCTCCAAGGGGAGAACAGGCTGGAACTGCGGCTCTGCAAGAAACCATTCTTTCCAAAGCCATTTCTTCTCAGCTATGGTTAGCATGGGAGAGAAAGAAAAAAGAAAAAATTGTCCATGACTGCACTGACTCATGAGCCCTGGGAAAGGCCAGGCCTCAATTCAATTCTAGGTGGAATGTGGGATAGGGGGTGCTTCTAAGAGACCCTCTGAGATCTCTTATAGCAGTGTTTTTCAAATTTTAATGTACGAGTCATCTATGCATCTTTCAAAAATGCAGATTCAGATTCAGTATGTCTGGGATGGAGCTTGAAAGTCCTTTTTCTTTTTTTTTTTTTTTTTTGGAGACGGAGTCTCGCTCTGTCGCCCGGGCTGGAGTGCAATGGCACGATCTTGGCTCACTGCATCCTCTGCCTCCCGGGTTCAAGTGATTCTTTTGCCTCAGCCTCCCAAGTAGCTGGGATTACAGGCGTGCGCCACCAAGCCTGGTTAATTTTTGTATTTTTAGTAGAGATGAGGTTTCACCATATTGGCCAGGCTGGTCTCGAGCTCCTGACCTTGTGATCCGCCTGCCTCAGCCTCCCAATGTGCTGAGATTACAGGCGAGAGCCACTGCGCCCAGCCATAAGTCCTTATTTCTAACAGAGTTCAGAGTGGCAAGGTCTCTTACCAGCTTGTGCCATGCCCATTTTAAGAACTTGGCCAATTGTACTTTGTGCTGTAAATATATGCCACCAGAAGTTCAAGGATTTTTATAGAAACCCCATTTGTCTTGTTCACCCTAGGATCTAGCAGTGTTTTATTCAGAGAAAGAATCCAAGCAACTGCTGGATAAACTGACACAAGCTATTTAGCTTCTTAGCTCTGGCCAGAGGACCAGGAAACTACAGTGCAGAACAGGAAGCAGAGGAAGGTGAACCTGCTTCCTTAAAGACCAAGAGCTCAGACCATAACTCTGGAACACAGCCTTGTGGTTCTGATAAGGAGTTAGAGCTGTGAGGATGAAAGAGTATACTATTTTCTGGAATCTGCTAATAACTGACACTTGGTTTTTGTATCCAATACTGGGGATCCTTATTTCCCAGGCAGATTTAGGAGCCCCGCTACATTTCTACTAAGGTAATTTTCCCACCCCTCCCAGATCTTTCTCTCACATTAAACTAGGGCTCCCTCAGGGCAAGGACTGTCTGGACTCCTTATTCTCCTGGTTACTAACTGGTCTCTAGGAAGAAGGTTTACAACATACCTGCTCTGTCTTCATGTGGAACTCTTTGAGCTCATCCTCTGTGAGGGGAAGGCAATTCTCATCGTTTTCAGGATATTCTTGCCATCCCATTGCTTTCAATAACCTGGTGGATGCAGAAGGACAGGTAAAGAGAATATGACATCATCAAGCCTAAGTGAACAGCCCATCTCTTTTCACAGAAAACTTTTCTACCCAGGGACAACGGATGTTAAAGGAATTCTGTTTTCCTCCCTGTGGGACAAGCTTTAATTGTGGCTACTTGGGTGCCTGTAAATAAATGGAGGCTCTTCACAGTTGAGAGAGGAAGAGCTACAGAAGAGACAGTAGAAGCAAAACCAAGGCAGTGTAAAGAAGAAAGAGAGCACTTGCAAAATCTGGCTTTTTTTGGTGGCGGGAAGGAGCCTCACTCTGTCACCCAGGCTAGAGTGCAGGGTGCAATCTCAGCTCATTGCAACCTCCACCTCCCGGGTTCGAGCCATTCTCCTGTCCCAGCCTCCCTAGTAGCTGGGATTACAGGCACACACTACAATGCCCAGCTAATTTTTGTATTTTTAGTAGAGACAGGGTTTCGCCATGTTGGCCAGGCTGGTCTCGAACTCTTAACCTCAAGTGATCTACCCACCTTGGCCTCCCAAAGTGCTGGGATTACAGGCATGAGCCACTGTGCCCGGCCTGAAGTTAAAAATATTAAAGTATTGGAGAGTAGATTGTGGAAGAGATGGCTGGGTTTGTGACAGAATGTTTGATGGGCAACAGGCTAACCTGGGGCATACAAAGAGAACAAGTTATGATTGGGCCACTTCTCTCTGTATGTGGGACTCTATCTGAGATATCTTCTCCAGTATGTTCAAGGTCCTTAAGGGTCAGACACTGCATGCCCTGTGATGTTCTCCTCACTTACCTGTGCTCTGCTTCTAGAGAGTGTGAGAGAACCTCCCCTTCTTCCACTACAGGGAGGGCAAGACCATTCTGATGACAGCTGTCCTCCTCATTTTCCTTTGGTTCAGGTGTGCTGTTGTCCTCCAACTGCAATGAGGAAAAGGAAGGAAGGACACACTTGGTTTAAGGTTCCTTTGTGGTAATATAAGCAACCTACAAAATCAAGGATTCACAACCCAGGAAAGTGTTTTCCAAAAGACAGCCTCAGCCCATAGATTTTTTCCCCATTTACAAATGAGGACCTGCTGTATCAACAAGTCAATTTATAAACTGATTCTAAAGTTTTAATGAAAAGGCAAAAGATCCAGAACAGCCAACACAATACTGAAGAATAAAACCAGAGTACTGATATTACCTGACATCAAGACTTACCACAAAAGCTAGAGTAATTAAAACACTATGGTAAAAGTGCTCGTAAGAGGTGTAGGGGGGAAAGTGTGGTACTGGCAGAAGATGACAGAAATAGTCCAATGGGACAGAACAGAGAGCCCACAGACAGACAACTGATCTTTGACAAAGGAAATACAACGGAGAAAAGATAGTCTTTTCAACATTTGGTGAGTGGAACAATTGGACACCCACATTTAAAAAAAAAAAAAAATCTAAACAAAGACCTTACAGCCTTCACAAAAATAAACTCAAAATGGGTCACAGACATAAATGTAAAACACAAAACTATAAAACTCCTATAAGGACAACATAAGTGAAAACTCAGATGACCTTGGGTATCACATTTATTTATTTATTTATTTATTTATTTATGTATTTACTTACTTACTTACCTACCTATTTTTTGGAGATCAAGTCTCACTCTGGTGCTTACTTACTTACTTACTTATTTTTTGGAGATCAAGTCTCACTCTGTTGCCCAGCCTGGAGTGCAGTGGCATGATCTCGGATCACTGCAACCTCCGCCTCTCATGTTCAAGTGATTCTCATGCCTCAGCCTCCCATGTAGCTGTGACTACAGGTGCATGCCACCATGCCCGGCTCATTTTTGTGTTTTTAGTTGGAAAGGGGTTTCGGCAGGTTGGCCAGGCTGGTCTCGAACTCCTGACCTCAGGTGATCCGCCCACCTCAGCCAACCAACGTGTTGGGATTATAGGTTTGAGCCACCATGCCTGGCCTACAATTAATTAGGTTGGATTTCATTAAAATAAAAAAATCTCTGCTTTGCAAAAGACGCTGTCAAGACAATTAAAAGACAGTGTAGTTGCTCACACCTGTAATCCTAGCACTTTCGGAGGCCAAAGGTGGGAGGACTGCTTGAGTCCAGGAGTTTAACACCAGCCTGAGCAACATAGCAAGAAGCTATCTCTGTAACAAATAAAATATTAGCCAGGCATGGTGGCACAAGCCTGTAGTCCCAGCTACTTGGGAGATTGAGGCTGGGGGATCGCTCGAGGAGGCGAGGTCGAGGCTGAAGTGAGCTGTGATCATTAATGCCACTGCATTCAGCCTGGGCGACAGAGTGAGACACTGTCTCAAAAACAAATATGGCCAGCTGGGCATGGCAACTCATGCCTGTAATCCCAGCATTTTGGGAGGCGGAGGTAGGTGGATCACCTGAGCTCTGGAATCCGAGACCAGCCTTACCAACATGGTGAAACCTCGTCTCTACTACAACCAAAAACATTCCAGAAAATAGTACTCTTTCATCCTCACAGCTCTAACTCCTTATCAGAACCACAAGGCTGTGTTTCAGAGTTATGGTCTGAGCTCTTGGTCTTTAAGGGAGCAGGTTCGCCTTCCTCTGCTTCCTGTTCTGCACTGTAGTTTCCTGGTCCTCTGGCCAGAGCTAAGAAGTTAAATAACTTGTGTCATGTGGTGGCGCATGCCTATAATCTCAGCTACTTGGGAGGCTGAAGTAGAACTGCTTGAACCTGGAAGGCGGTGGCTGCAGTAAGCCAAGATTGCTCCACTGCACTCCAGCCTGGGCAAGAGTGAAACTCCATCTCAAAAAATAAAATAATACAAATAAATAAATAAATACATATGGCCACGTGTGGTGGCTTATGCCTTTAATCCTAGCATTTTGGGAGGCTGAGACAGGCAGAACACTTGAGGCCAGGAGTTCAAGACCAGCCTGGCCAAAATGATGAAACACCATCTCTACTAAGAATACAAAAATTAGCTGGGCATGGTGGCGGATGCCTGTAATCCCAGCTACTTGGGAGGCTGAGGCAGCAGAATCGCTTGAACCCGGGAGGTGGAGGTTGCAATGAGTCCAGATCGCGCCACTGCACTCCAGTCTGGGTGATAAGAGCGAGACTCTGTCTCTAAATAAATAAATAAGAAAGAATGAAGAGTCAAATCATAGACTTAGAGAAACTGTAGTCAAAGACACATCTAATAAAGGACTATGAACTAAGATATAAAAAGAACTCTAAGAACTCTTAAAACTTAGCAATAAGAAAACAGACAACCTCATTTAAAAATGGGTGAGAGACCTGAACAAACACATCACCAAAGAAGATACAGATGGATGCTCCACATTGTATGTCATCATGGAAGTGCAAATTAGAACTACACACCTATCAGGAGGGCCAAAATCCAGAACACTGATAGTATCGAATACTGGTGAGGATGTGTAGCAACAGGAATTCTCATTTACTGTTGGTGGGAATGCAAAATGGCACAACCACTTTGGAAGACAGTTTGGTGGTTTCTTAACAAACTAAACAAGCTCTTACCAAATGATCCAGCAATTGCGCTCCTTGGTATTTACCCAAAGGAGTTGAACTTATGCCAACACAAAAACCTGCACATGGATATTTACTGCAGTTTTATTCATAGTTGCCAACACTTGGAAGCAACCAAGATGTACTTCAATAGGTGAGTGATTACTAAAATAAACCCGAATTTAAAATTTTTGCTGAAAAAAGGATTAAACTCACTTTACTATGTGGTCTAGAAGGCAGTTACACCTACAGACATTATCTCTGTACATTTAAAAATCTTGCCACATCTTTATCCTTTAAGAAGAACTCACATAGGTATCAAAGGACAATTCCTAGGCTACCCCAGAAAAAGCCGATGCTCTTACATCTTCCAGCTTGTCACAGTCTCTGTTCTCTGAGAAGTCTCCATTCCGGTCATCCTTCAGAGTTTTCAGGAACTCACTCTTCCTGTCGGTGGTTCGGCGGGTCAACTTGGTCAGACGAGAGGAGCTGATCTCAATTGGAGGGGTGGTGCTGGAGGGACTCTGGGCAAATACCACAAATAGGTTTCTCCCGACAGCAAAGAGCAAGAACTGGGGTTCTCTTCTACTTAGCACTAACTTCAAGAATCTGGTAGCCTATTTATCACTCTGTCTTAAACCAAACAATTCTTTCATTTAAGCAGACTTCAGTTTTGCAGGATTTATACAGTTAAGAGTAGCTGGCTTACATGGCACCTCTTTGATCTTTCTACAGACACCAGCAGAATGCCAGTCTAACATAGGATGCCCCTGGTCCACCACAGGGCACCCCATTTAGCCACTGCCACTGCCCACTTTTGGATGCTAACAGAAAACATCAATAAAGAAAGTATTCTCAGCTAAATATAGCTACAAAACAAAGTGTCACAGCTATACATATTACACTTGTTATCTAAGTGAACAGGAAACGGCAATTTCAGAAAAAGACTCCTGCTTTATCTTCACTCACCTCTTTGGGAGAACTCAGAGCTGCACCACTAGCCAGTACCACTGGTTTGGTAACAGAGATTGGACTGGTAAAAGCGGACTCCCGGCTAGAGGAAAGGGATCCTGACTTGTGCTCCATCCTGTTAGCTTTCCATGCATTAGGCTACACAGGATGAAAGAACAAATCAGTCAGAACAAGCACACAAACAGAATCTCAGCTTATAAAATCATAAAGCAAAGAGTGAAATGTTACATGAGAACAAGTTTCCAGGGCTTAACTGTCTTAACATGTTTGGGAAGTGTGCAACCTCTTTTGCAGGTGAGGCACTTCAAGGAAAATGGTAGATGGGATACAGAAGAACCATGGAATATTAATAGTGGCTTCCCAAAAAGAGGGCTCTAGTTCAATGAGTTTGGGAGGTGCTAGGGTGAAAAAAGTTCAACAAGCTTTTTACTGGCAATTTCTCAAAGCACTTAACTGCACATAAGAATGTGAGAAGCAGTTGGCCAGGCACAGTGGCTCATGCCTGTAATCCTAGCACTTTGGGAGGTGGAGGAGGGTGGACCACAGGGTCAAGAGATCAAGACCATCCTACCTCACACGGTGAAACCCTGTCTCTACTAAAAATACAAAAAATTAGCTGGGTGTGGTGGCGGGTGCCTGTAGTCCCAGCTACTTGGGAGGCTGAAGCAGGAGAATGGTGTGAACCCAGGAGGCGGAGCTTGCAGTGAGCCAAGATCGTGCCACTTTACTCCAGCCTGGGCAACGGAGCAAGACTCGGTTAAAAAAAAAAAAAAAATTTGAGAGGCAGTTACGTAGCCTTTTCCAAATGTATTGAATCCCAAAACTTTTTTTAGTAGTGTTTGTTAACTTTGGATGTAATCCTGATAGCCCACAAAGTGTCACAAAACTGCAGCTTTCCAGGAACTCTGATGGCAATAGGCTAGTTCCAGGCCAGGGTGGCTATTGTAAATGGTTGAACAATCCTGATTTATTTGGTCTGGAGGCCCATCTACTCAACTCTGCAGGGTCTGGGCCCATTCTGTCACTCTGGCCATAACCCCAACTATGATGGACAGCTGGAATACTGAGTTACCACACTGTCTGAGGAGACCAAGGAAGATGTGGCAAGCCAAAGGAGTGGTACTGAAGCAAATGAAAACCTTCCAACTTACTTCCAGAATGAAACACTTAGAACTGAGGACCTCCAGGACAAAGAGGGGGCCTGAGTGAAATGGATTCCTTTCCTGGTTGCTTTCTTGATTGATGGGTATTAAAAGAAGACACAATAATAGCTTTAGGAATGGAATTAACTTTACTATCTACCACGTACCAGGTGATGGTCACACAGTTTTATTTAATTCTTAAACCAATCAGGAATAATAATTGTTATGCTGACTTTTAATAGAGAATGACACTGACGATAAGAAAGGTACACAATTTGTTCAAGGTTATTCAGCTAGTAAATGAAACTGCCTTTCCACTATCCCAAAATGCCTCCAAAAAGAACAAGCAAGCAGATAAGAGAAACAATGATCCAACCAGAATGAAGATTAATTTTTTTCTTGCATTGATAAAAATCTAAAGATAGTTGCTTGTGTCAGGTTAACTCTCAAAGATGATTTGTGGCTTCCCCTGAGTTGTAGAGTCACCAGATGTCCTGTCTTTAAAACAATGTCAATTCAGAGCACAGAAACACTTGGGTTTCTGCCATAGTAGTACAAAAGATTTACTCTGTTACATAAAACAGAGTATCTACATCTCTGCTAATTTTATTTCAACTTAATTTTCAGTAACTTAAACGCTATGGGATAGCTAGACTACCCCCTGGAAAAATCATTATGTCCCACACCGGTTTTTATTAGATGATTACATATGTAAAAGTCCATTAAAGTGAATTGTATACCCAGTTTTCTTGTTGTTGTTTTTAAAATGTTCTCTCCTTTTCCTCTAATTTCCGAACCAACCCTAGCTTGCTCCACTTCAAATGCTTATCTTCTTCTACTGGACTAAAAATCCTAAAATCATTGGGCTCAAACTTTCTCCTACCTCCTCTGCCATTTGCTCCTCAAGTTCAAAGGAACTTCCTCCTCCCTTTCTAGCATTATTTGTTCTCTTTCCTTTTGGGTTTATCAAATTATGCTAACCCACCTTACTGAAATTAGGAAAAAAAGGCCAGACTTCTTATTTTCAATCTTATATACCACCTTCTTATTGCCAAACTTCTAAGTCAGTACATGGTATCTTTCACTCGCTCATTCATTGCTTACTGCTTAGTTCCCTGCAATACTCACCTTCTATCCCCAATTTTAGCAAAACTCTTTCATAAATAACCAAAACTTTGATCCTTATATTACAAAGGCCAGCTCTAAAAAACCTGTCTTCTTTGGGAAATGTGATACTGCTCATTACGAATATTTTCTGAACCTGTCCCTTTTTCCCTACTTGATTTCCTGATGCTTCACTCTCTAGGTTCTCTCTTTACCTCTTGAGTTCCCTTCTTTTCAATGGATGTAAGAATACTAGCATTCTAGCTTCAGTACTCTTCTTCTGTAATCTGTTAAACTAGGTGAACTTCATTAGAAAAAGCATTACTTATAACTGTTTCAGGTAAAAACGTTAAAATTGTGTAGATAATAAGTAAAATTGCATCTCTACCTACTTTAACGTCTCTCCTGTTCTTTTTATACAGGCTTCCAGGAAGTCTTACTTCCACATACCAGCCACTTACCATCCACTTCCACATACCAGCCACACTGAACCACTATGGTTCCTTTACTCCAAACACACCATATTCTGCATCCAGTTTCTGGGTAACAGGTTCCCTCTGCCGAGAATGCCCTACCTACTTGCTTTCTAACGAACTACTGTACTACTGTTTTTAAACGTCCACTTACTAATTAGGATGTTTCAAAAATTATATTCCAAGTACTTGCTCCAATTTACTGTCGAGAAAAGTTTAGCAAAATCTAATAACTTGCTTAAGATCACAATCCTAAAAAGTGTCACAAAGATTTCAACTTAGTTAAGTTTGAGTCAAAAGACTAAATTCTCAACTTCCTCTTCTATTCTTCATCCTTCGAGAGAGGAGGCACTCTGGAACAGTAGAAAGAGCCCTGGTTTTGAAGTCAGATCTGTGTTAAAAGTCTGACTCTATCACTTATTAGCTATGTAACCCTACAGTATGTCATTTCTATATCCCAGGATTAAAGGAGTAAATGCTTTAACATGTGTAAAAAGCCTAACCAAGCAACATAGTAAAATGTCAACAAATGGCAGTTCTCTTTCCTTTATCACGTATTTGAACCCCAGTTATCCATAAAGATTTTGATGACCCTCCCCAGGCAGAGAAGAACAATTTTTTTTTTTTTTGAGACAGAGTCTCGGTCTGTCGCCCAGGCTGGAGTGCAATGGCACCATCTCGGCTCACTGCATGCTCCACCTCCTGGGTTCACGCCATTCTCCTGCCTCAGCCTCCCGAGTAGCTGGGACTACAGGAGGCACCACCACGCCTGGCTAATTTTTTGTATTTTTAGTAGAGAGGAGGTTTCACCATGTTAGCCAGGATGGTCTCTATCTCCTGACCTTGTGATCCGCCCACCTCAGCTTCCCAAATTGCTGGGATTTCAGGTGTGAGCCACGACACCCAGTCAATTTTTTTTTTTGTATCTGTTTCTTCACTAGACAGTAAACTCTTTGGGATTACAGGCCAAGTATTATTTTGTGCCTGTAGTGACATACAGTGTTTACTACTCAGATACTAAGTATTGCTAATGCTTAGATAAAATGAATGGATAAATCAACATCTGCTTATTAGTTATCTTACCTCTTCCTCCCTCTAACATCTTGTATCCTAGGTACCCAGAACCACAATCACATTTCCTGAAACCTGATCTTCCATCATTACCCTAATTTCCCAGGGAAGAATGTCTTGTTTTCCTTTTGCTGCCTAATTTGCCTCCCACTATCTGCCATTACCACCTCCCTTCTCTGCCAACCGTCACCATCCTCTTCAAGCTTCAAGAGCAGCAGCCTTCATATTAGTTTTCCAATCTTCATTCTACCCCTGACTCACAACAGGGCTAAAGTGATCTTAAGTTTTGTGTCATAATTTTTTTTTTTTTTTTGAGACAGAGTCTCGCTTAGTCGCCCAGGCTGGAGTGCAATGGCGCAATCTCGGCTCACTGCAAGCTCCGCCTCCCGGGTTCACGCCATTCTCCTGCCTCAGCCTCCCGAGTAGCTGGGACTACAGGCGCCCGCCGCCTCGCCCGGCTAATTTTTTGCATTTTTAGTAGAGACGAGGTTTCACCGTGTTAGCCAGGATGGTCTCGATCTCCTGACCTCGTGATCCGCCCGCCTCGGCCTCCCAAAGTGCTGGGATTACAGGCGTGAGCCACCGCGCCCGGCCTTGTGTCATAATTTTTATCCTTCTCACTTTTTTAACCTTTTGATATATGAGATCCTTGAGGACACAATGACATTTTCTTACTCATTTTTATATTTTCTGTAGTCCTGCAGAATGCTTGCAGACATCTTAAAGTAACACTCAAGAAAGTCTTTATAAACTCTCAAGAAATGGGACAAACATAAGGTGTGCTGGCAGGTTGGTAACAATAGCTACCATTTACTGGCACTTATTATATGCCAGTTTTAGTTATTTCATTAAATTTTCTCATTTACTCCTCACAAAAAAACGTTGGGTATTACAATGTCTATTTTATAGAAGAAGAAACTGAGACTGGGAAGTGAAGAAACTTGCGCAAGGTGGTAAGATGAAGGTGCAAGGTGGAATCTATCTATTCCATAGCCTGGCAGTTAACTTCCGTGCTCGGCTGTTTCCTTCTTTGTAATAGTTGCTCTCTTCACTTGAATTCACATTCTTTCCCTTCTACATCAGAGGAAAATAAACCCTACATATCCTAAACCCTTTTCAAAGATAACTGTACTTGTCAATTAGTTTTATTCCCACATATTTCTTCTTGGCCAATGATCTTTAATCATCTCTTCTCTTCCAAGTACAGTTCAAGTTGCTTCCAGTGGCTTCTTCCGACAGACTTCCTCATCCATTCACTTATCATTTTCACCACCTATATTCTACCTAGTTCCTTTTACTGTCAAGGTTAAAAGCTGCCACTACCTTCACATATTTCCAAAAGCCCTTCTTTATTCCCTAAAAACATCAACTCAAAAGTCTCCTAAAATAATCACTAAGGCTTTTTTTCAGTTATTTTCCTCAACTTGTTACCCCTGTTGCTATTACAAACTCACCCACTTGTATTTCTGTGATAGTTTACCATTTTTTTCTGAACTAGTTTCTCAGTACTATCCCATTCTTTATTCCTCTTCTTCTATCATCTTCTATCGTCTTCTCTTGTATATCTAATCTACCTTGAAAACTCCAATCATTATCACTAGAATAATAATTCCCAGTGAATTTATTCAAAGGCAGGGCACAGTGGCTCACGCCTGTAATCCTAACACTTTGTGAGGTCAAGGCGGGAGGATGGCTTGAGCCCAGAAGTTCAAGACCAGCCTGGGCAATATAGTGAGACCCCAATCACTATTATAGATAGATAGATTAGATAGATAGATAGATAGATAGATAGATAGATAGATAGATAGATAGATAGATAGATAGATAGAAAGAAAATTATTCAGAGAGAATGGCATACACCAGAATAATTTCTTCCCAGGTAAGAGAAAAAAGAGGCAGTAAGATGCAAAAGATGGATTAGAGTTTTGCTATGAGAAACTTCACAGGCCTCTGCTTAGTCTACACACTGACTATAGGACTAGCAAACTATGACCCATGGGCCAAATCTTGCTCGAGGCATTTCTGTATGATTCATGAGCTCATATTTATTTTTACATTTTTAAAGAGTTGGAAAAAAAAGAAAAAAAGCAACGTGTAACAAAAATCATGTATATCAAGCAAAGCCTAAAATATTTATCTGGCCCTTCATAGAAAAAAATTACCAATCCCTGCCATAAATGGTTTGGAGCCACTGAAGGGATTCAGGAAGGAATGTGATATATTCAATTGTTTTGGGATGATCATTCTGGCAGTTCTGCAGGACACACATAGAGACATGAGAAAATAGAAAGGTATACTACAATAGTAAATGTGAGAACACAAAGTCCTGAACAAGGAAGGACAGCATAGAGAGAATAACAGGGACTTTGTAATTCCTTGTCTGAGGAGAATGACTAAAGAGGAAAAGAGAAGAGAAGTAGCCAAGGTAGTCAAGCTGAGTGATCAGATGGATGTTGTTGCTATTACTGAAAACCAGAGGGGCCAGGTGTGGTGGCTCACACCTATAATCTCAACGCTCTGGGAGGCTGAGGCAGGAGAATTGCTTGAGGCCAGGAGTTAGAGACCAGCCTGGGCAACAAAATGAGATTTTGTCTCTACAAAAAAAAAAAAAAAAAAAAAAAAAATTGCTGGGCATGGCCAGGAACGGTGGCTCACGCCTGTAATCCCAGTACTTTGGGAGGCTGAGGCGGGCAGATCACGAAGTCAGGAGATGAAGACCATCCTGGCTAACACAGTGAAACCCCGTCTCTACTAAAAATACAAAAAAAATGAGCCAGGTGTGGTGGCAGGTGCCTGTAGTCCCAGCTACTCAGGAGGCTGAGGCAGGAGAATGGCGTGAACCCGGGAGGCGGAGCTTGCAGTGAGCCGAGATCGCGCCACTGCACTCCAGCCTGGGCGACAGAGCGAGACTCCATCTCAGAAAACAAAACAAAACAAAAAACAAATTAAAAAGCCAGGCATTATGGTGTGCCCCTGTAGTTCCAGCTACCTGGGAGGCTGAGGTCACACTGAGCCATGATTGTGCCACTGCACTCCAGCCTGGGTGTCAGAGTGAGACCCTGTCTCAAAAAAAAAAAAATAAAAAAGGAAAAAAAGAAAGCTGCAAATCAGGAGAAAGATTACGAGGTGATGAAGCTAATGAGTATGAGAGGTCTACTAAAAATCCAGCTGGCAGGAGTAGAGTCTGGATACAGAGTACAATACTATACATATAATAGGTACTAAATGGATATCTGGTGACTGACTTGGCAAGAAAAAACAAATTTATTAATTTTTTTCTAATTTATTCCCAAACCTCTCTTGTACAAGGTTCTTACACCTTGATTCTAAATCATACCTTAGAAGGAGGTGGTACAGGCTTAGGAACCAGGTTCTTATAGACACTTGGAACCATGGATGACAGTTTGTTCCCATTTGCATGGTGAGATCCTGGTGAGGTGAATGCAGCAGAGAAGGCAGCAGCAGGATCCTCTTTGGAAACTTTTTTGATAACTAGCATCTTGGAGGGTTGCTTGGCACTAGGTGGGTTTTCTGTGAAGTACAATAGTGGAGAGACAAAAGAATATAAAACCTGTTGTGTAACATGAAGCACAGTTTATACAAAGGCCTTAGTCAACAAAACAATTGACAGTTGAGACAGAGGCATTAAACATTCCCTAGTATGCACTTAATACTCTCAAAAGTGAGATTACTCAGGAACTGTACAAAAAAATGCAGCATACGAGGAACTTGATACTAAATTTATAAATCAGCCAGGAAGTCCAAAGATGTTAGCAGTCCTTCAGGGGCACAATATGTCTGATGTACAGTGTGATCAGTCAAGCATGAACAAAACAAGAATAAATCCAAGGGCCAGGCACTGTGGCTCACGCCTGTAATCCCAACACTTGGAGGTGGTGAGGTGGGCAGATCACTTGAGTCCAGGAGTTCGAGACCAGCCTGGGTTGGCAAACCCTGTGGCAAAATGCCATCTTTACAAAAAATACAAACATTAGCCAGGCATGATGGCGTGCGCCTGTTAATTCCAGCTACTTAGGAGGCTGAGGCAGGAGAATCGCTTGAATCTGGGAGGCAGAGGTTGCAGTGAGCTGAGATTGTGCCACTGCACTCCAGCCTGGCGACTGAGTGAGACTCCATCTCAAAAATAAAAAAAATAAAAAGTGAATTAGCAATGTTAATTAAAAGTTACTTTTTATGAACGTTTTCTACTTAAAATCTGCTTCCTTGTTGGTCACGGTGGCTCATGCCTATAATCCTAGCACTTTGGGAGGCCAAGGTGGGTGGATCACTTGAGGCCAGGAATTCGAGACAAGCCTGACCAACATGGTAAAACCCTGTCTGGACTAAAAATACAAAAATTAGCCAGGCGTGGTATAGTCCCAGCTATGGAGGTGGAGGCTGCAGTGAGCTGAGATCATGCCACTACACTACAGCCCAGGCAACAGAATGAGACTGTCTCAAACGAACAAAGAAACAACCACCACCACCAAAACAACTGCTTCCAAATTCAGGGTTCTATAAGCTCTCAGCTGTATTGTGACTCCACTACCATGGTAACATTTCAATTGTGTTTGGGGGTTGGGAGGCAGAGTAACCTGCTACAGTAGAATGCTAGTTACCATGGGAAAATGCATGAGATGAGAAACAAGAGATAAAAAGAGATAAGGAATCTCTGCTCCTCTCCCTGCTAAGAAAAAAATTTTAAGTTGTGCCTTTAAAATGGCAAAATCTACCTACCCCATACTCCAGAAGGTGTCCCAATAGGTCTGCATGGCTGATTCTGTTTGCCAGCTTCTGGATTCAAGGAGGGCTAGGAAAAAAGGGATATGAATGGTTGATACAGAAAGCTGATCATTTTGGTACTTTTCACAAAGTATGGAACCTATCAAATAACCTATCAAATAATTACGTATTAGCAGCACTTACTAATTTGACACTGTATTCAGAATTATAACAAACAGAAAATGTCAAAATGCAAAATCAATAGGTATTGTTAATCTTAATTTCTCCTGAGTTTCATTTCCTTTGATATAAGGCATTTCATTTATTTTAAATAAACAGACTAAATGTGCAAATTCCCACTTTCCTGTAGGATATGTATGCCAAATAAGGAGACACTGAAAGTTAGATGAACAAGAATGTGGATCATTTTCCTCAGATTAAAGGAGGACAATCTGGTCAGTGAAATGTATAGTATTCACTGCATTTCTAAGACGGGTGTAGGGTAGGGGCAGACTATATGCCAAGGACTGTGCTAGAAATACAATAAAGAGTCCCTGTCTTCACACAGGTCACAGTTTCGCTATAAAAACTTGTAGACAAGTTAAGTACAATAAAAGGTTACAAGGATGATGAAAAAAATTCATATCAGGGAAGAAGGAGTAATCACGAAGAAACGTCAATTCTACTCGAAAGATAAGTGCTATCAGAAAAGGTTTTACTACAGGTGATTTAAGAATCCTTAAAGATAAAAAAAAAAAAAAAAAAAAGAAGCCTTAAAGATAAATTCCAAAGCTGGAAAATGGGTAATTCCAAGAACAGAAAGCATTAAAAAGAATATTCAGGTTTGCAAATAGTTCAGCATGAGTAGTGCTAGGGAAGGAGGGGACCCTTATGTGGGGAAAGAGATATCTGGCAAAGTAGGCCACGAGCCAGTTTGTGGAGGATTTCTTAGGGGAGATTAAGTTTTATTCTACAGGTAATGAGGATCCATCCATCTTTCATGCAGAGTTAACAGGATCTAATTATCAATTTACAACCGTCACTCTAGTAGCAGCCTGAAGGATGGATCTGAGGGGTTTAAATATCAACTAAAAGACCATTAGGAGATCAATTCCATAGTCTGGGAGGGTAATAAAGGCAAGAGAAGTAGAGAACAAGATAAGGAAAAGGGCAGGGAAGAGTTAAGAGCAACAGACTAGACTCAATAACTAATTGTATGACACTGCTGTCCTAACCCAAACTTTACAATCTGGTAACGGGGTAGGAAAATGGCTTTATTTTTTTTTTTTTTGAGACAGAGTCTCACTCTGTTGCCCAGGCTGGAGTGCGGTGGCATGATCTTGGCTCACTGGAACCTCCATTTCCCAGGTTCAAGCAATTCTCCTGCCTCAGCTTCCCGAGTAACTGGGATTACAGGTGCGCACCACCACACCCAACTAATTTTTGTATTTTTAGTAGAGACAGGGTTTCACCATGTTGGCCAGGCTGGTCTCGAACTGACCTCAAGTGATCTACTCGCCTCGGCCTCCCAAAGTGCTGGGGTTACAGGCGTGAGCCACCATGCCCAGCCGGAAAATGGCTTTTCAGCACAATTGCCTGTGAACATTATACAAACAACAAAAGGACACCCAGACTCCACTACAGAGCTTCAGAATCAGAATCTCTAGGGGCAGGGCCTCTAGCAGGTAGGTATTTTCCAACCAATCAAGGTAAGAACCACTACAATAGGAGAACAAGCACAAATGCAAATGAAACTACCAACTCTCTATATAAGTGGACAAATCAGTGACAGATTTTGAAGTACAGGTTAATACATTCCTCTAGATGGAGTAGTAGAGGCAGAAGCAGTACCCAGTCATAAAAGCTGTGGTTGTTTCCTTGTCTCATTTTAACAGGCACGTGTTCTTGGTCATATTGCATCCAGGGTTCTCAGAGACAATGCTCCTATTTATACAGTATCTTTGATCTCTTTCCACTGTTTTAAAAATGTACAGTTTTAAAACTTTTAAAAATAGTAAAATATAAACAGAAAAAAATATAAAACAAACGAATAAGTTAATGAGTAAAAGTTCTTTTAAACACTACATGGTTTAAGCAACATAACATTACCTGCCAAACCAGAAAGACATTACAAATCTCATTAGAAAAAAAAACAAAAAGTACTCTTATGGTGATCACAGAATTTTTTTTTTTTTTACTATCCAACTGTGTCTCCCTTGACACTATAGTTTTGTCTCCAAAAAACAATCTCAACTTTTAATCTACTAGGTTTTAGAAAATCTTACGCCTCGGCATTTTCTATAAATTGGTAGTTGTTTCTAGAGGTTACAGAATCCTTAGTGGTTTTGTATTCTTCCATTAGGAGACACACACATAACACGTGGTTGTGCTTCTTTTGGTTATGTTGGCTGACACTGACGCTCATAGCCTAAAACTGTCAACTCAATACAAGATGCAAAAACAATGATCTAATATTACAATTCTTTATAAAGTAGTATACTTCCATAAATAGGAACTTTCCCTCATCTATTTGGCAATTCAACGGTACAGTTCATATAGAAAAATATGATACATGCTTGTTCCTAAGGTGAGGCAGGCATTACTGTGAATTCACAGATTTAAATCCAATTTGATGTGATTCAACCCTCGCCATTATTATCATTAACTGATGCATAAAACTATCCCATGTTTGGCCTGTGGAACCCTCTTCAATTTGGCTTTTAAATCCTTTTGTTACAACCCTAGTAGTTCTTTAATTACTTCTTTGCTATCTAGTTTGAAAAAATATTCCAGACTCTTCTTTTAAGTATGCTGTCTGGATAAACTATTTCAAGATCACAATCTGAGCAGTAGAGTCACTCATTGCTATGGGGTTGTTCATTGGTCCCATGTCTTTTCAGTGGACAGAACCGCCTAGAAGAATGTATTTTTCACTCCAAAGCTAAAATACCTCATAACTTATTACTGATATTCCCAATTCAAACTGAGTACCCTTGTGGATTTTACGGAACATCTATTTTATGTTTTTATTTTCTTCTACACAGAATCCCGATTTTCAGGCATACAAAGGATAGAATATCATATTTAATTGCTTTATCTCATATGACGCACAAGTTTCAGAATAGCAATGTCAGTATTTCACCAGTTACCAAAATGTTTTTTTTTGGACATGTTCTCCCTATCTTTCCACTTTAAAAAAGTTATACTATATCCAGATTGTCAGATCATATAACTATCACATGTGAACTCTCTTTTAACCCTCATTTCATCTTAGCTCTACAATTAACCATACATTTAATACATACCACCATTCCTTTTGTTATCATCTTTCTGGTTTGTCAGAAGCTTGTTCTTTGTTTGTTTTTGAGACGGAGTCTCGCTCTGTCCTCCAGGCTGGAGTGCAGTGGCCCGATCTCAGCTCACTGCAAGCTCCGCCTCCTGGGTTCACGCCATTCTCCTGCTTCAGCCTCTTGAGTAGCTGGGACTACAGGTGCCCGCCACCGCAGCCAGCTAATTTTTTGCATTTTTAGTAGAGACAGGGTTTCACCGCGGTCTCGATCTCCTGACCTTGTGATCCGCCCGCCTCGGCCTCCCAAAGGGCTGGGATTACAGGCGTGAGCCACCACGCCTGGCAGAAGCTTGTTTTTTAATAGTTCTCAGGAAAAGTCTTGGGAACAATATTCCAAAATTTTTTTTTTTTGAGGCATTTTATTTGTAAATATGTAATGCATCCCTAGAAACAAAATCCAAGGATTTTTCCCTCCTGTGTGTTTTCATCTTGCTTCTTCACGGTCCGTGACACCAGTTAAGGTTGTCAATATGATGAAGTCAAACTGGTGGGATAGAAGCAGATTGTTCTGCCGTTTTTCTAGATCTTTGAGTTGCACATCAAAGCTGGGGCTCTACACTTGTTTAGCCTGCCTGTGAGGTTCACAATTTTCCCAGCTCTGTAATCATCAATGATTTCAAATTTGCCAATGTAACAATGCTTCATCATCACAGCTAGAAGTTGGACAATGACTTTGGAGCATGGCCTAATAAGAACCCGTTGTTTGCTGCTCTTTTTGGCACTGGTGATACTCTTGAGAGCATGAGGTAGGATGTTCACACGCACCACTGTGACAGCGCGAAACAATGGCGGAAAGAGCAATATTCCAAGAACTTACACACTGATGTTTGTCTGTGGTCTTTATAACTGAACATTAGATTGACAAAGCACAAAATCTCTGGCTCACATTTTATCATAATTGTTACTCCATTTACTTGTTATAAAGCTTTGCTGTCACAGTCTATCTGGTTTTCTTTCTTTTAACAACTCAGTCTTTATGCCTGAATGGCTAAAGGATATCTTTTTTTGTTCTAGTAGTCTGTAAGAGTATATTTTAGTCGTCCTGACTGTCCTTTCAATTTGTAGATTCAAATCTAAATGTATTTCAGAAAAATGTTCTTGAATTATACTTTTCAGTATTTTTTTTTTTTTTGAGACGGAGTCTCGCTCTGTCACCTTGGCTGGAGTGCAGTGGTGCGATCTCAGCTCACTGCAAGCTCCACCTCCCGGGTTCACGCCATTCTCCTGCCTCAGCCTCCCGAGTAGCTGGGACTACAGACGCCCACCACCACGCCTGGCTAATTTTTAACTTTTTAGTAGAGACGGGGTTTCACCTTGTTAGCCAGGATGGTCTCGATCCCCTGACCTCGTGATCCGCCCGCCTCAGCCTCCCAAAGTCCCGCCCGGCCACTTTTCAGTATTTAAGCTATTCCTTTATTTTGGTTTTCGTTCTGGGGGTGGAGGTGCGAAGATCCTATTATATATCTATATTAGATCTTTTCTGCCAAACTTTTTTCCCCAGTTTTAATTTCTCATCTACGTATTTCTCCTTCATTTAAAAAATTTTCCTTTCCTGTCTTCTAATTCTTGAAAAAATTAGTATTATTCTCTTTATACTTTTTTTTTTTTTTTGAGACGGAGTCTGGCTCTGTTGCCCAGGCTGGAGTGCAGTGGCCGGATCTCAGCTCACTGCAAGCTCCGCCTCCCGGGTTCACGCCATTCTCCTGCCTCAGCCTCCCGAGTAGCTGGGAGTACAGGCACCCGCCACCTCGCCTGGCTAATTTTTTTTGTATTTTAGTAGAGACGGGGTTTCACTGTGTTAGCCAGGATGGTCTCGATCTCCTGACCTCGTGATCCGCCTGTCTCGGCCTCCCAAAGTGCTGGGATTACAGGCTTGAGCCACTGCGCCCGGCCTATTCTTTCTTGTTTAGTCTTTATTTTTCTGAAATCTTTTATTATTTCTTTTCTAGAGTTCTAGCCCCTTATTTTTTTTCCAGATGATTTTTTTTTTTAAAACCAACTTCTTAGGATCATTAATTTTTTTTCTTTTTTTTTTTTTTTTTTGGAGACAGAGTTTCACACTCTTGTTGCCCAGGCTGGAGTGCAATGGCGCAATCTTGACTCACTGCAACCTCTGCCTCTCAGGTTTACTTTCTTTAATGTCCTGGTTATCCTTTCCCTACCGCTTTTATCTGAAACTTTCCTTTCCTTTGTCTCTGACTGACTTGTCTCTCTGCAGTTCAATCTGGATTATATTTCCAACAGTTTGCTCTCAGTGAGGGACTTTGTTCTGGAAGAGTATATTGGAAAGTTAGTATGAACAACGATAGAACCCTGTGCTGGTTACTGCTTCTTAGTTATAAAGTCATCCCTTCTGCCTGTTGTGCAAACATGTGCCTGGACACTTTAAAATTTTTCCTTTGACAGCTGACATGTTAACTTCTGACAGCAGAGAACAATGGAGAGATTCTTATTTCCTGTTCCTGTGCGCCTTTTCAGTGGACTCCCACAGTGCCCAGCTCCTCAAAGCCAGGTTCTGACGTACAAGTAAGCTCAGAGACCAGCAGCTTCGCTCAGCACCCCATCTGAGTAGTTTTGTAGCAGAGTGACACCTCTCATGAAAAGCCTTTCAGCACGATTCCCCAGTGAAGGACATTAGCAATTACTTTGCCATTCAGTGGGCTACAACTGAGCGCTTTCTAACCAGGTATGAATCTCAGCCCTGGGGTGGTGGTAGGGAAATGGGGGACTCATTCTTGGACACTCTATCTTAGCTTTAAGGGTAGTGGCTGCTCCCTGTATGTATGTATGCATGTGTTTTTTTTCTTTTTTTTTGAGACAGGGTCTCACTGTCACCCAGGGTAGAGTGAAGTGGTGCCATGTGGGCTCACTGCAGCTATGACTTGCTAGACTCAAGCAATCCTTGACCTCAGCCCCCTGAGTAGCTAGGACTACCAGGTACGTACCACGTCCAGCCAATTTTTATATTTTTTGTAGAGATGAAGGTTTCACCATGTTGCCCAGGCTGGTCTCAAACTCCTGGACTCAAGCGATCGTTCTGCCTCGACCTCCCAAAGTGCTGCGATCACAGGCGTGAATCACTGAACTGTGCTTTGTGCTATTTCTATTTTCTTTAAAGATCTTTTTACTTTGTACTACTCAATCCTTCATTACTCCAATCTTGCTGTAGTTAATAATTCCTTATATTAACTTTCTCTATTCAAACTACTGTGTGGTTTGAACTCTTGACTGGTCCAGTCAGATCCTTCATACCTTATCCCAGAGCCCCCATATTTACCAGTTATTCCATTATAGAAAACCACTCCCGATTAACTGCTGCTCTTCTCAAATATGCCCTGCAAGCTTTCCAGAAAAACGGTTGGCTCTGCTGGCATTCTTTATGCTGTCAGGTGCTCTGTTGCTTCCCTTCAGCTCCCACTGCACAAATGCTAGTATTAACCAAGCCTCTTATACAGATTTTGGTGGTTTGTCCCTATCGGCTTTAGGGGTTTGTGGGGAAATCTCATTTTGCTTTGATGTAGATGGCATCGGTAGATTTTTGTTGGTTCCTCAACTCTACTTGCTTTATTTTTAACTTTATTTTAAAATAATTTCAGGGCCAGGCACAGTGAATGGCTCACGCCTGTAATTCCAGAATTTGGGAGGCTGAGGCAGGTGGATCACCTGAAGTCAGGAGTTCGAGACCAGCCTGACCAACATGGCAAAACCCTGCCTCTACCAAAAATACAAAAATTAGCTGGGCGTAGGGGTGCATGCCTGTAATCCCAGCTACTTGGGAGGCTGAGGCAGGAGAATGGCTTGAACCCAAGAGGCACAGATTGCAGTGAGCTGAGATCGCACCATTGCATTCCAGCCCGAGAGACAAGAGTGAAACTCCGTCTCAAAAAATAATAAATAAAATAATTTCAGACTTACAAAAGAGTGGCAAAAATAGTACCAAGAATTCCTGTACAATCTTCATCTAGACAGTCATACAGGTTTAAGTATCCCTTACGTTTGGGACTGTGTTTCAGATTTTGGATTTTGGAGTACCTGCGTATTATATTTGCATATGTGAGACACCCGGGGGACAGAAACCAAATCTGAACATGAAATTCATTTTGGTTTCATATACACATGGCCTAAAGGTAATTTTATACAATATTTTAAATAATTTTGTGCATGAAACAAAGTTTTCACTGTGATCTGTTGCATGAGATCAGGTATGGAATTTTCTACTTGTGGCATGACATCCACACTCAAAAAGTTGTAGACTGCAGATGCTCAACCTGTATTAATATTTCACATTTACTTCCCCATTCTCTCTATAGCGTTCTCCTGAACCATTTGGCAAGTTGAAGGACTTGATGCCACTTACCCTTAAATATGCATTTCCTTAAAAGGGTATCTTTTATATAATCAGAGTAATTATTAATACTTATGCATACTATTATCTAATCTACAACACTTATTCAGATTGTCCCACTGATGTTTTAGCAAAAGAAAAATTTTGCAAAATGGTTTTTGCCTCACCCAGTATTTATTTAATCTAGGTTTACATGTTGCTTTTAGTTGTCATATCTCTAGTTCTTTAATCTGGAGCTTTTTTTTTTCCCCATGGCCTTAACATTTTTGAAGACTACAGGCCAGTTATTTTGCAATTCTTTTGTAGAATCCTCAATTTGGGCTTGTCTGATGTCTCCTATGATCAGATCCAGGCTATGCATTTCTGGAAGGAATGTTACAGAAGTGATGGTGCATATTTCTCAGTGCCATCATATCAGGAGGTTTAAATCTATTTGTTTCACTACTGGTAATTTTAATATTTTTTTTCTTTCTTTCTTTTTTTTTTTTTTTGAGACGGAGTCTCACTCTGTCGCCCAGGCTGGAGTGCAGTGGCCGGATCTCAGCTCACTGCAAGCTCCGCCTCCCGGATTCACGCCATTCTCCTGCCTCAGCCTCCCGAGTAGCTGGGAGTACAGGCGCCCGCCACCTCGCCCGGCTAGTTTTTTTGTATTTTTTAGTAGAGACGGGGTTTCACCGGGTTAGCCAGGATGGTCTCGATCTGACCTCGTGATCCGCCCGTCTCGGCCTCCCAAAGTGCTGGGATTACAGGCTTGAGCCACTGCGCCCGGCCTAATATTTTTTCTTAATACTAAAATTTTCATACAGTAAAATCTACACATATAAAATATACTAAATTATGTGAGTAATTTTTAAAAATTTTTAAAATTGCTAATACCTGTCCAACTTCTACGAAGATTAACACATCCATCAACCGGAAAGTTCCCTTCATACCCTTTCCCAGTTAATCCCCTCTGTGCACAAACAACCATAAAACCATTCTGATTTTCTTTCCCATCATAGATGATTTGGCTGTTCTGGAATTTCATATATAGTTTTCTACAGAGTCCTTAGGATTTTCATGTTACCTGCAAACACAAAGTTTTATTTCCTCTTTTTAAACTGTATACATTTCTTTTTCTTGCCTTATTGTACTTGTTAGGACCGCCAATAGAATGATAAATACAAGTGGTAAGAGTAAACATCCTAATATTGCTCCCAATATTAAAGGGAGCTCTGCTTTTACTGGAGAATTGGAGAAGATGAAAAAGCTGTAGCCAATACTGCTGGCATCCTCTCAGAGTCCCTTCTCTCCACCAATTTCTTACTCCTCAGGTTTCAAACACATTCAAGTCTCCTACTCCTAGAAAACTCTTCCCTCACATCTGGCTCTTTACTGTCCAAAGAGGAGCGTATCATTCATCATCAACTTACTCTCTAATCCTTCCAACCACACTTGTCACTTTTGTAAGGCCATCCCAAACTGTCAGAGTCAAAGCTCTCTCCCATACTTAGTAACAGCTACATTTAAAAATCTGTGTTCCTCTCTGTATCATGTACTTCAAAAAAGCAAAACACAAACAAAAACCTATCTGTTGAGGTCTGTGCTGAGTGGTGCACACAGGGACAATCAGGACTATTTAACTTCCCCAGGTAACAATATAGGACTGCTAATTACACTAAACCAATACAATTTTAAAATAATTTTCTAATTATACAAACATATCATATAGGAAAAAAAATATAGAAAACCTACTGCAATCAGGTCCCAAAACATCTTCAATTTGTGATTTTTATCTACCTACTTTTTCTTGGTATACTCATTCCTTCTTCAGCTAACCACTTCTCAGTCTCCCTTACTGCTACTCCACAGGTTCTGCTCTACACCTCCCTTCTTTCCAATGTATTAATCTCCCTGGGTGATTTTATCTACCCACAAACCTCAACTATTATCTCTATTTTCATGTGCACATCTCTAGACCTAACCCACCTCTTCGGCATCAATAATTTTTCTCCTCCAACCAATTCTGCTCCTCTGCTCTCTCTCTTCAAGTTAATTACCTATTTTTCATCAAGTCACTCTGGATAGAAATCTTTAGAAAAATTTGTATTAATTATTTTTTATGTACAGAAAGCTCAACAGTGTACATTTAACCCAACTGGTGGCAACCTTTAGCCTCCACCTTTTTGAGCTTGGCAATGCGAGTCACAGACGTGGGACCCAGGACACTGCCTCCCCAGTGATGGCAGATCTCATCGTATCTGTCATTGTAATTGATCCTGATAGCTTCCACCAGCTTAGCCAAAGCGCCTTTGTCTTCTGAGTTAACCTGTGTGAAGTCAACCAGTGGTGCAGGTCTTTCTGTGGACTAGATGTCCCCCTCTTGCCTTCCCCTTGATAATGCAGTAAGGGACCCCCATTTTATATATACCCCCATTTAGTAAGGGCAGGTAGGAAGACAACCAGCTCGATGGGATCCATGTCATATGCAATCACCACTAGCTGAGTCTTCGTGCTCTCCACTAAGGTGGTGACAGTGTTGACTCCTGCTTGAAAGACAGGTGGTCTCTTACTGGGGATGTCCCCTTTGCTGGCAGCTTTCTTCTCAGCCTGGGCCAATAGCCTCTGCTTCTTTCTCTTGCTTTGTCTCTGGTCTGTACTTATGGGCCAGCTTAAGAAGCTGAGTAGCTGTTTGGCGGTGCAGGGCCTGGATGAACTGGTTAATCGCAGGAGGCACTTTCAGTTGCACATAGAGGATGGCTCTCTGCCGCTGCAACCTGATATAGCAGGGCCATTTCATAAAGTGAGTGAGGTCTCTTTTGGGCTGGGTGTCCTGTCCAATGCCAAAATTCTTAGGCCTTTTCTCAAACAGGGGATTCACCACTTTCTTGGCCTCCTGCTTCTTGACAATAGCAGGGGCCGGAGCCAAGTTCTTCCCCTCGCCCTTCTTTCCTTTTGGCATCTTGGGTGGCAGGAGGAAAAGAAATCTTATTTTTGACTCTTCCTTCTCTAATTACAATACCTCAGTTCCAATTCTTTAAGTTTAGCCTCCAAAACAAGGTCTTAGTTACTAACTGAATTTCCATTGACAGAAAAACGGATAAATCAAGTATATTCACACAATGTAGTATTTGCTATACAGTAGTAAAGAAGATCTAGAGCAAGGTTTGTCAACCATGACACTACTGACATTTTAGGCTGACAAATTCTGTTACGGGGCTGTCCAGTGTGTTTTAGGTGTTTAGCAACATCCCTGATCTCTGCATATTAGATGATATTAGCACTAACCCCAGTTGTGACAAGAAAGATGTCTCTAGGTAATGCCAAATATCCCCCAGTGGGCAAACTTGCCCCTAGTCGAGAACTGCTAAGCTAGAGCCCCATGATTCAACACATGTAAACTTCAATTTTACATAAATAAGAGAATTACAGTATGAATTATTCATATGAAGGTAAAAATGCGCAAACTGATAAAATAGAATGTTTGTATCATTTCCACTGGGAATGTCACAGGACTGATAATGAAGCTTCTAATCAAACTATGCTAATCAGCAGCATACTACCCAGTTTAAAAGGTACCCTTACTTCTACTTTACTCCACACGATTTCTTATTTGCCACCATCTTCTCTTTTTCTTATTGAAGTACATAAGAAATAAAAACTGTTGGGGATTCAAATAAATTTTTCTATATGCACAGTTGGTTATGGTTATATTATTACATATACTCTTTCATTTCAGATACAAATGATGTTAAAATCATCATGGGTTTATTTAATCATAGAATAAAAGTATTAAAGGAAAGTAGTTTTTTAATAAGAATATACTATAATTGTTGCATTTCTTTTTTTTAAGAGATGGAGTCTTGCTTCCACCTGCCAAGTAGCTGGGGCTATAGGTGCACGCCACCCATGTCCACCAGTTCTGTTGCTAATGCTTTTGTTGCTAGTTTGATAAGAATTTCATCAAGTTGCTTAAGTGTAATGAGCAACATAGATTATATTTTCAAATCATTCCCACTGGTCTTTCTTGGATTTGCTTATAAGTTTGTTGTATAAATAATAAAAATTACGTTTGAAATTACAGTAATTTTTGGACTATTTGTTATCTAGAACATTCTGGACAAATATTCAATATGTAAGGGCAGTATAGACCTTCCTGAGGATAAAATTTTGAAGAACAGTCACCTGGGAATAGGAATTCACATTAATATATAATTTAAATCAAGACCCCAGGTCACTTCCTAGACTTGAGGGTAGAGGACCTAATGCCTAAATTTCACTCCTCTTTAGGTGACTCTATTAATTGATGAAATGGCTATAACAGAAGTGACTGACTGATGTGCTACTTAAAAACAGCTAGAGGCTGGGTGCGGTGGTTGGTGTCTGTAATCCTAGCACTTTTGGAGGCCGAGATGGGAAGATCACTTGAGGTCAGGCATTCGAGACTGGCCTGGGCAACACAGTGATACCTAGTCTCTATAAGAAATAAAAAAATTAGCTGGGCGTGGTGGCATGAATGCAGTGGTGCAATCATAGCTCACTGCAGCCTCAAACTCCAGCACTCAAGTAATCCTCCTGCCTCAGTCTCCCTAGTGGCTGGGACTGCAGGCATGTGCCATCATGCCCAGCTAATTTTTAAAAAAATTTTATAGAGACAAGGGTCTTGCTGTGCTGCCCAGGCTGGTCTCAAACAACTGGCATCAAGCAATCCTCCTGGCTTGGTCTCTGAAAGTGCTGGGATTACTGGCATGAGCCACTATGCCTGGCCAACTTAAAGATACTGATTTGTTAAAATGATAATCTTTTTTCTTTTTTTAAGAAAGAATCTCGCTCTATCGCCCAGGTTGGAGTGCAATGGCCCAATCTCAGCCCACTGCAACCTATGCCTCCTGGGTTCATATGATTCTCCTGCCTCAGCCTCCCGAGCAGCTGGGATTATAGGCGCTTACCACCAAGCCCAGCTAATTTTTGTATTTTTAGTAGAGATGGGGTTTCACCATGTTGGTCAGGCTGATCTTGAACTCCTGCCCTCAGGTGATCCAACTGCCTCGGCTTCCCAAAGGGCTCAGATTACAGGCATGAGCCACCGAGCCCAGCCTGATAATTTTTTCTTAAATAAAATATATTTTAAACATTTTATAGATACTCTAAAAATGCTACCTTCAAGAGGCCAAAAGGCATGTAATTTAACACACAGTAACACCAAGTGTTACTGAATATATAGGCAACAGCGAAAATACTCCCAATTACATGTTCATATCACAGTAATTTTATATGATAGAGAACAAAATCAAGAGAAAAAATGTTTTATCATAGCTGGAAAAAAGACTATTTAACACGCAAGAGTACATTTTAACATAAATTATATCTCAGTAAACTTTGTAAGACTTAAGAGAAATTAAAGATTTTTCTAAATTCCAAAGACACAAAAATGAAAAATTTGCTACAAGTTACATAGGAGTTTTGGTCACCATTTTCAAATGTTATCAACTTAACCCCTTTCCTCTAAAAACAATAAAAACCTCAACTTACAAATTCCTTTTTCTGTAATTTCTGAAATGCTCTCATTACTAACAGGGTCTCATATTTCAGACATTATTTGTCGGCTTCTAACCATACATCTAAAGATCCATACTTACAAAGTCCTCCTCTTCAAACTGCAACTTTTCCACCTTGTCTTCTTTCTTTTCTTCCCTAATCTCCATAGGTGGCTTTTCCGCAAAAGCACACCCTTTTCGGGAGTGGAAGCTGCCATTCCAGTGGCGATGGTTCCCTGTGCCACCTCCGCTACGCTGGCTCATGCCATCATGACCTCGGGAGGAGCTATGCCAACCAGAAGGGTTCCCTGTGATTCCAGCATATGCTCCCTTAGAGACACCAGAGTCCACAGAATCATGGCGGAACAGGGAGGGCTGGTGCCAAGAATCTAGAATAGTAAAGAAAAGGAACTAATTACATTGTTTGCTTCCTGATTTGGTTTAAGGTATCGGCAAAAGGCCTTCAGGGGAACTTGTTAAAAAAAAGTCCACACACAAAAAAATCACAAAATGTATCTTTTCTTTGTGAGGTAATTTCTGAAATCAGTCCAACTGAATAGATGATTCACGAGAATCATAATCATAGTTAGACCTAGAAAGAAATGTAGTTGTGTAATGACTACTAGAGAATCTAAATGAAAACTATGTTCAGAAAAGATCCTATTTCAAGATTACAGACACATACCCACAGCCCGGGCTTGTCCTAAATGAGTAGCTTAAATATAGTCATGAAAGTTGGACACAGCTCACCTCCTGCAGTTCGTAGGAGACCATTGTTAAAAAAACCATCAGAGGAATTATGTCGACGGCGGCTTACTCCAAATCTACCTTCTCCTCTAGGCAGGTGCTCTCCGTGTTTTTCGAAGGTGGCAGTAGGTGACTAAGATGATGAAGTATGGAGAGGCAAATGGATAAACAGCTATTAGTCCCTTTCAATATCTTAATAGGCTTTGCATCAGGCCTTCAAAAAACAAGTAATAATGGTGATAGAAACCCCGTATTATAAACATATAGACCCTAAGGGTACCCCCAGGTGCCTAATTTAGAGAAGTCCTGGGTTATATATTCAATCATTAATTCACTTCCTTTATTCCAAATAATAAATATTGGAATAAATATTTATTCCAATAATAAATATTGGAGAGGAGAAAAGCTAGCCACTTCAATTGTTTGCATGAAAGGAGGGGGAGGGGAAAAAAAACCTTGCAAATATCTGTAAGTATAAGCTCCAAAACTTTACACTTAAAAATATTTATCTTGTAAGAGAGGAAAATCAAAACGATTGCCTCAAAAATAATCCTAAAGTTTTAGTATTTCTGGAATAAGGGTGAAGGCAATGGTTGAAATATCACCCTAGGAGGTCGGTAGTAATTACAGAGTTTTTTTTTTTTTTTTTAAAAAAAGTGATGAAGTCTCATGGTTGCCCAGGCTGGAGTGCAGTGGCACAATCAAAGCTCACTGCAGCTGCTTACCCTTGAGCTTAAAGGATCCTCCTGCCTCGGCCTATGGAGCAGCTAGAACTATTGGCCCATGCCACTAAGTCTGGCTAATCTTTTAAATTTTTTGTAGAGATGGAGGTCTCACTATTTTGCCCAGGCTGATCTCTCACTCCTGGCCTCAAGCAATCCTCCTGCCTTGGCCTCTCAAAGTTCTGGGATTACAGGTGTATGCCACAGCACCGAGCTACTAGAGTTCTTATAGTTTTATAAAACATTTATTTCCAGATATAATACTTGTAACAATATTAAACTTTTGGCATCATACCCATTTTACTCATTTACACACAATGAAAGAGGTCAAGAGAGAAAAAAATAAGTCTCTGAGGTAATAAAACTGAAAGGAAGCAGTCTGAGAAACTTTATAGATTAACTCTAATATCCCTTCCTATTTCAAAGAATTTTATTCTATGACATTCATTTTTTGTTTTTTGTTTTTTTTTTGAGACGAAGTCTCGCTCTGTCACATCGGCTGGAGTGCAGTGGAGCTATCTCGGCTCATTGCCAGCTCTGCCTCTTGGGTTCATGCCATTCTCCTGCCTCAGCCTCCTGAGTAGCTGGGACTACAGGCGCCTGCCACTGCGCCCGGCTAATTTTTTGTATTTCTAGTAGAGACGGGGTTTCACCATGTTAGCCAGGATAGTCTTGATCTCCTGACCTCGTGATCTGCCCACCTTGGCCTCCCAATGTGCTGGGACCACAGGCATGAGCCACCGTGCCCGGCCTATTCTATGACATTCTTAAATTATAGAGACCAAAGTCCATAAAGCCATGAAAATATGGGTATGTTTGGCACGGAAAACCTAAGTCAGAGCATGTTTACATTTACTTTTCTTTTTTTTTTTTTTTTTTGAGACGGAGTCTCGCTCTGTCGCCCAGGCTGGAGTGCAGTGGCGTGATCTCGGCTCACTGCAAGCTCCGCCTCCCAGGTTCACACCATTCTCCTGCCTCAGCCTCCCGAGTAGCTGGGACTACAGGCGCCCACAACCGCGCCCGGCTAATTTTTTGTATTTTTAGTAGAGACGGGGTTTCACCGTGGTCTCGATCTTCTGACCTTGTGATCCGCCCGCCTCGGCCTCCCAAAGTGCTGGGATTACAGGCGTGAGCCACCGCGCCCGGCCTACATTTACTTTTCTTACTATCAATATCCTTGCCAATATTTTACCCATTCGAGTGGGTAAAAAGATTTTCTCCTGTTTTCTCTTAAAAGTCTTACAGTTTTAACTTTTTAACTTATGTTCCATTTCAAGTTAATTTTTCTGTGTATGAAGCAAACGCTGAGGTTCTTTACCCTGCCCCCATACAGATAGAAGCTAGTTCTTCTAGTTCAAAAACACAACACTATCACTTCCTCATTGAATTACCTTTGTACTTTAGTCAAAAATCAACGAAATACATACATAAGCCTTTTCCTTGTTTTTTTAAAAGCCAAGGTCTCACTCGGTCATCCAGACTGGAGTACAGTAGCCCGATCATAGCTCACTGTGGCCTCAAACTCCTTGGCTCAAGTGATCCTCCCGCCTTAGCCTCCCGAGTAGCTGGGATGACAGGTATTCGCCACCACACCTGCCTAGTTTTTTTCAAATTTTTCTTGTAGAGACAAGGTCTTACTTTGCTGCCCAAGCTGGTCTCAAACTCCTGGCTTTCAAGCAACCCTTCTGCCTCAGCCTCTCAAAGTGCTGGGATTACAGGCATGAGCCACGGAGCCCAGCCTCTACAGGCCTATTTTTGAACTCACTATTCTATTATATTCCTTTTATGTCTATCCCCTTATGCCAAAACCACAGGACTTTGCTTACTATAGTTTTGAAAATGAAAGAATGTCTTCTAATTCTTTTTACTTAGTTCACTGTGCTAAAACAATTATTCTTCTCTGATAGATCTGTGTACTTCTCATGTAGCCCACTAGCTCCAAGCCTTGGGTCAGATTAGGCCAATTATAAGATCCTGCAAATTTCATTAATACAATTTGAAATTAAGTTTAGAACCGGGTGTGGTGGTTCACTGCTGTAATACCAGCACTTTGGGAGACTGAGGCAGGTACATCACTTGAGCCCAGGATTTCAAGACCAGCTGGGCAACATGGCAAAACCCCATCTCTACAAAAAAATACAAAAAATTAGCTGGAAGTGGTAGTGTACGCCTATAGTCCCAGCTACCTTGGAGGATGAGGTAGGAGAATCGCTTGAGCCAGGGAAGTCAAGGCTGCAGTGAGCCATGATCGCACCACTGCACTCCAGCCTGGGCAACAGAGTAAGACCCTGTCTATAAAAAAACAAACAAAAATCCCAAAATGAAGTTTAGGCTGGTACAGTGGCTCATGCCTGTAATCTCAGCACTTCTGGAGGCTGAGGTGACAGGATCGTTTGAGGCCAGTTCTAGAACACCTTGGGCAACATGGTGAGACTCTATCTCTACAAAAAAAACCAAAAAAGTTAGCCGGGCATGGTGGTGCTCGCCTGTAGTACCAGCCACTCTAGAGGCTAAGGTGAGGGGACTGCTTGAGCCCGGGAGTTCAAGGCTGCAATGAGCTATGACCATGCCACTGTACTCCAGCCCGGGTGACAGACACCCTGTCTCAAAAATAAATAAGTAAAAGAAAGTTGAAATAAAATGAAGTTCAAAGAAAAGACCATTGGTCTAGATGAGACCAGAAGCACTTTCCCGAAGTCCACATTTTAAAATAGGAAAGGTAGGCCTTTTTGAGAATGCCTACCAATTTCACTCTTCCTCTATTCGTTGGCAAAATGGGAAACGCTTTTAAGTTTACTAGCTTCCCAAACGTTTTATCAATAACTCAGGCTGATTCTTTTGTGTACTGTGACTAGGTCTGCTTTAATCTATATAAACTGGTAATTCCATTTGCGTTTACCCCTAATACAACACACATCTCCCCTGAAACTATTAAGTAGGTTAATGCCTCTAAAACAGTTTTTAGAATTTAATCTGAGATCCATGTAGTAGTTGAACAATCACTGTCTCTACCTTTTCCTCCTCTTCATCTATTGCCATAAACAAATGTGTGTTCAATCCAAAGGTCTGTTTACCCAAGTGCCATTCCCCTTTTACTTGTGCCCCTTTGACCTCGACAACAGGTTAGCAAGTATGTTTAATCTCCAAAGCGTGCTGCAGCTAATACAAGACTTAACTATGTCATGTAATGAGAAAAGCCTTAGGATGTAACGAAAAAAGTGAGATACTTAAAAAAAGAAAAAAAGAAACATAAAAAAGTGAGATACTTGGCAGTAATAAGGTACTAAGGTACACACTCATGTGGACTGCCTAATTACTTACATCCTTCTAACAGAAAGCTATTAAGTCTATGAAAATGTTTTTGAAATCCTCAGACGAGATTGAATATATTAAAAAACATCAGGACTGGGCTGAGTGCAGTGGCTCACGCCTGTAATCACAGCACTTTGGGAAGTCCAGGAAGGCGGATCACTTGAGCTTAGGAGCTGAAAACCAGCCTGGGCAACATGGTGAAATTCCATCTCTATAAAACGACAACAACAAAAACAAAAATTAGCAGGGCGTGGTGGTATGCAGCCTGTAGGCCCAGCTACCCTGGGAGCTGAGTCAGGAGGATTGTCTGAGCCCAGGAAGCCGAAGTTGCAGTAAGCTGTGTGATCACACTACTGCACTTCATCCTGGGTGACAGAGGGAGACCCTGTCTCAAAACAAAACAAAACCAAAAAACAACCAAAAACCACCCCCAAACCCTCTAGTATTTGAGAAGTTACTACAGGAATGCAGAACAGTACCTTAGCTGACTGTGGTGTTGAGAAATTTAGCCAAGCAGGAACAAAATCATGCTGCGCCATTTAGGTCCAGTGTCTCCTTTCAGCAAGGTGAGGCATCCAACCTCATGGCCAGGATCTGAAAACAAAACAACTCAAATCACTAATGTTTACAAGAATGTGATACCAATGTATAAAGGAATCTGTAATTATTCTAAGATTCCTCTTTACAGAAAGACCTGCCCTCTGAGCCTCTCTATAGATTACTTACCAAGCCTTTTAACTCAGAGAAGTTCTAAATAAAAGTAATTTTTGTTAAAACAAAAGTTCTAAACAAAAGAAAATGGTAACATGTGCCTGGAAGATTGACTTTTATTTTTTGTAGAGGAAGGTCTTGCTATGTTGCCCAGGCTGATCTTGAACTCCTGGCCTCAACAGATCCTCCTGCTTCAGCCTCGCAAAGTGTTGGGATTACAGGTGTGAGTGACTGCACCCAGTGAATCTGGAAGGTTTTATGAAGGAAGCTAATGAATTCTTGATTGTTACATCAAAGAACTTGAAGAATTAAACATCTATTTAAAACCACAGACACTTATGAAAAGAGATTAATCTGCTTCAAGTACTCAGGTAAATTCTAGCAAAAGCAGTAGAAAAGATATTCTTGGCTGGGCATGGTGGCTCACACCTGTAATCCCAGCACCTGGGGAGGCCGAGGTGGATCGCTAGAGGCCAGGAGTTTGAGACCAGTCTGGGCAACATGGCAAAACCCCATCTGTACCAAAAAATAATAAAGGAGCCAGGTGTGGTGGCACACGTTTGTGGTCCCAGCTACTCTGGAGGCTAAGGTGGGAGAATCACCTGAGCTGGGAAGGTTGAGGTTGCAGTGAGCTGAGATTGCACCACTGCACTCCAACCTGCGTGACAAGAGTGAGACCCTGCCTCAAGCGGTGGGCGGGGGGATCTTCCTAGATAAGGACGATACAACCTCTCAAGAGCTTTTCTATTTAGTTCACATGAATTTCTTCAAATACCAACTAGCATCAGTTTTCCTGAGATCTGTTGCTGTCTTCAAATCACCCCACTGATATTCTCCAAAATTAAATACATCAGAAAGCAGTAGGTATTTTTCATGATGCATATACATAGAGTCTTCTTTCCAAGTTAGACACATGGATATTTACCCCAGAGTGTAACCTCTGTGGTCCTGTTTCTGAACTCGAGTTGGCCAGCTGGATCTCCCACGATGTTTTCCTGTTAAAAGGGTGCTTAAGTAACCTGGCCGGCAGCACGACTTATGATGAAGCACAAAGCAGCCAGGTTCTGTGTGGATCACTCTCTCAGTCCCCTCAACTGCTCATCTTAAACTATTTGGTTCCTGACACGTTTCCAAAAGGGGAAAGGGGAAAAGGGGAAGGGGGGAAGGGGAACATAAAAAGTATTTGTTACATTTAAAAAAGGGGGGAAGGGGAAAGAGCTGTATCTATGTTCACCTCATTCAACTTCCTTGAGTTATGGCACTATGATGTTGCTTAATTAGGTAAGACATGGATATTTGCACCGAGTGCAAACACTGTTCATAACAAGGTCATAGCTAGAAAGACAGATGGGCTCAAGTGTGGACAAGTAATGTCATCAAGGTGACAGATCAAAAATACTAAGGCCCTATAAAAGATCTGAGCAGTCAACTCCAAAACATCCACATGACAAAGTCCTTAAAATACAAATCTCATTATTCTTACTCACGCAACTGCTAAAAAATAGTGTGCAGATATGTATTTATATTTGCCTTAACCTTCAAAATCTAGGGACATAAATCTTGTCTTTGTTAAAAAAAAAAATAAAAATAAAAATATTTCAGACAGGAATTTGCTATACACTTTTCCCTCCACAAACAGCAGCTTTCAAGGCAAATTTCTTGGTATAAAGCTCCTAAATGTATATTCTATGTCTTTGGCCTTTACTATTTATAAATTCAGAGCAAAGTTAAAACATTAGAAAGATGGGTGGGATGGGTATTAAGAAATAGTCAAGGAGAGATATAGTTCCAAAATGAGAATTTCTTCTTCGGTTTTCTGTGTTTCACTTGTTCTGCTCCTTCCCAAAATCTGAATTGAGCCACTGGAAGGAGATATGGAGAATCTTCTACTGCTTTGGTAGAGAAGTCACTTTTTATTTTGGATCCATTTCCACCATTTCACAATCATTTGAAAGGCCACACGAATCTATCACTCTGTAAATGAAAAAAACAAAACATAAAATCACAGGAGGCAAAATCACTATCTCATATATATATATCTCTCTCTCTCTGCTAAAATGAGACACAGTTAAATAATCAAATCAAGGCCCTGAGAGTCAAAACCCTTAAGTCCAATTTAGACACTACGGATGTATGTCACCACCTATACCAACAAGATGACTGGGATACAAATCTTTTCTAAGGATTTGAGAAAAGTCACCTAAACAGAGTTTGCTATTTTTTTTTTGGAGATGGAGTTTTGCTCTTGTTGCCCAAGCTGGAGTGCAATGGCGCTATCCCAGCTCACTGCAACCTCCACCTCCCAGGTTCAAGTTGATTCTCCTGCCTCAGCCTCCCAAGTATCTGGGATTACAGGTGTGCACTAACACGCCCAGCTAATTTTTTGTATCTTTAGTAGAGACGGGGTTTCACTATGTTGTCCAGGCTGGTCTCGAAACTCCTGACTTTGTGACCTGCCCGCCTTGGCCTCCCAGAGTGCTGGGATTACATGAGTGAGCCACTGTGCCTGGCCTGGAGTTTGCTTTTTTATATAAAAGCACCTGTAATCTCAACACTTCGAGAGGTCAAATTTTCCAAACAGCTGTCTAAGGTATTCAGAAATGCAAAATAATGGGTCTTTCAATCTAGATTTTTCTCTCATAAATAGAACAGGTTGCCCATGAGTAGTCAAAGAACCACATAGCTTGCTGGTATATTACCAAAGTCACCAACTACCTATTTGTTTAGTACTAGCTACAGCTAGGATCCTTAAGATATCTGTCATAGTATTTTTTATGTATTTATATATATATATATATATATATTTTTTTTTAGATACCTGGCTCTCAATTCAGAGATTTAAAACTTTTATAATCTAACTTGTTAGGCACTGAGTGAAACAAAAATTTCTTTGGTAACTTCTCAACATTCTTTCAGGGGATTCCAATTAGAAACAGGGTCTCACCCTATTGCCTAGGCTGGAGTGCAGTGACTTGATCGTAGCTCACTGCATCCTTAACTCCCAGGTTTAAGCAATCCTCTCAGAGACCTCAGCTTCCCGAGTAGCAAAAAAAAACCATGGGACTACAGACGTGCACCATCATGCCCATCTAATTAAAAAATTTTTTTTGCAGACACAGGGTCTCACTTTGTTGCCCAGGCTGGTCTTGGAACTCCTAGGTTCAAGCAATCCTCCTGCTTTGGCCTCTCACAGGGCTGAGATCACAGGTGTGAGCCACTGTGCCTGGCTGCAGAAAGATTTGATAGAAAAGAATTTTTGCATCTATGGGTAATTCTGGTCTATACTGGTAAATTTCAGTTTGGAAGATATTTCTCATATATCCAATTCAGCAGCCTTGCACTATATTGTTCACAGGAATAAGTTCATGGGAATAAGAAATACCAAATTCAGGATAGTAAGTATCTCTGTGGGAGAAATGAAGGGAAATAAAAAAGAGGTCCCAAAGAGTTTCAACTGTATCTGTAATGCATTATTTCTCAAGTTGAGTGATGGGTACAAGATGACTATTCACTTATTGCTCTTTTTATAAACTTGTAAAACTGAAAAGAGTATTAGGCCGGGTGCGGTGGCTCATGCCTCTAATCCCAGCACTTTGGGAGGCCGAGACAGGTGGATTACTGGAGGTCAGGAGTTCAAGACCGACCTGGCCAACATGGTGAAACCCCGTCACTACTAAAAATACAAAAATTAGCCAGGCGTGGTGGTGCATGCCCGTAGTTCCAGCTACTCAGGAGGCTGAGGCAAGAGAATCACCTGAACCCAGGAGACGGAGGTTGCAGTGAGCCGAGATCCCACCACTGCACTCCAGCCTGGGTGACAGAGCCAGACGCTGTCTCAAAAAAAAAAAAAAAAAAAAAAGCAAAAAACCCCAAAATTGTTTTTATACAGGCCTATACCTGTAACTCCCAGTAACAGATACATGAAACTGTCCCTGTAGTGAAGTTATTCTAGAAAAATAAGTCAAGCATCCTTATGGAAAAGATATAATTAACTGTCTGGTGTATACTTTTTATCTTAAGAATTCTAGTTTAAACCACAGAAAACCTGAAGTTCAAGACAGAGAGAGAAATCATCTATTAGGGTATAAAACTGTTGGACACAAAGGAAAATGCCTCTATTAGGGTATAAAACTGTTGGACACAAAGGAAAATGCCTCAATTTTCAACATAAACAATTCCCTCTTTTCAATAACCACTAGGTACTTTCCAGTTTTCCAACTGACACACACCATCACCTGTTCAGTGTTTTACACACCGAATCCAAAGTTTCTGTACCAGAGTCCCAACTTAGGCAGGACTAGGAGAAATACTAACTAGCAATACTTTGATACTATTACAGGTCCTATGGCTGTTGTATATCCCGTAACAATTACTCACCCATCACCCTTAACAAGCTGGGATACCTGAAGTGTAAAGAGTGTGACCTACACATGCATGTGCAGAGTATGTGGTTGAGAGGAGATGCACTGTAAGTGGGGACGTTTGATCAAACAGAACAAATAAAAAATGAAGAAGATAGATAACAGAAATTTCTGTTCTGGAAGTAACAGACTAAAAGGAAAAATTCCAAAATGTTCTTAATGGTTTTAGTAGGATGGTGGAATTACGGGCATTTTGTTTTATCTTCTCTATTAGTCAGAAGTTTTTGTAATGAACTTACTTTGCTCTGTAAATTTTAAATTAAAGATCTTTAGTGATGCCTTTTAGGGCTGTGGCTAGTTTTACAGAATGGCTAAGTGGGAGACTTCTGCTTACTACTAAAAAATTCTGAGAAGAAAAAACACATCACTTAAAATTCTCTTAGAACTATTTTTTTTGGTCTGAGAAAACAGAGCAGGGTTCTGAGTAGCTGGACTGCGGGTGAATGTCACCATGCTGAGCTAATTTAAAAAAAAAAATTCTTGGGCTGGTGTGGTGGCTCACATCTGTAATCCCAGCACTTTGGGAGGCTGAGGTGGGCAGATCACGAGGTCAGGAAATCGTCACCACGGTGAAACCCCATCTCTATAAAAATACAAAAAATTAGCCAGGCGTGGTGGCAGGTGCCTGTAATCCCAGCTACTCGGGAGGCTGAGGCAGGAGAAGGGTGGGAACCCGGGAGATGGAGCTTGCAGTGAACCAAGATCACGCCACTGCACTCCCCCTGGGCGACAGAGCGAGACTCCGACTCAAAAAAAAAAGAAAAAAAAAAAATTCTTCTGTAGAGATGGGGTCTCACTATGTTGCCTAGGCTGGTCTCAAATGCCTGTGCTCGAGCGTCTCACAGAATTTTTTTTTTTTTTTTGGAGATGAAGTCTTACTTTCTGACCCTGGCTGGAGTGCAGTGGCATGACCTCGGATCACTGCAACCTCTGCCTCCTCCCGGCTTCAAGCAATTCTCAAGCCTCAGCCTCTTGAGTAGCTGGGATTACAGGTGCCCACCACCACACCCAGTTAATTTTTGTATTTTTGGCAGAGATAGGGTTTGCCATCATGTTAGCCAGGCTGGTCTTGAACTCCTGACTTCAAGTGATCCACTGCCTGGGCCTCCCAAAGTGCTGGGATTACAGGTGTGAGTCACCACACCTGGCCTCATAGAACTTTTAAAAAACATGAAAGATGGCCGGGCCTGGTGGCTCACACCTGTAATCCTAGCACTTTGGGAGGCCGAGGCGATTGGATCACCTAAGGTCAGGCATTCGAGACCAGCCTGGCAATATGGTGAAACCCCATGTTTACTATAAATACAAAAATTCACTGGGCGTGGTGGCTGGCACCTGTAATACCAGCTACTTGGCAGGCTGAGGCAGGAGAATCACTTGAACTCGGGAGGTTGAAGTGAGCTGAGATCCCGCCATTGCACTTCAGCCTAGGTGACAAGGGAGACTCTCACAAAGAAAAACAAACATGAAAGACTAGACTGGAGGGGAAATCAAGATTCTTTCTAATATGAGATGTCAAGCATGTGCTCTGGAGCTCAAAGGAGAGGTGTGTTCTACTAGTAGAATTTTGGTAATTGTCAGTATTTGGTAGACAACATTTAAAGTTGGGGAATAGGTGAAATCTAAGGAGAGTATAAAGATGAAAAAGTTGGTCAAGTGCGGTGGCTCATGCCTGTAATCCTAGCACTCTTGAGAGGCCGAGGCGGGTGGATCATGAGTTTGACACCAGCCTGACCAACATGGTGAAACCCCGTCTCTACTAAAAATACAAAATTAGCTGGGTGTGGTGGTGCACAACCTGTAATCCCAGCTACTCAGAAGGCTGAAGCAGGAGAATCACTTGAAACCGGGAGGTGGAGGTTGCAGTGAGCTGAGATCACGCCACCACTGCACTCCAGCCTGGGCAATAGAGTGACACTCTGTCTCAAACAAAAAAAAAAAGGGAAAGTTTCCAAGTCTTGTTTATTTCATTTCATTACTTCTTTTCCATCTGTTACTTGTGACTCTTCAAGGTCTAATTACTCTCCAACTTAAAAAACTAATTTTTTAGGCACTACTAGTCTCTTTCCACCATCTGCCTCAGCCTCTCCTACTGGCTGCCACACTCTGTTCCTAGACTTAGATTGTAATTATATTACTACTCTGCTCAAAAATGTCTGGTTTCCCACCAACAATACAACAGGATTTAAATTCCTCAGTCTAAGAGACAAGAAATAATAAGCCTTTCCCCCAGCCCTCAAAAACCAGCCCAAAAAGTCTCCTTTAATTCTCTATCTGGAAGTAATTCCTGCCTCTGAAAATGAAACCTTCAAAGTACTTTTTTTTTTTTTTTTTAAAGACAGAGTCTTCTGTCACCCAGGCTGGGGTGCAGTGGCACTCACTGCAACCTCCGCCTCCTAGGTTCAAGCAATTCTCCTGTCTCAGCCTCCCAAGTAGTCCCAAAGTGGGACTACAGGTGCCCACCACCACGCCCGGTTAATTTTTGTATTTTTAGTAGAGACGGGGTTTCACCATATTGGTCAGGCTAATCTTGAACTCCTGACCTCAGGTGATCCACCCGCCTTGGCCTCCCAAAGTGCTGGGATTACAGGCGTGAGCTACCGTGCCCGGCCTCAAAGTACTTTAATTGTGCCTACTAGGCCACTAACACTCACTTCTTCCAGGATAGTTATAAATGTTTATCTTAGCTCCAAAAGTAGGCCAAAAACTTGTCACTTCTAAGAATCCTGATTTGCTATTCTTTGAAACACACATAGCATGTATCTAGCATGGTACCGTGCATATGTTAAGGATTCAAAAGTTTAATAAATTTTTACAAAGTATAATAAAGCAAGGATGCAGAGAAATTAGAAACCTCATGTATTGCTGGTAGAAATGTAAAATGGTGCAGCTACTGTGAATAACTGGTTAAACACTGAGGTACCATATGACCTAATAATTCTACTTCTAGGTATATATCCAAGAGAAATAAAAACATGTCTACACAAATACTTGTAACTGAACGTTCATGGTAGCCTTATTCACAATAGCTACAAAGCAGAAACAACTGAATTGTCTATCAATAGATGAAGGAACAATATACTGTATATTCACACAACAGGCTATTATTCAGCTATAAAAAAGGAAATAAAGTACTGATATAAGCTACAACACGACATGAAAATATTACGTTAAATGAAAGAAGGCAGACACAAAAACTGTAAATTGTATTATTTCACTTATATGAAACATCCAGTCCCACAGAGCTAGAAAACAGATCAGTGATTACCAGGGCTTGGGAAGAGGAGGGAATGGGATGTGACTGCTTAATATAGATGAAAATTTAGTTTGGGGTAAGAAAAGGTTCTGGAACTACATAGTGGTGATGGTTGCACAACACTGAGAATGTACTTCATGCCATGGCAATTGTACACTTTTTCAATTGGTTCTGATGGTAAATCTTGTATTTTCCCATAATTAAAAGAATTATAATAAAGCAGTCAATGTTAATATTAAATACAAACATTACCCTACATCACCCATTCTTTTTCAGATTATGAAAGTACTTTTGCTCTCTCTCTACAAACTCCCTGCATCTGAATACTTGATAAAACCATTCATTCATAAACATTTGTCAAATATTTTACCTCTTCAAAACAAAATCTCCAACTTATCAGGCACCTCATATGTCAGGCGCATTATTCAGTATTTCACAACATGACCTAATTTTATATTTTATAATTAAGTTTATACTGCTAGGAGAGCACCTCCCTGGCCAAGGGCCTTATCTCAATTACCTCTACTTCAGCCTCCTTTTACCTAGATACAACACTACCAGTGCTGTTGGCTTCAACCACTCATTTTCTCCAGAGTCCAGTAGCATCACCAATTATTCCTTCTGGTAACTTCAACTTCTATTTATACTGGGTCCACTCAATTTACAAAAAACTGTACTCAATTCTCCAAATTAAAACAAACCCCCTTATTAAAGCCTGTATCTTGCTCTAGGTATATCCTTGATGTGCTTTACCCTCCAGTCTTTCGTTTTTTGGGTTTCTTTTTTTTTTTTTGAGACAGTCTCATTCTGTTGCCCAGGGTGGAGTACAATGGCGCCATCTTGGCTCACCGCAACCTCCACCTCCTGGGTTCAAATAACTGTGTGCCTCAGTCTCCCGAATAGCTGAGATTATAGGCATGTGTAACCTGTATTTTTGTATTTTTAGTAGAGACGGAGTTTCACCACGTTGGCCAGGCTGGTCTCCAACTCCTGGTCTCAAGTGATTCACCTGCCTCAGCCTCCAAGAGTGCTGGGATTACAGGTGTGAGCCACGCCACCCTGCCTGCCCTCTAGTCTTAACAAAAATCTATACAGAACAGTGTACCCTTATTGTCTTTATTTCCTCACTCCCCCATTTATTCCTCAACCCACAGAAAATTACCTTTCCCCCACAGCTCTGACCCTTCTATTTTCAAAATATTCCCATTAAGTTAATCTAACTAGTATATGATAGGCATAAATAAGTTTGCAGAGAAATAGTTGATGAATGACAGTGAACAAAACATTTGCACTGAAATAAGAATATATTTATAGTATTCAAAATACTGTAGGAATATTTATGAATTTTTAAGTACCTAATAAATTAAATTGCACACTTAAAAACAGAACACCTAGCCAGGCACAGTGGCTCAAGCCTGTAATCTCAGCACTCTGGGAGGCTGAGGTAGGCGGATAACTTGAATTCAGGGGTTCAAGGCCACCCTGGCCAACATGGTGAAACCTCATCTCCACTAAAGATACAAGAATTAGCTGGGCGTGATGGCACACACCTGTAATCCTGGCTACTTGGGCAGTTGAGGCACAAGAATTGCTTGAACCTGGGGAGTGGCAGAGGTTGCAGTGAGCCAATATCACACCACTGCATTCCAGCCTGGGCAACAGAACAAGACTGTCTCAAAAACAAAAACAAAACAGAACACCTGCATCTACATATTAGGCTGAACAAATGTTCTTGAGGAAGTTAATGGCTGATGTAATGCCCTAAACTTGAAAAACTTCACCAGCCTAGGCAAAATAGGGAGACCCTGAATCTTCAAAAAATTTAAAACTTAGCCAGGCATGGTGGTAGGTGCCTATAGTTTCAGCTACTTGGAGGGTGAGGTGAGAGAATCACTTGAGCCCAGGAATTCAAGGTTGCAGTAGGCTATGACTGTACCACTGCACTCCAGTCTGGGTGACAGTGAGACCCTGTCTTAAAAAATAAAAATTAAAAACTTCACTTAATTTCAATACATTCTCCATCTGTCATTGATATACCATTTTAATTCTGTCAAAGGCATAATTTTGAGCACATCTTCAACCATGAAATAGTTTCCATTCTATCTATACTATATAAAATAATTTAAAAGCCCTGTCTTCTCTGTAACACCGTTTTAAGTTTGGCTCAAATACAGAGATTATTCTTTCTTTTTTTGGAGACAGGGTCTCACTCTGCTGCCCTAGAGTTCACTGGCACAATCATAGTTCACCATAGCTTGAAGCTCCTGAGTTTAAGCAATCTTCCTGCTTTAGCCTCCCAAGTAGATGAGACAACAGGTGCATACCAGCAACAGCGGTGGTAGAGACGGAGGTCTCACTATGTTGCTCAGGTTGGTGTCAAACTCCTGGCCTCAAGGGACCCTTCTGCCTCAGCCTCCCAAAGTGTTAGGATTATAGGTGTGAGCCACTGCGGCCAGCCCAGGGATTTAATAGCTATATGCGAAAATCTAAAAGTATGCAGCATCTAACTTTTGACCAGCCTTGTTTAATTTTGGCTCCATAAACAAAGTAACTTTAAGTAAAACAATAACAGACGTAGTTTAGTCATTTGAAAGTCTTCTTCAGGGTAAAGGCTTTTGGGTATGATCCCCCCACCCTCTGCCAAAATTGATAAAACAACTAAGTAACATGACTTCATAAATTAACTGGATAGTTTATAATCTGTGTATTGCATAAAATAGAAAAAGAACATAATGTAGTTCTCAACTAAGGGATCATTAAAAATATTTTTGATGGATTGTGAAGTGCTTTCTAGCAAATAAAAGGATTCAAAGAACGGAGTGGCACTGATTTATAACAAACAGTATGTAACATTCTTAGATCTTACGTCCATAAAAATGAAAAACATAAGTTGGCCCAAATCTGAACTCCTTTTTAGTATTTCCCCATACCACTGGTCATCAACCTATCTTTTATCTGTCTCCCACTGATCCCAAGCACATAGAACACTATCTGGAACATAGTAGATAAATATTTCCTGAATAAATGCTTTGGTGACTAGTAGGGCGGTACATCTTCAACTTCACAAGGTAACGTCATAATACTTTCGAACAAGGTGTAACCAGTTTTCACCATTATCAGCAGCATTTTAAGCGTTCCATCTGCTTTACATCCTCAACCAAACTACATATGGCCAGACCGGAGGTTATTCTTTGCTGGTGGGTATAACGTGATCACCTACTGTAGTCTTTTAATCTATTTATCAGGTCTTTGTATTTCCCTTTTCATAAGATACCTATTCTTTTTACCATTCTTCTTTTGGTTGTTGACCTTATTTATTTAACGCAAGAGAATAAATCAGATACAAATCCTTTGATTATGAGTTGCAAATACCTTTTTCCACTTCAAAGGTTATCTTTTGATTTTCTTTCCCATGTCTTTTGATGAGCACACATTCTTAATTTAGATGCAATCAAAGCTGCTGGTCATTTACTCTATGATTCACATTTCTGTATCTTGTTTATAGCAGTTTTTCTCCAAGGTCCAAACAATTTACCTATATTGACTTCTTAGTTTTAAGTTTTGTCTTTCACATTTAGGACTTCAATCAGTTGGAAATGATTTGTATATGGTATGAGACCCAGGTCCAATTTCATTCTTTTCCGTATGAAAAAAAAAATTGTTCCAGAAGTATTCTTTTTTCACTGATTTATACAGCCAGCTCTATCATAAATTGTTTCTATATATGTATGGATCTGCTTCCAAATTTCTGTTCCACTGGCTTATTTACATATTTTGACACTACCACCATATGTCTTAACTATTATACCTTTACAATAATATTCTGATATGTATTAGAGCAAGGCCATCTCCCCTCATAATATACCGATAGAATGCCTTGGCTAGTCTTAACTCTCTGGCTTTTTTTTTTTTTTTGGAGACACAGAGTCTCACTCCATCACCTAGGCTGGAGTACAGTGGTATGTATGATCTCAGCTCACTGCAACCTCTGCCTCCCAGGTTCAAGTGATTCTCGTGCCTCAACTTCTCAAGTAGCTGGGATTACAGGCGTGTGCCACCATGCCCATTTTTTTTAGTAGACACGGGGTTACACGATGTTGGCCAGGCTGGTCTTGAACTCCTGGCCTCAACTGATCCACCTGCCTGGGCCTCCCAAAATGCTGGGATTACAGGTGTGAGCCACCATGCCCAGCCTCTCTGGCTCTTTAATATTAATTTTAAAACAGGCCAGGAACGGTGGTACATGCCTGCAATTCCAGCACTTTGGGAGGCTGAGGTGGGAGAATCGCTTGAGCTCAGGAGTTCAAAATCAACCTCAGCATCATGGTGAAACCCCATCTCCACAACAAAGAAAATACAAAAATCAGCTGTGTGTGGTGGCTCACACCTATAGTCCCAACTACTCAGGAGGTTGAGGTGGGAGGATTGCTTGAACCTGGGAAGCTGAGGCCGCACTGAGCAGAGATGGTGTCACTGCACTCCAGGCCTGGGTGACAGAGCAACTCTGTCTCTAACAATAAATGAATAAATAAATAAATAAATAAATAATTTTAAAAACAACTATGTCAAATTTAAGGGGGAAAATCTTGTTATGACAGTGCTTGGAATAGCAATAAATCTAGATTAAAATGGGAGAACTGACATCTTCATAATAAATCTTCCAAATCATGAGCATGGTCAATTTCTTATTTAAGTCTTCTTTAACATCATCAAGTAAAGTTCTAAACTTTTTTTCCATAAAGATGCTGTATATCTTTTTAAAAAGATTTCTTCAGGTCAGGCGCGGTGGCTCCTGCCTGGGAGGCCAAGGCAGGCAAATCACGAGGCCAGAAGTTCGAGACCAGCCTGGCCAACACTATGAATCCTGTCTCTACTAAAAATACAAAAAATTAGGTGGGCATGGTGGCAGGCACTTGTAGTCCCAACTACTCAGGAGGCTGAGGCAGGAGAATCGCTTGAACCCGGGAGGTGGAGGTTGCAGTGAGTCGACATTGTGCCACAGCACTCCAGCCCAGGCGACAGTGCGAGACTGTCTCAAAAAAAAAAAAAAAAAAAAAATATTCTTAGATACCTTATAAATGTATTTTTGATGCTATTGCATTATTTCCTTTAAATGGCTATTTACTGCTGGCATAAATTATATCCAGCAACCTTGCTAAACTCTCATTAATTCTAATAATTTGTCTATAGATTCCACAAATAATGAGAGATAGAAAAACTCTTTTTATACACGTTAACTTTTAGGTGCCTATCAGACATCAAGGTGGAGATGTTAAGTAGATAGCTGGATAACAGTCTGCAGTTCATGACAAATACAGACTGTAGACAAATTTCATTTAAAACCATAGACCTAGATGAGATCATCAACAAAGCGAATGTAAAAAGAGATGGAACCTTGATATATAACTTTAAAGATTGAGAGGACTGAGGAAAAAAACCATCAAAGTGTGGGGACCCAGAAGCTAAGCAGAAACATGTTTCAAGAAGGTAGAGTGACCATTTTCAAATGTTATTAAATAGGATAAAAAGCTGATAACTCACCACTGGATTCACTTGGAAGTGTCAGTGACAATGTTGGACAAGGGAGGTGGTGAAAACCTGATTCCAGTGAGTTCGAGAGGGAAGGAATTGGAAACTAAAAGTGTAGACAACTCTTTTGAGAAGTGTTGCTGCAGAACAGAGAAAAGGAGCATGTAGGCTAGAAGGGGATGGTGTGGTCAAAAGAAGTTTTTTACTGCACTGATAGGAATAACCCAGCAGAGAAAGAAAACTTCATGCAGCTGATACAGAAAACTGCTGAAATATCCTTCAGCAATTCAGAGGGGTGAGATGTGATGTACCAGTAAAGACTGGCCTTCAACAAGCTCACGAATACTTCACTTACAGGAACAGGTGGGAAAGCAGAACGCGTGGGTACTAATGCAATGAGAGTTTGGAAGGTCTATCCTGATTGCTTCTATCTTCTCAGCTAAGTAGAAAGCAAGACCTTCAGCTAAAAGTATGGGTAAGTGCAGAGGAGTTGAGGGGTGTGAGAACAATTAAAGCGTGAAACTGAAGAATGAACTACGGAGATACAGTAGAGCTTCCCAGCAGAGCAAGAGCCCATACCTGTAAGCTACCATGACTTTGACCCCCTGAATTCTCTTTCTCTTCTCACTGACCCATACCCAATTCCCCAAACGCCAATCTAAGTTAAGATCCCAGTTCTTGCTTACTTTGCTTGTCACCCATGAAGCTGACTGTGGTTGAAAGAGACACAACCATGCTTTTAAATATTTGTTTTCGGCTGGGCGCCGTGGCTCACGCCTATAATCCTAGCACTTTGGGAGGCCGAGGCGGGTGGATCACAAGGTCAGGAGTTCAAGACCAGCCTGCCCAATATGGTGAAACCCCATCTCTACTAAAAATACAAAAAAATTAGCCGGGTGTAGTGGCACATGCCTGTAATCCCAGCTACTCGGGAGGTTGAGGCAGGAGAATTGGTTGAATCCGGGAGACGGTGGTTGCAGTGAGCAAAGAACCAGCCCGGGCAACAGAGCAAGACTCTGTCTCCCCCAAAAAAAAATAAATAAATAAATTGTTTTCTACTACAAAGAACCCTAATCAATATACTCTCAAAAGTCAATGAAAGCTGGGCATGGTGGCCCAAGCTTGTCATCCCAGCTACTTGAGAAGCAAAATCACGAGAATCTCTTCAACATGGGACGGGGACGTTGCAGTGAGCTGAGATTGTGCCACTGCACTACAGCCTGCGTGACGGAGCGAAATTGTCAAAAAAACAAAAAAATCAATGACTTGTGAATCACCAACTTCAATGGCTTACACTGTTTACATGTTCTTTAGCAAAACCCATCTTAAATCCCCTGATTTCCATGACATCACATCATTAGACCAGCAGTTCTCAAACCCGGATTACATCAAGCTAAAAAAATTCAAAAGATGTTTTAAGGACTGACACAGGATTGCCCATTTTATTTGGATAAGTAGAAGATTAAAAATTTTAATATCACAATTTCATTAAAGTCAGTATGTCACAAAAGACAAATCTTGGAAAAAGGAACAACTCACCTTAAAAAAAGTTAACAATCTTACATTGATAATATTCACAAAGGGCTGAAGTCTTTGTCAGAGAGCAGCACTGAGTGACAACCACTACATTAATATATGCTGATCTTCTCCCTACCCTGTGATTACAGATGGTCCCTAACTTACGATAGTTCAATTTAAGATTGTTCAACTTTACAATGGTGTGAGGTGAGAAAGAAACTCAACAGAAACCATACTTTGAATCGTCATCTTTGCCCAGGCTAGCAATATGCAGTACAATACTTTCGTGTGATGCTGGGCAGTGTCAGCAAGCCATAGCTCCCAGTCAGTCACAAGGGTCAGACAAAAGTAAACAACTGATACTGTACAGGGTATGTGTTGCCAGATGATTTTGCCCAACAGCAAGCTCATGTAAGTGTTCTGAAAATGCATAAGGTAGGCTAGGCTAAGTTATGATGCTTGGTAGGTTAGGCATATTAAGTACATTTTCAACTTAATGTTATTTTCAAATTACAATGGGTTTATCCAAACGCAAGTCAAGGAGCATCTGTACTTTTTTCGGACTCTTCCTTTCTCTTGTCAATGCAATGGTTCTTTAAATGCTTCCATGTAGTCCTTTTACTTTTTTTTTGTGCTCTTCATTATCTCATCAATTTTCAAGACTTCAGGTCTCCAAGTGAGTGACTTAAATTCTTGCTTCATCACTTTGGGAGGCCGAGGTGGGCGTATCACAAGGTCAAGAGATGAAGACCAACCTGGCTAACACGGTGAAATGCCGTCTCTACTAAAAATACAAAAAAAATTAGCCAGGCGTGGTAGTGGGCACCTGTAGTCCCAGCTACTCGGGAGGCTGAGGTAGGAGAATGGCGTGAACCTGGACGCAGAGCTTGCAGTGAGCTGAGACTATGCCACTGCACTCCAACCTGGGCAACAGAGCAAGACTCTGTCTCAAAAAAAACAAAAAACAAAAAACAAAAAACAAATGGGACACACTTGGTAGGGATTAATAGCAAAGGTGATTATCTCTATCTTTTTATAGACAGGGTCTATTTAGTGGGTGCCCAATAAATGGTAATTTTTTAAAGGTGTTGACAGTTCTATCAATTAGTATCCCCTTCATCTTAACTGTTCTTTTTTGAGACAGGGTCTCACTCTGTTGCCTAGGCTGGAGTGCAGTGGCACGATCACAGCTCATTACAGCTGACCTCCCAGGCTTGAGTGATCTTCCCAGCTCAGCTTCCCAAGCAGCAGGGACAACAGGCACCTATCACCACACCCGGCTAAATTTTGTATTTTTTGTAGAGACAGGGTCTTGGCCATGTTGCCCAGGTGGTATCAAGTTCCTGAAATCAAGCAATCCACCAGCCTCGGCCTTCCAAAGTGCTAGGATTACAGGCATGAGCCACTGTACCCAGACTTCTTACTGTTCTTAAGAGCTCTCCTTGAGCATTCCTTATTCCTTAAACTGCAGATCCTAAGACTATGGTATGTTTATCTTTAATATTCACTAACCCTAATATTTCTTTTCAAAATCTCATGATTTGAAAACCACACAGGTTTAAAGGACTTCCTTCAAAGGACTGTATAACCTTACAGCAGTCTATATACTCATTTTCTATCTGTACATAGTTTCCCTCCCAATTCCTCAATAAGCAGAACTCAAGGGTTATTACTGCCTTGCTTCTTTTATTTCTAATTCTCAACAGAAAAGAGCCTAAAGCCATTTTCTACTTTAGCACTGCTTATTTTAACTCCAGAAGAGAGAAATTCCTATTTAAGATTTTCTGAAGAATATGAAATTTGAGCAAGTCTTTCAATGAACCAAAAGGGGACATAAGATACATTAAGATTTTTTTCCCGTACAGCATTTCTGTCTATTAAGAAAAGACTTGGGGCCGAGCGCAGTGGCTCATGCCTGTAATTCCAGCACTTTGGAAGGCCAGGGTGAGCAGACTGCTTGAGCTCAGGAGTTTAAGACAAACTTGGGAAACAAGGCAAAATCCCATCTCTACAAAAAAAAAAAAAAAACACAAAAAAATTAGCCAGCTTTGGGAGGCCGAGGTGGAAGGATCACCTGAGGTCCGGAGTTCGAGACCAGCCTGCCCAATAGGGCGAAACCCCGCCTCTACTAAAAATACAAAAAATTAGCCGGGCATGGCAGCAGGCGCCTGTAATCCCAGCTACTCGGGAGGCTGAGGCAGGAGAATCACTTGAATCTGGGTGGCGGAGGCTGCAGTGAGCCGAGACTGCACCACTGCACTCCAGCCTGGGTGACAAGAGAGAAACTCTGACTCAAAAAAAAAAAAAAAAAAAAAAAAAGAGTCAGGCATGGTGGCACATGCCTGTACTCCCAGCTACTTGGAAGGCTGAAGTGGGAGGATCACTTGAATCTGGGAGGTCTAAGCTGCAGTGAGCCATGATTGTGCCACTGCACTCCAGCCTGGGTGACAGAGCAAGACCCTGTCTCAAAACAGCAGCAGCAACAACAACAACAAAGTACTTGGCCAGGAATGGTGGCTCATGCCTGTAATCCCAATACTTTGGGAGGTCAAAGGGGGAAAATCACTTGCGTCCAGGAGTTTGCCATCAACCTGGGCCACATGGCAAGATCTCTACCAAAAAAAAAAAAAAAAAAGGGTCAGGTGTGGTGGCTCACGCCTGTAATCCCAGCACTTTGGGAGGCTGTGGCAGGAGGATCACTTGAGGTCAGGAGTTCGAGATCAGCTTGGTCAATGTGGTGAAACCCCATCTCTACTAAAAATACTAAAATTAGCCAGGAATGGTGGCGCATGCCTTTAGTCCCAGCTACTCGGGAGGCTGAGGTAGGAGAATTGCTTGAACCTAGGAGGTGGAAGTTGCAGTGAGTGAGCTGAGATTGCGCCACTGCACTCCAGTCTGGGTGACAGAGGAAAACTCCTCTGAGGGAAAAAAAAAAAAATTTTAGCCAGAAATAGTGGTGTTGTAGTCCCAACTACTTGGAAGGCTGGGAAGATTGCTTGAGCCTGGGAAGTCAAGGCTACAGTGAGCCGTGATGATCATGCCACTACACTCCAGCCTGTGCTACAGTGTGAGACCCTGTTTCACAAAAGTAAAAACAAAGAGAAAGTACCTAATACTATGGTGATTAACATGGATATGTAAAGTCTATTATGGAGTCTAATAAACAAAATCCCTGTAGCGGCTAGGAAAAGAAAAAAATATAAATGAACAAAATTGTATTTCTATCACAAATTCAACAACAATGGGATTTCTGTACCCATAAGAGGTGCATGAGAGAAATTATGTGAAGTGCTATGACATAATATAAAGCACAATATAGAACATTATCTTGAATTATTCACTAATTCATACTCTTAAAACCTGAATCAAATCATGAGACTATTTTACACCTATCAAACTGGCAAAAAAAAAAATTCTGACACTATACAGTGTTAACGAAGATGAGGCACAAACAAAGAATTCTCATACACTGCTGATTAGAGTGTAAACTGGCCCACAACCACTTTGGAAACTGGCAAACAACAAGTTGTAAAACCTCTATGATCCATTAATCCTAATCACGCATAACCACAAGAAATACTGATAATATCCTATAACATGGATGAACCTTCATCCATTATGCTACATGAAAGAAGCCAGACACAAAAGATCACGTAGTTCTACAATGGTTCTACAATGGTTGTACAACTCTGAATATACTAAAAACCACTAAATTGTACACTTTAAATAAGTGTATTTTGTTATATAAATTAGAGCTCAATGAAGCTGTTTCCAAAAAAAATTAAGACCAACGATTGATAAGGGACTGGGAAATCCTTCGTCACCAACGTAACACCATGCAAATTAGTTTCTTGTTCTAAGCCGAAAGATTGTTTAATATATAGATAGGACTACCTTAATAAAGAACCTATCTTAGCATTACAATGTCTTTTGTGATACAATGCAAAATGAGGAATTGCTATGCTGCATTTTAGTCAACAATGTTTAAAGGTGAATCCATCAATCTGTCAGCTATAAACTTTAGAGAAAAACATAGGAATTAAAAAAAGAACAAGCTAAATAATAACATAAGTATGTGATCATACCAAACCATTCTAGGGTAAGTGACACTGTCTCAAAATCAGTGTCACTGAAAAATAAAGACTAAATCAGATAATAGCTTGGACAGCTAGCTGTAAATAAACTTTTTTTTTTTGGATCAGCTGGAAAAATTTGAATAGCACCTGGGTATTAGAAGAAATGAACATTTACTCACATGGAAAGTGGGTATCACCCACTAAAAATAGGAAGTTGATCTCATTTAGTAAAATAAAAATAGAAACCTAAATATACGCGCTTAGACGACAATCTGGTAAAAAATGCACTGAGTTGTTAACAGTAGTAACTCCTGTGTGATAGGAATGCCAAGGCTTTATTTTTGCATACCTATATAGTCTAATATTCTACATTATCCTTACACTGCTTCTGTAATAAAAAGATTACTAAAAGAAAGAATCACACGGAGAGCTTTAATAAATCACTGATGTCCAGGCCTTACTCCAGATAAATTTTAAAAGGTTGAGAACTATCACTTTTGAGAATTGGGGCAGATAAAAGGGAAAATTGTCTGACAAGGCTTAAAAAGAAAGTTATCAGAAGAACCCTGGGAATTCAGAGAACGAAGGAAAGGCTCTCTTGACTTGGCAAACACCAAAAACCAAAGGAAGCTAAGCAGTCAAAACCCCTGCCAAGGTCATGCCACAGGAAGAGCCTGCTGAGGAAACTGCTCCAGCTAGCAATGCCACCACCAACAGCCACTGGAATGAATTCCAAACCCTCCTTGCATCTTTGCATCATCTCTCACTCTGGTGCAAGTCCCCAAAGTGAAGGGTATCTGACTGGCACAGTTTGGGTAACATGACCCAGCTCTAGCTGCCAGGGGTCCAGCACAGAAAGTTTATCTATATGGTGTGTGTGTGTGTGCACCCAACCTTTCCAGCATCCTCTCCCACTAAGATTCACAAAAAAGCAATACTGGAAAGGGGTTAAAATGGTAAACAGACAAAAGAAACAACAAAGGATCATTTTAAAGCCCAATTAGTAGAATATCCAACACAAGAATCCTGCCAGCCTTGCCATTAGGAATCAACTTGAATTACTGTGCCTTCTTCTGCTTCATTGTTCCAAAAACATTTCCTAAAAAGTAATTTCAGACCAGGCACAGTGGCTCATGCCTGTAATCTCATCATGTGGGGAGGCAAAGATGGGAGGAATTGCTTGAGTCCAGGAGTTCACCACCAGCCTGGACAACATAGTGAGACTCTATCTATACGGAAAAAAAAAAAAAAAATTAGCCAGGCATGATGGCACACACTTCTATTTCCCAGCAGGGCTGGGAGTGGGGGCCCAGGATGGAGCTGAGGTGGGAGGATCACTTGAGCCTAGGAGGTCAAAGCTGCAGTGAGCTATGATCATGCTACTGCACTCCAATCTGAGCAACAGAACAAGACCGTCTCTGCAAAATAAATAAACTTTTATCAGTTTCAGCAGCACCAAAAGGCTCTAATTCCCTATGATTACAACAGGCTATTTGTAACATTTTCAAAACTATGTATTTTTTTTAAATAATTGAGTGATTTAATAGTAGTGACTAACAGATTGAGACACGCCTTTTTTTTTTGGGAGAAAGTCTCTCGCTCTGTCACCTAGGCTGGAGTTCAATGGCACAATCTTGGCTCACTACAACCACCACCTCCCGGGTTCAAGTGATTCTAGTGCCTCAGCCTCCAGAGTAGCTGGGATTACGGACATTCACCACCATGCCCAGCTAATTTTTGTATTTTTAGTAGAGACGGGGTTTCGCCATGTTGACCAGTCTGGTCTTAAACTCCTGGCCTCATGTGATCCGCCTGCCTCGGCCTACCAAAGTGCTGAGATTACAGGTGTGTGCCACCATGACCAGCCGAGACATACTTTTTTTTTTTTTTTTATAGAAAGAATCACTTTACAAGCATCTCTAAAAATCTCTTCTCAAGATAAGCTTCACTTCCAAAGCAAATATTAATTTTTAAGGTAGAATAGCAAATTAGGGACCTAGATGGCTCTGTCACACACTAGCTGTGTGACCTTGAACAAGTCATTTCACCTCGTGTCTCAAATACCTACCTAATTTGGAGACTCTTGAATTGTTGTTGATTAAATCAGTGAATGTATATAAAGTGTTAAGAGTAACACCTGGATGTTGTTCCCTGCAAAAAGAAAAAAGAATAGTGCCTAGCCTATAGTGAGTATACCATAAGTGCAAACAATAAAATGCCTAATAGTTGGAGGGCAGATAATAGGGAAAAAAATTCAGTTTTGAGAAATTTTCAGATTGAATATGCTGAGACAACTATTCATTAGTAACCAAAACCAGGAAATAAAAACACTGAAAACCCATGATACTTGGCTCAATTTTATAACACAATAAATATACAGGTAGGGAAAAAAAAAAAGGCAGGAAAAAAACCACCTGGAAAAGTTAACACTGAAGTGGGCACCAAAGCAAACCAAACACTCCACTTTACATAGCATCTCAAACGAGAGTAAATAACCCATAAAGTTACCCTGTGTTGCCCAACAGAGAAATTGCAAGAAAATGATACAATGAGAATCACTGAACAAACCAGAAAATAAAAATTCCCAAATACACAGAATCACTAACAAATTTAGTCTTCTCAGTCTTCTCTATTTCCAAACCAAATCTCAATCTAAGCCTCTATAGCCAATTACCAATTTACAAGGAATCAAGAAAATCTAGAATGTGGGAAACTGCAGGACAAATGACCTGGTTTCTTTAACAAAATACAAGGAAAAAAACTGAGGAGAAATATGCAAATAAAGGCATTTAAAATGGCAGTCAATTGCAGTTTGTGGGACCTAGATCCTGATTCAAATAAATTACAAAAGTCAACAGAAAAGCAGTATCTAATAAAGAAAAACACTACTCCATGTGCAACTCATCTGTGCAGATTTCACTGAATTTCACTGGATTGGTGTGTAAAAGGATGTTCATTAAAGACAACTTCTCTAATAATCATGAAGCTCTTACGGTCAGACATTATTTTAAGAACTCTACAAATATCATTTATTACAACAACCCTAGGAGAAGGTACTATTGTTATCCCTACTTAACAGATGAAGAAACAAAGAGTCTCATTTAAGTAATTCACTCAAAGTCACAAAGCTGTAAGCAGCAAAGCTGAGATTCGAACCCAAATGGTCTGGCTACAAAGCCAACCACTGATTACCATACTATGCCATTTCTCTGTGAGGTATGGTGGAAACTATGCTTTGAAATCACAGAAAGCTGCCCAAATCTCCATCTCTATGTTACCCAAATTACTTAACTTCTTGGAACCTCTGTATACTCTCTTGTATTTATTTAAATAGTAAGGAATAATAAGATTACATAATTGACTTCATTACAGCATCTAAGTTTATGAAGCCCACAATAAATGGTTCCTATTGCTCTTTCTGCCATACATGGTAAGACGAATTAAAAAGTAGAAAAATTTACAAACAGCACAAAAACTGGAAAAGCTCTTTCAAATTAACTAGACAGCCCCAAAACCAACTTTTCTATATACTTACATACTTTAAGGATAGCAATAATTCAGACAAGAACTTTTTTATATACCCAACTTTTAAACTTGAGCAGAAACAGAGTCTGCAAGCTCAATTTAAAGTACAGCTAAACTTAACCAAATGAGATTTTTCTGGGGGAAAAAACTTACTCCACACAAATAGACCTACTGCTCAGAAAAGGGTACTAAAACTTTGTTCATTCTGGTGATTCTCTAGCCTGACGTATGGTTAATAAAAGGCAAAGTGGCTTTGAAGGCAAAGTGGTTTTTATCTTAGAAAAGGAAGATGAACTTAAAGAGTTTGTTAAAATCACCTCCTTTAAGAATAATTGCTTTTTATGTTATCCTCCAACTATTAAGTATTATCTGTTAAACTATACAGTTCTTTGTTTTATGGTCATCTAGATATTCCCAGTCCCTAGTTTCTTTTACTGAGTTGTTTTAAGCTGAAAAATGATTCAGCTAATAGATCAATTAAAGACTATTAGACTTAGTAAAGAAAAACAATAGACTCTTTTAAATGTTTGCCTAGCATGTTTGAAATCACGTATAAAAATTCAATTTACATAACATCAGAAATATATCTGGCCGGGCGCGGTGGCTCACGCCTGTAATCCCAGCATTTTGGGAGGCCGAGGCGGGCGGATCACAAGGTCAGGAGATCGAGACCATGGTGAAACCCCGTCTCTACTAAAAAATAGAAAAAAATTAGCCAGGCGCAGTGGCGGGCGCCTGTAGTCCCAGCTACTCGGGAGGCTGAGGCAGGAGAATGGTGTGAACCCGGGAGGCGGAGCTTGCAGTGAGCCGAGATTGCGCCACTGCACTCCAGCCTGGGCGACAGAGGGAGACTCCATCTGGGGGGGGGGGGGAAGAAATATATCTACCTCAGTTAAGTTACACCTGTGGACAAAAGTTCAGTTCCTCTTACTGAACTATTTTTCAAGTTTGATTATAAGCTGTTCGAGGCAGATTTCAGTGGGAAATAGGAAACACTGAGTCTGATTTAGAAGTAACTTTGGCAATTAGGTCTCTAACAGCACAACCACATACTAAATTCCAGACAACAGTCAATTATGAGGTGGTATGTTATTTCTCCGCCACCTAGATTTTTCCCCTCATCTATCTGAACCACCATAAATACACCAAAATTTGCCTTTCCCATTAGTTTTTTTTAGTTGGAATCCTTTAAAATTTTGTGTGCCTTTCATCTTTTAGACCAACAGTCTTACTTTCATGTTTAAAGGCAGTGACCATAACCGTTAAGTTAAACACAACGACTTAGATTGCCTAAATTTGAATATAGGCTTTTACCTACTAGCTGGATGAGTCTCTGGACTTCTTTTCCTCAACTATAAAATGGGTATAAAACAGCATCTACTTAGACCTGGCGCTGTGGCTCACGCCTGTAATCCCAACACTTTGGGAGGCCAAAGTGGGCAGACTGCTTGAGCCCCTGAGTTTGAGACCAGCTTGGGCAACATGATAAACCCTCCCCCTCCTAACAAAATACAAACAAACAAAAAATTAGCCAGGCGCAGTGGCATGCACCTGTCGTCCCAGTTACTAGGGAAGTTGAGGTGGGAGGATCACTTGAGCCTGAGAGGCGGAGGCTGCAGTGAGCAGAAATCGCGCCACTGCACTCCAATTTGGGTGACAGAGTGAGACCGCATATCAAAAACAAAACAAAACAAATGAACCAGTATACTTATAAAAATAAACAACAAGCCGGGCGCAGTGGCTTATGACTGTAATCCCAGCACTTTGGGAGGCCAAGGCAGGTAGATCACCTGAGGTCAGGAGTTCAAGACCAGCCTGGTCAACATGGTGAAAACCCATCTCTACTAAAAATGCAAAAAATTAGCCGGGCGTGGTGGCGAGCCCCTGTAATCCTAGCTACTTGGGAGGCTGAGACAGGTGAATCGCTTGAACCCAGGAGGCGGAGGTTGCAGTGAACCGAAATCGAGCCACTGCACTCCAGCCAGGGCAACAAGAGTGAAACTCCGCCTCAAAAAAAAAAAAGAAAAAAAAAAAGAAAATAAATAACAAATATAAAGCACTTTAAACAGCAGTCAGTCCCTGGCACATCAGAGTTATAACCATAAAATAAAGATATGCAATCTTCTGAAGTATGATTCACGATTGTGTCTTATCTTTTAACTCAGCATTAAAAATGAATTATAAGCAGAAATGTGCACCAGATTTCATATCATTCTAAATTTAAATGGTTGAATGTGTCCTCCTCAGCTAAGCATCTTAACAGCCACTGATGAGCAATCTAGTAAATTGAATTCGCTCAAAATAAAGAGGCTTCCCAAGAGTTCCCCCCATATCACAAATTAAGAGCTCTGATAAGACACCAACCAGAATCAATTAAATGTATATATTAACATGTACAAACCATTGAGTACCCTAAAAAAAAAAAGAGTAAGATCTTACTCCAGTTTAGTAGTTAACAGTGACAAAACACAAAGCAACTTGTAATTTCTATTAAAAACTTTAAATATTTTTCCTGTAAAACCACCAAAATAATTTAACAACAACAACAAAAATCCTAGGGGAGATAATAAAAATCAACTTTTGTATTTGAAGAAACGTCAAAAGGTACATTGAAAACTGACTCCCTGGGAAAGATGACAGTTTATTTTACTATTAATTTCAAAGTTTTCATTCACAAGTAGCATTTCACTCTTTTATCTTTTAAATAGATACAGGCTCCAGCACCTTTCCAAATACTGAAATTTACTGGTTTTTGTTTCCAATCTATGACTTTTTCTTTAAACTTCTGGATCTATCGGTTTAAAAAAAAAAAAAACAGGAAATAAAAGACAGCCTCTTGTTTAAAAGGGCACGACAATCAGGCACTCCATACTTAAAGTATGTTTTCACTTGTTAAAATGTCTTAACACTATTCTAGTAAATATCTCAAACTTAATAGCACCCTAATTTCCTTTCAAATATTGAATATAAAAGACCTTAGAAAAGATCAGCAGTCTACCAAAGTACAAATATAATTCTACTGAGGAGTGACTACCAATCACTTTACTTCTGGATAAGGTTTACACAAGAACATGACTTACTACTAAACTAAAACATGAACCACTATAATTAACTCCGTATTTTTCTGGTAAGCAATAATTATCAATGTTAAAAATATTTCAACAAATATGACAAGCCAACTTCAGAGCACAAAGTTGGCAGATAAAATTGACACCACAGCACAATTTCAAAACTATAAGCAACTATTAAACACGCACACCACACCGCACCACACCCATTCTTATGTAAACTTTCGGAGTACTCAACTTTGTGAGCCTCACCTTTGTTTTCACCTAGCATAAGGAGAGTTAAAGGTGAGACACCAATTGCAAAAAACTAAAAGATCAAAAGATTCAGTTAATGTCCCCACAGGGGAAACGACTAAAACCTTTAAACGTTAATGTATTTAAGTAATCGAAGGGCAGGGCACTTCCCCAAGCTACAGCCATTTTAGATTCAGACTTTCTTTCGAATTTCACGGGTTGGGGAGAACTAAATTTAAAACAAGAGAAAAAAAAAACACTTAAAACATTTCAGGATCGACCAGCTTTCCCCGCCCCTCCAAGGAAAGGAGGTTGGTAGACATTGGATAGACTCAATCTAAACGAAAACACCTCGCTACCACAGAGAACCGGAAAGCTGGGGGTTAAAACTTTTTTCTCCTCAGATATCCAACATTTGACTTATACTTTTTCGTCCTCAGGTTTTCCTTTGAAGGAAAACAAAAGCCCTTAGCTTTCATTTCAAGAAGGAAAGAAAAAAACCCTTAAGCCAAGTCACTCAACCAGCACCAAGCCGCATCGCCTGGAGAGGAGCCAAAGAGCCGCAGGTGAGCGTTCCGACCCGAAGACCAAAGTTAAAGTAGGAGCGCTTTCGCGGAGCCCCAGCGACGCTCGCGTGCAAAGCTCCACGCACTGGGGTGGCAGGGGTGCCGCGTCCGAACCACTTGACCCGTGGGCTCCGCTCGCCCCTCTCGGGTCGGACCTACACCCAACCACCTGTGTGAGAGCTTCTTTCAACTAGTTTTAACAGCCGGTTGGTTAGGCACCGGGCGGAGCCTCGCGCCGGAACGACTCCAAGATCTCCTACTGCCCCGTTGTCCCAAACTCCCACTCACCGGGCAGCGGCGGAGCTACGGCCAGGGACTAGACGCGGCGTCTGAGGACGCGTCCCCAGCTTGTCGACCCGGCAGAGGCGTTTAGTTCACAACCATAACAAAGCTCTTCCCAAAATGGCTGCCCGGCCCACAAGGTCCAGGAGGGGCAGAGCGGGTGGAGGAGGAGGAGCGACGAGCAGCACGGCCCTCCCCTCCCCCGTCCGACCCCGCCTTACACACGCCCACCTGAAGAAGCGCATGCGCACGGGACCGGCTCCGGCGGCCCAGCCGGACGCCAGTGCCCCACGCTGCAAACGTTCGGCCTCCAGAACGGCGGTTATGCCCTGCCCCGCCCTCGGCTCCCTTCCTCGCCGCTTGAGGCGGTGCGTGGTCGCCTCTACCTCCTACAGAATTGAATCCTCTGTCTTTCCTCGTGCCGCCTGAGGCAGGGACAAGCCTAGTTTAGTACACCCCTTCTAACCTCCCCTGCCCACTTCCAGGGCCTGGGCGCGTATGAATGAGTGGGTGGGTATGCATATGTGTATCCCTTTTTTCTTCACCCTCCCACAGCCCGCCCCTGGGCCAGTGCGCGTCCCGAAACTACCTCTACAAGGACTTGCAAGCCGGTTTCGGAGGAACGTGTGTTTTCCGGCCCTTTCCCACCTTCTGCTCCTTCACGTGTGCGCGTCGTTGAGACTCCAGCCCCCAGCGGGCCACACGGCCTGCTCCCGGAGACTGCGCGGCTGCGTCGGCCGCGCTACCCGCTGGGAGTAGTAGTTCCCCGGGAGCGCAGGCGTCACTGCCCCGCCCCAGCGAAGGGCGGGATTCCGGCGAGAGCCTGCGCTTGTGACAGTGCCGTTTCTCCTACCTGAAGTCTCATTGGGTATCGCGCTACTGGAAGGGGCGGCGCTGCCATGACAGAGGAGGCAATAAAACTGAAGGCCTAGCTCGACCAAAAGTGCTTTAACGGACTTCGCTGTGGTTCCATCCGGCACGGAAAGCTAAACCTTGTAATGGCTGGCAACCAGGAAGCTAGAATACCTAGAATCCGGAGGACTGGAGGGACTGGCAGGCGTGGGCCCCTGAGATCTCCTATTACATGTCTTCAGCTTTATCCATAGACACGGAAGGACACTTAAGATTGCCTGGTGCCATTTCCTGTGAAATAAGTCCAGATAAGAGAAGGGACTTGCCCAAGGTCACATAGCCGAGAAAGCCGAGGGCAGCAGAAGAAATGATCTGACTTTCCCAACCACCCCCAAGCCTAGGGCCCTTATCACCACACCGTTCATGGAAGTGAAAATCCTGCTCTTTTGCTCTTTAATCCTTAATGAAGTTTCTAGGTCCTAGCAAAGAAAATGAATGTAAGAACTGGGCTTTTTTCCCCCTTTAAATGATAGTAAAGGGCCGTAATGCAGAGTGAGATGTGTCCCCATAGGTCTTATAAACCCTGTTTTACAAAGTAAAACGTAAGTTCCACAGATGGCAAGCAATTCCAGGTCACATTGGGCCTAAAATCCCAAGTCTCTTACCTTCCTTCACCACCATCATTCTGAGATTGTTTCAGTACTTGCACTCTACCTTCCCGAACTCTGTGGGCAGATTCTGCTGCCTGGGAGCCCTGGAATAAAAAGTCAAGGACCGTTCGACATCTGGATTCAACTAGAAATTAAGAATGGCCCCCAAACAGAAAGCCGGGCATAGGAACCAGTTAGCGCAGGTCAAGTCCCTACCCGGACTCATTTTTTTTCAGTCCTCAGGAAGTAGGGGGCTCTCTGAATCCACTTGCCGGAAGTGCCTTTCCAGTAGACCTGGGCTATTGTTGCGGTTGTTCTCCACCTCTCCGTGCAACGCTGGCAAGTATCAAAGTCGCCACAGGTGCAGGTTGGGATGGGAGGCACCAAGGATTGGTAGTAAATTGGAGACGCGGGCACTATCGGGCAGGGTTTCCCGAAGACACTGGCGTCTAAACCCCGCCTTCCTTTCTCAGAGGTCAGTTTGAAGTTTGCGGTTTGCAGTCTTCCCACTAGGGCAATGGGAATATTGAGCTTTTTCATTTATATTAGGAGGAGTAAGCTTTGAGTCTCAGTCCTTAATCCCGCATCACCTGCCGTCCCTGGTCTTTAGGTTATCACTTTTTAATATCCACTAGTTGGAAAGCACGTGCCACAGAGGAAAGGGAGTGTCCAAAGGTGGGGAAGATGGTTGAGATTTTAAACGGAGTTATCTGGAAAGTCCTTACAAAGAAAGTGATTTTGCACAAAAGTGATGGGTACGCTCTGCGGACATTTTGGTCTGGGGCTCAGGTGGGTGGGTGTGGGTGTGTGGGCCTTCTACTCGGAGGCCCAGGATAACTTACCTCCCTACTTCCTTAAGTATAGCATGAAGACATTAACTGGTATACAGGATTTCTTGACCCAGCCCTAAGATCTGTGATCAATAAATTAGTTCAATCGGTTTTTTTTTTTTTTTTTTGAGACATAGTCTCGCACTGTCGCGTGGGCTGGAGTGCAATGGCACGATCTTCGCTCACTGCAACCTCCGCCTCCCAGGTTCAAGCAATTATCCTGCCTCAGCCTCTCGAGTAGCTGGGATTACAGCCGTCCGCCACCACGCCCAGCTAATTTTTTGTATTTTTAGTAGAGATGGGGTGGTGGTGGTGGGGGGGTGTTTCACTGTGTTGGCCAGGCTGGTCTCGAACTCCTGACCTAGTGATCCACTCGCCTCGGCCTCACAAACTGCTGGGCCTACAGGAGCGAGCCACTGCGCCCTGCCCAATCGATTTTTTTAAATTAAGCAGCAACTGTAGGTTTTTTTAGACATCCCATTCTCCTGGTTAAGAATGAAGTTGTCAGATCTAGATCCGTATTATCATTCACCTGTTTTTACTGGCTGCTTACATTAGAGTTTTCAATCAGTCCCTCCTGTGTAAAGTGCTTTGTGTCAGGGACAGTTCTCAGCTATTTACATGTAGTAACTTATTAAGTGTTACATCAGGCTAAGTGGCACACACCTGTAATCCCAGCACTTTGGGAGGCCGAGGCAGGTGGATTGCTTGAGCTCAGGAGGTCGAGACCAGCCTGAGCAATATGGCAAAACCCCTTCTATACAAAAAATACAAAAATTGGGGCCAGGCGCGATGCCTCACGCCTGTAATCCCAGCACTTTGGGAGGGCGAGGCAGGTGGATCACGAGGTCAGGAGATCGAGACCATCCTAACACGGTGAAACTCCATCTCTACTAAAAATACAAAAAAATGAACTGGGCTTGGTGGTGGGGGCCTGTAGTCCAGCTCCTCAGGAGACTGAGGCAGGAGAATGGCGTGAACCTGGGGGTTCCGTGAAGCTTGCAGTGAGCTGAGATGGCACCACTGCTCTCCACCCTGGGCGACAGAACAAGACTCTGTCTCAAAAAAAAAAAAAAAAAATTAGCTGGGCGTGGTGGTGTGGCCTGTAGTCCCAGCTCCTTAGAGGGCTGAGGTGGTAAGATCCCTTGACCCTGGGAGGTCAAGGCTGCAGAGAGCGGAGATCACACCACTGTACTCCAGATTGTGTGACAGAGCGAGACCCTGTATCCCAAAAAAAAAAAAGTTACATCAACCCTATGAATTAGTTAGTACCCTTATTTCAAAGGTGAATGAACTACACCATAACAAGGTTAAATAATTTGTTCAAAGACACACAGCTAATAAGTAGTGGAGCCAGAATTCCAACCAAGTTTGACACCAAAGTCTGCACTCCAACAGGCTATTCTCTCTCTCAGTACTAAGTTAATGAGGTTATTTTGAGCATTAAATGAGTTAATGCTAGCCAGGTGCGGTGGCTCACGCCTGTAATCCCAACACTTTGGGAGGCCTCAGCAGGTGGATCACCTGAGGTCAGGAGTTCAGGACCAGCCTAGCCAACATGGCAAAATCCCATCTCTACTAAAAATACAAAAATTGGCCGGGTATCGTGGCGGGAGCCTGTAACCCCAGCTACTGAGGAGGCTGAGGCACAAGAATCGCTTGAACCCAGGAGGCAGATGATGCAGTGAGCCAAGATCATGCCACTGTACTCCAGCCTGGGTGACACAGCAAGACCCTGTCTCAAAACAAACAAAAAAACCTAAATTATATTGGTTTGGTACTATTGTTATTTTGAGTTGTGAACTCTTAAGCCCCAAAGTAAATAACTAAGGAGAAAAAAAGGAAACAGAGAAGCTATGACCTTCCAGTTTTTTTTTTTTTTTTTTTTTATTTCACAAAAATGCCATTTAGAAGACCCTTCATTTTAAAGATGAGAAAACTGGTACTCAAGCAATTTGCCCAGTGTCACACAGCTAGGAAATGGTGAAAGTATCTATAAAATCTCTATGTGCATTACTCTTTCTATTACACCAGACAGCCAAAGCTAGAAGAACAGTTCAGGTATTAAAAGGATCTATTGGCCGGGCGCGGTGGCTCAAGCCTGTAATCCCAGCACTTTGGGAGGCCGAGACGGGTGGATCACGAGGTCAGGAGATCGAGACCATCCTGGCTAACACGGTGAAACCCCGCCTCTACTAAAAAATACAAAAAACTAGCCGGGCAAGGTGGCGGGCGCCTGTAGTCCCAGCTACTCGGGAGGCTGAGGCAGGAGAATGGCGTAAACCCGGGGGGCGGAGCTTGCAGTGAGCTGAGATCCGGCCACTGCACTCCAGCCTAGGCGACAGAGCGAGACTCCGTCTCAAAAAAAAAAAAAAAAAGGATCTATTTCGTGTTACCGATAGTTTGAAAACATTAATGATTCTTTTCAAAGGAAACTGATATATTCATGAATTACTACTATTTTAAAATTAATGTATAAAATGAGAAAATTAAGTGACATCTTGTGTTATACACAGAAATGCCCCTGATTCAGTGCCTCCACTTAGCTGCAACAACTCGTTAATCAGAACTGCCTGGCATCTTCCTAAACAAGACTTTCAATAGGGGCCAGTATGCTTCGCTTCATCCAGAAGTTTTCTCAAGCATCTTCAAAGGTTGGTTTGTTTAGCAAATATTTGAGCACTATTTGCCAAATATTGCTTGGGCGAGGGCAGCAGCAGTGAAAAAGACAAAAAGTCTTACCTTTGTGTATTCAGGTGATGGAGGGAAGAGTTAAGTAAAATACAAGTAAAATCTTTATTATATCAGGCTGGGTGCAGTGGCTCACGCCTATAGTCCCAGCAATTTGGCAGGCCAAAGTTGGTGGATCACTTGAACTCAAGGAGTTCAAGACCAGTCTGGGCACATGGCAAAACCCTATCTATACAAAAATTTAGTTGGGCATGGAGTCACATGCCTATAGTCCCAGCTACCTGGGAGGCTGAGGGAGGAGGATTGCTTGAGCCCAGGAGGTTGAGGCTACAGTGAGCTGAGATCATGCCACTGCACTCCAGCCTGAGTGACACAGCAAGACGATGTTTGCAAAAAAAAAAAAATTGGCCAGGTGCCGTGGCTCATGGCTGAAATCCCAGCACTTTGGGAGGTTGAGGCAGGTGGGTCACTTGAGGTCAGGAGTTCAATACCTGCCTGGCCAACATGGTAAAATCCTTGTCTCTACTGAAAAATACAAAAATTAGCTCAGCATGGTGGGCGCCTGTAGTCCCAGCTGCTTGGGAGGCTGAGGCGTAAGAATCACTTGAACCCAGGAAGCCAAGGTTGCAGTGAGCCGAGATCACGCCACTGCACTCTGGCCTGGGTGACAAAGGAAGTCTTCATCTCAAAAAATAAAAATTAAAAAAAATAAGGCCAGGCACAGTCACTCATGCCTGTAATCCCTACACGTTGGGAGGCCAAGGCGGGCGGATCACTTGAGGTCAGGAGTTTGAGACCAGCCTGGACAACATGGTAAAACCCTGTTTCTACTAAAAATACAAAAATTAGCTGGGCGTGGTGGCGGATGCCTGTAATCCCAGTTACTCAGGAGGCTGAGGCAGAGAATGGCTTGAACCTGGGAGGCAGAGGTTACAGTGAGCAGAGATTACACCACTGCACTCCAGCCTTGGTGATAGAGCAAGACTCAGTCTCAAAAAAATAAAAATTAATACATCAAATGGTAAGTGCTGTGGAGAACTATAAAGCAGGGAAGTGGAATAGGTAGTGTCAAGATGTAGGATTGAATTTATAAATGGCAGGGGATCAGAAATAAGTAACTGAGGAAAGAGCAGTAAATATGGAAATGGGAAATGGTTCCAAGATGGAACCATTCCTAGCATGTTTGAGTGATCACTGAGATTCTTCAATAACTTCAATTTTTGCTGGGCGCGGTGGCTCACGCCTATAATCCCAGCACTTTGGAAGGCTGAGGTGGGCGGATCACAAGGTCAGAGATCAAGACCATCCTGGCTAACATGGTGAAACTCCGTCTCTACTAAAAATACAAAAAATTAGCTGCCGGGCGTGGTGGCAGGTGCCTGTAATCCCAGCTACTCGGGAGGCTGAGGCAGGAGAATGGAGTGAACCTGGGAGGCGGAGCTTGCAGTGAGCTGAGATCAAGCCACTGCACTCCAGCCTGGGCAACAGAGAGACTCTGTCTCAAAAAAAAAAAAAAAAGAAACTTCAATTTTTTCTTTAATGGAACACTTTTTAGTTCAAGTCTGGTAACTAAAACACAGAATCAGCAGGAAAGGTTATTACTTTGCCCGTGTACAATGAAAGGCACTGGGGATTTTAAGCCCAGGATTTTAAGGAAAAAAATACGGTCCTGGCTCTCAAGTCTACTGAGACAAAGACAAGTAAACACGCAATTTTAATTCACTGTGAGAAAAATTATGATGGAAGTGTGCACAGGATACTTACTATAGGAGCATTAAATCAGACTGTAGAAGGGTAAAGGAAAGCTTTAACTTGAATGTTGAATGTTGAGGTAAGTCTCCTAGATTGAAAAGTAGTAAGAGCTAGAATTCTAGGCAGAGCCTACACAAAGGCATGGAATTGTGAAAAGTATGTGGTGTTTATAAAGCTAAGTTGGAAGGTAGATTTATTTTCTCCATATAAAAACAGCATTCTCACAGTAATTAGTGCTGCTTCTTTTGCTATTTATAAATAAAAGAGGCAGTTTAGAAGGACAAATTCTGAAGGTCTAGTCTTTACCTGATCCTTTTTCAGATATTTTTCTTATGGAATAAGATTAAGTGGTAGGTTGAAATATATCACTGGTTTGTGTTCAGTGGTTTCTTTTGTACATTTTATAGCCATTTAATACTTTTACCAGCAATAACATCACTTCAGAGTTAGTTCATCCTTTCTGTATAGTTTGATGTGGTAATGGAAAGCAGATCTTTTTTGTTTGCTCCTTTCAAACAATTCCAATTGTTTCATACTGGGATTGACTAAAATCTGATGATACATATAGATTTTTAATTTTGTCTTTTGGTTCTGTTTTCTTTATAGATGCTGAAGTGCTCTTTCCCAGTGGGACTAAGAGCCAGCAGAACAGATACACTTTCTCTCAAGATGTCTCTCCAGCAGAACTTTTCCCCATTTCCAAGGCCTTGGCTTTCCTCATCATTTCCGGTGTATATGAGCAAGACACAGTGCTATCATACATCCCCCTGCAGCTTTAAAAAGGAGAAGCAAGCACTTCCAGCCAGGTCACCAAGCACCATCAGTTACATAACTGACAGCCCAAAGCCAGCATTATATGTAACTCTGGCAGGACTAATCCCCTTCGTTGCTCCACCACTGGTCATGCTGATGACAAAAACTTATATTCCCATATTAGCTTTTACTCAGATGGCTTATGGAGCCAGTTTCCTATCTTTCTTGGGTGGGATCAGATGGGGTTTTGCTCTACCAGAAGGTAGTCCAGCCAAACCAGACTACCTTAATTTAGCCAGCAGTATAGCTCCTCTTTTCCTTTCATGGTTTGCCTTCCTTATTTCTGAAAGACTTAGTGAAGCCATAGTCACAGTAATAATGGGTATGGGGATAGCATTACACCATGAATTTTTTGTCTTACCACATTATCCCAACTGGTTCAAAGCCCTGAGGGTAGTAGTCACTTTACTGGCTACTTTTTCATTTATAACCACTTTTGTAGTTAAAAGTATTTTTCCAGAAAAAGGACATAAGAGACCTGATCAAGTATAAAAAATATAAAAATACACTATAGATAACATTAGTATGCCGGCTACACCTTCTTCTACTTCTGTTTGGCTCTTTTTTCCCACACCAATGGTAATTTATTCTTCATAGATTGTTCTTCATTTCTAGAAGTTGTTATTTCATAGTAATTACTTGAGCAAAAGCTTGAAAATCCCTGACAAGTACTTTTCTTTTCTTTTTTTTTTTTTTTTTGAGACGGAGTCTCACTCTGTCGCCCAGGCTGGAGTGCAGTGGCCGGATCTCAGCTCACTGCAAGCTCTGCCTCCCAGGTTTACGCCATTCTCCTGCCTCAGCCTCCCGAGTAGCTGGGACTACAGGCGCCCGCCACCTTGCCTGGCTAGTTTTTTGTATTTTTTTAGTAGAGACGAGGTTTCACCATGTTAGCCTGGATGGTCTCGATATCCTGACCTCATGATCCGCCCGTCTCGGCCTCCCAAAGTGCTGGGATTACAGGCTTGAGCCACTGCGCCCGGCTGACAAGTACTTTTCATCTCATAGTATATTAGTTTTCACTCATTCATTTTACGAATAGTTATCCACTTAAACATTTCAATTATTTTAACTGTCTTGAAAATTAAAATAAAAGATTAAAAATCCCCTTTGTTAGAGTCCTGTGATCATTGAAAAGAATGCACATATTCTCCCACTTCAAGCGGAAAACGTCCTATCTGTGAGTGTCTGGAAAGAAAAGGTAGTTCCATTGAGGAGTTTTCACAGGAGTTACTACTGGGAAATGCATGTACAAGCTTATTTCACATGGTGTAACCCAATTATATGAGCCAAAAGGATCTATGGCTCTAAAGTCAGTAGGGAGCAGTGTCATGAGGGAAAGCCACATTCAAAGGTAAGTCGGGCATGTTTTCCAGTTTTTATTAGGATATTTGGCATGGTATAGATACAACTTATCCCTTACCACCAAACACATAATATAGCTAGTCAAAATGATTATTTTTAAAGGAAACTATTTAAAATAAAGCCACTAGTACATATAAGTTAGGAAAGAAAAGTCAAGCTGGAGCCATCTTGATATTCTAATGAGCAGGCCTATTTAGTTCTACATCTTTTTTTTTGAGATGGAGTTTCATTCTGTTGCCCAGGCTGGAGTGCAATGGCACGATCTTGGCACACCGCAACCTCCGCCTCCCGGGTTCAAGCGATTCTCCTGTCTCAGCCTCTCTAGAGTAGCTGGGATTATAGGCAAGTGCCACCATGCCCAGCTAATTTTTTTGTGTATATTTTTAGTAGAGGTGGCGTGTCACCATGTTCGACGGGCTGGTCTTTTAAATCAGAGAGAAGCTTTTAACTTTGGTGTGTTTTTGTTTTCGTTTTGTTTTGTTTAAACACAGGGTCTCATGCTGTTGCTCAGGCCGGAGTATAGTGGTGTGGTCATGGCTTACTGCAAGCCTCAACCTCCTGGGCTCAAGCAATTCTCCCACCTCAGCCTCCTGAGTAGCTGGGACTACAGTTGTGCACCACTACGCCAAGCTAATTTTTACATTTTTTGTAGAGACAGGGTCTCCCTATGTTGCCCAGGCTTGTCTCGAACTGAGCTCAAATGATCTTCCTGCCTAGGCTCCCAAAGTGTTAGGATTACAGGTGTGAGCCATTGCACCCAGTGCAGAAGCTTCCTTAAAACAGCAAAAGCAACTCCTTAGATTTTCACTTGAAAACCTAATCTCGGCCGGGTGCGGTGGCTCAAGCCTGTAATCCCAGCACTTTGGGAGGCCGAGACGGGCGGATCACGAGGTCAGGAGATCAAGACCAGCCTGGCTAACACGGTGAAACCCCGCCTCTACCAAAAAAGACAAAAAACTAGCCGGGCCAGGTGGTGGGCGCCTGTAGTCCCAGCTACCCGGGAGGCTGAGGCAGGAGAATGGCGGGAACCCGGGAGGCGGAGCTTGCAGTGAGCTGAGATGTGGCCACTGCACTCCAGCCTTGGCGACAGAGCGAGACTCCGTCTCAAAAAAAAAAAAAAAAAAGAAAACCTAATCTCTAATCACCCTACTTAAGGTGGAGAAAAAAAAGAACAAAAAAGAAAACCTAGTTTTCTGAAATTCTTAGTCTCACCAAAAAGGAAAAACATTTAAAATGGTATAAGAATATAGATCAGGATATAGTATAACCTGGAATTTTTTTTTTTTTTTTTTTTTTTGATGGAGTTTCACTCTTGTTGCCCAGGCTGGAGTGCAATGACGCTATCTCGGCTCACCACAACCTCTGCCTCCCGGGTTGAAGCGATTCTCCTGCCTCAGCCTCCCAAATACCTGGGATTACAGGCATGCACCACCATGCCCAGCTAATTTTGTATTTTTAGTAGAGACAGGGTTTCTCCATGTTGGTCAGGCTGGTCTCAAACTCTCAACTTCAAGTGATCCGCCCGCCTTGGCCTCCCAAAATGCTGGGATTACAGATGTAAGCCACCATGCCCGGCCTGTATATTTTTTAGAGATGATGTTTCCATTCAGTCTCAAAACAATCTGATAAGGAAACTCACTTCTTTGTTACTAAATTGCATGAATGCTATACAAACTTAAGACTTTTCCATAATCTGAATTAAATGAATTATTTTCCAGAATAGAGGCAAATCATATTTTTAGGCTAATTGCCTAATTTTACTCAAAAAATGCTAGTTTCCAGGTGAATTACAGTGTGTGCTTCTTTAAGAAAACTGGTTTTTAAGTACATTTGATTAAGTATATTGGCAGGATACTTAGAAGCATATCGGATTGTTAAACATTTTGGAGGTAGATCACTTTAATCATTTCTCAAAAAACAGAATTAAATGTAAAACTAAATATGCAAGTCCCTAAAGTAAAAACAAAACCAACTAAAAAACTTGTGCAATCCTACTACAGTTTGGTAACCCAGAATGCCACTGATAAAAGTAATACAAAGAAACAAAAAAACTAGATACTTTATTAGTACATTCTTTTAAAAACAATCTTGTTGGCCTGGTGTGGTGGCTCAGGCCTATAATCCCAGCACTTTGGGAGGCCAAGGCAGGCAGATCACCTGAGGTCGAGAGTTCGAGACCAGCCTGACCAACATGGAGAAAACTTGTCTCTACAAAAAATACAAAATTAGCCGGGCGTGGTGGTGCATGCCTGCAATCCCAGCTACACAGGAGAGTGAGGCGGGAGAATCAGAGGCAAAGGTTGCGGTGAGCCAAAATCGTGCTATTGCACTCCAGTCTGGGCAAAAAGAGCAAAACTCCATCTCAAAAAAACAAAACAAAACAAAACCAATCTTGTCATTACCTAGGAATAATAAGCATATTTACAGTTACCACAGTTACCTATTTTCAGGGATCTTCAGGACCTGTTAAACACTGACTGCTTTGACATTACATTTCTGCCAAGCTGTGCAAAGCAGCCCCCTCCACAGTGTCATTTTCAGTTGCTACTAGACAATAATGAGAAATTAGTTGTAGAAGTATTTTGTAAATCTGTTTTGGATCAGAATACAGATTCTCTGTAACTAGAAATAGTAAAGGCACATGAGTTAGAGCTTAGTCTATAAATTATCTGTATACTTTATTCTTTGACATGTTACAGATCTCTACACAGACATCTGTGACCCTTCAGACATTCAGGATGCCCCAGAGAAGGGAACATAGGGCTTCCTGCGTGCATTACATAAACTTTTCCTAATAAATACACATGGTTAAGTTATAAGGAAAGTATACTTGTGGACTAAACCAAGTATTTTATTTTTTTGAGATGGAGTCCTGCTCTATGGCCCAGGCTAGAGCACAGTGGCATGATCTCAGCTCACTACAACCTCCATCTCCTGGGTTCAAGTGATTCTCCTGCCTCAGCCTCCTCAGCAGCTGGGATTACAGGCATGCACCACCACCTGCTGCCAATTTTTTGTATTTTTAGTAAAGACAGGGTTTCACCATGTTGGCCAGACTGGTCTTACCTCAAGTGATCTGCCCACCTCAGTCTCCCAAGGTGCTACGATTACAGGCATGAGCCATGGTACCCGGACTAAACCAAATAATTTGGATATGAGTGCTACCTGATTTAAAAGTTTTCTATCTAAATAAGTTGATGATGCTTATAATAATCTATGGAAGGACCTTAGTAAAGACACGGGAAATCGGCAGAGCGCAGTGGCTCACACCTATAGTCCCAGCACTTTGGGGGGCCAAGATGGGCGGATCACAAGGTCATGAGTTCAACAACAGTCTAGCCAACATGGTGAAATCTCATCTCTACTAAAGATACAAAAAATTAGCCGGGCATGGTGGCTCACATCTGTAATCCCAGCTACTCGGGAGGCTGAGGCAGGAGAATCGTTTGAACCAGGGAGGCAGAGATTGCAGTGAGCTGAGGTTGCACCATTGCACTCCAGCCTGGGTGACAGGGCAAGACTCCATCTCAAAAAAAAAAAAGAAGAAGAAGAAGAAACAGGAAATCAAATCCTTAAGTCAACCAGTTAAATTTTACTGTATGCAGCTGGGCACGGTGGCTCACACCCATAATCCCAGCATTTTGGGAGGCCAAGGTGGGTGGATCACCTGAGGTCAGGAGTTCGAGACCAGCCTGGCCAACATGGTGCAACCCAGTACAAAAAATTAGCCGGGCATGGTGGCAGGCGCCTGTAATCCCAGCTACTTGGGAGGCTGAGGCAGGAGAATCACTTGAACCCAAGAGGCAGAGGTTGCAGTGAGCCAAGATCATGCCTTTGCACTCCAGCCTGGGCAACAAGAGCAAAACTCTATCTCAAAAAAATTTTTTTTACTGTATGCAAGACCTTTAATATATATTGCTTCAACTGGCCAGTAGACATAACTTAAAAGTAACTCCATCATACACCCAGTGAATCTTTCTCTTGAAAATGAACAGAGAACAATTCTTTAGAATGCTTTTCAGGGAGAAAATGAGAAGTTTTGAGAAGCAGTTTTGTCTGGGTCAAGGGGTACTTTCAAATTACATTTATAAGTCAGTGTCTATAAAAAGTTTCAGAAGGACCTACAATTTAGCCCTCCACGTCCAAGAAGTAGCTTTGTAGTATGCTCTTACTTAGGTTTGCACAAGTACAAATAAATTTCACAAAGCTTGATAATCTAATAAAATTCCCTCTTCCTAAAGCCAAACAGATAATTTTGGTGACAACAATCTAGCAAAAAAGGAAAAATTTCCTTTTTTCTTTTTTTTGAGACAGGTTATCATGCTGTCACCCAGGCCAGTGTGCAGTGGCACAATCTCGGCTCACTGCAGCCTTGACCTCCTGGGCTCAAGTGATCCTGCAACCTCAGTCTCCCAAGCAGATGGGACCACAGGCACAAGCCACCATGCCTGGTTAATTTTTATATATTTTTTGGTAGAGACGGAGTCTCGTCATGTTGCCCAAGGCTGGTCTCAAATTCCTGAGTTCAAGCAATCTTCCCGCCTCACCTCGGTCTCTCAAAGTGCTGGGATTACAGGTGTGAGCCACCATGCCCAGCCTGAAAAAGAGAGAAATTTCTAGGTGCATACTGCCTGCTGGGCTCTATAGCCCATTACAACATCTGGTCACTAAGAACCTCCTATTAATTCCTTACTTGCATTCTCAGGATCAAGATAAAAAATATGAGCAAGCAAAAACTTATCATCAAGCAAAAAGGTATCTATCTATAAAAATAGCTAGATATTTCCCAAACACCCCTCCTAGTGTATCTGCTGCCAATAAAAAGTTTGGGGCTAATGAAAACTCTTGGCATTAAATAAAAGTAGGAATCTGTTTCATTGGCTTTTCTCTGTAGCTCAAACTATGGTCATGGAAAATTATGCTCTGGATACAATTGTGAATATACAGAGATCTTTAAACTGTGTCATTGATACTATTCCTACATCACATAAAGGTTATGTTACAACTTATACTGCACTGGAGAAGTAGCTAAAGGGACTATTTGCCAGGAAGCTTCTAGTAAATAATTTTTACAAATTTGTAAAACCAGACTTGTCTACACTTAAACTGGAGAATTCTACAGCATAAGTGGCATTGCTATTATTAGTAAGCCTGGCAAATCTGTGTGAGCTCTTTATTAATTGGGATATATTTCATATCCATTCTCACTCATATTTTTAGAAAAATCACTCTTTAGTTTAGTTTTTTTCTTTAAGAGACAGGATCTCGTTCCACTCATGCCCAGAGTGGAGTGCAGTGGCATGATCGTAGCTTACCATAACCTCAAATTCCTGGGCTCAAGCGATCCTTCTGCCTCAGCCTTCCAAAGCGTTGGGATTATAGGCATGAGGCCACTGCACCCAGCCTCGTTAGTCATTTATCTACCAAATACATGGAAAACTCATAGAATCAGAGGGTCTTATCACCAAATGTATGTTTGCTTTCCAAAAGGTCAGGTCCTGCATTTTCAAAATGTTCCTTGTGCTCTGTTATGCTTTATATTTCATAGCACAGCAACGCCCCCTTCACAACGACTGGTGATCATATTACCAATTTCTGTCCATGTATCTGAATGAGGGTTATAAACTTCAACTGAGTCCAAGGTACCTGGAGCCAAGAAATCATGGCTGGAAGATCGACCTCCAGAAACATACAGAAGACCATTGACTGCCACAACACACATGCCTGCTCTAGGCACTTTCATTGAGGCAACTTCAACCCACTTTTCCTGGTTAAGAGAGAAAAAAAATATGTTAGCAGTATTATGAAATGATAGTAAAGAAATCCACTGAGAAATTCGATATTCCAATTCTTTTTACATGTCTAAATGTAAAACAATCTAGTCAGGTAAGCATATATATATATATATATATATATATATATTTTTTTTTTTTGTTGTTGTTTGTTTGTTTGTTTGTTTTGTTTTGTTTTTGTTTTGCTTTTTTTTCCTTGGAGACAGGGTCTCGCTCTGTCACCCAGGCTGGACTGCATGGCACCATCTCGGTTCACTGCAGCCTCAACCTCCCAGACTCAAGAGCTCCTCTTGCTTCAGCCTCCTGAGTAGGTAGGACTACAAGTGTATACCACCACACCTAGCTAATTTTTCTATTGTAGAGATGGAGTTTCACCAGGTTGTCCAGGCTGGTCTTAAACTCCTAAACTCAAGTGATTGTCCCACCTCAGCCTCCCAAAGTGCTGGGATTATAAGTGTAAGCCACAGGACCCGGCCCAGAATATTTTAAAATAAACTTGAAGTGGGCATGGATAAAAAGTAAATTTAGAGGAATTTAAATTTTTAAAAGGTCTGATTATAAAATATGATCAGGAAATGACCTAGAAATCATACATAGGACAACATCCTAAGAAACGAAGTCTATGGAACACAAGTAGGTAATACACTCAACAATAAGCAAATCAAAACAAAAGAACCACAAAGCTCCAAGGAGAAAGAAGCTTATAAACCAAAGGATTTTTTAAAAGCCTTTAGTATTTTAACGAGTCTTAAAAATGACACAGCGGGCCGGGCGCGGTGGCTCAAGCCTGTAATCCCAGCACTTTGGGAGGCCAATACGGGCGGATCACGAGGTCAGGAGATCGAGACCATCCTGGCTAACACAGTGAAACCCCGTCTCTACTAAAAAATACAAAAAATTAGCCAGGTGCGGTGGTGGGCGCCTGTAGTCCCAGCTTCTTGGGAGGCTGAGGCAGGAGAATGGCGTAAACCCAGGAGGCGGAGCTGGCAGTGAGCTGAGATCTGGCCACTGCACTCCAGTCTGGGTGACAGAGCGAGACTCCGTCTCAAAAAAAAAAAAAAAAAAAATTACACAGCATGGAACACTTGACAAATTTATTTGACCATGGAATCCTTTTTACAAGGAGCAACCAGTGGACTTAGTAATCTGCAGAACATATTTTCAGAAAGGTGGGCTAACCAGGGGTTGGGAACTATAGCCTACTTTGCTATAGCCTGAGAACAAACAATGATTTTCCCATATTAAAAGATATTTCAAGAAAAAGAAGCAGCATATATCAAAAAAGGATATTGTGTGTGACCCACAGGCCAAAAATATTTACTATCTGGCCTTTTACACAAAAAGTTTGCTAACTCCTGTTATACATTGTTCCCTAAAGAAATTTCAATATGCTGCTATAGCCAAAATGACTAGTAATGTCTTACTTTTTTTTTTTTTCTTGAGACGGAGTCTCGCTCTTGTTGCTCAGGCTGGAGTGCAATGGTGTGATCTTGGCTCACTGCAACCTCCGCCTCCGGGGTTCAAGCGATTCTCCTGCCTCAGCCTCCTGAGTAGCTGGGATTACAGGCACCTGTCACCATGCCTGGCTAATTTTTAGTATTTTTAGTAGAGATGGAGTTTCACTATGTTGGCCAGGCTGGTCTTGAACTCCTGACCTCAAGTGATTCACCCACCTCGGCCTCCCAAAGTGCTGGGATTACAGGCATGAGCCACCACGCCCAGCGACTAGTAGTGTCTTGCTTGAGGGAAAATGTCCATACTCAGAAAACAAGAAAGCTACTAAAGGTCCTAACAAGTAATTAGGAGAGCAAAGAGCAAGCAGCCTGGTAATGGGAGAACAGATTATCAATCTTTAAATAAAGCATATGATGAACAAAGGTTTTTTTTTGTTTTTTTTTTGAGACGGAGTCTCGCTTTGTCGCCCAGGCTGGAGTGCAGTGGCCGGATCTCAGCTCACTGCAAGCTCCGCCTCCCGGGTTTACGCCATTCTCCTGCCTCAGCCTCCCAAGTAGCTGGGACTATAGGCGCCCACCACCTCGCCCGGCTAGTTTTTTGTATTTTTAGTAGAGACGGGGTTTCACCATATTAGCCAGGATGGTCTCGATCTCCTGACCTCGTGATCCGCCCGTCTCGGCCTCCCAAAGTGCTGGGATTACAGGCTTGAGCCACCGCGCCCGGCCACAAAGGTTTTTTAATCATAAATAGTGAAGACTGATTATTCATCAACGCTAGAAAGTAAATTTTTAAGGACAGTACCCAAATAGGTACTAGGATAGTGCCATCACATTATAAACAGTTAGTGTACGTTTGCTGATGTGAACTTAAGTAAGATTATGAAATACTAAACCAGGGACAATTCTTTGAAAGTGAAGGACCAGATTAAATTTGAAAGCTATTTGATCATCTGAAATTATAGAGCACATCACAAAGCTGACATAACTGAAAAAATACTTATATTTTAAAAGATAAATACATTCTCAAGAAGATCCATTTCTGGTTAAGATAAATTAGGATAATTTAGGTTATGTTTATAATTAGGGAGAACCTTTGCTTTCCCGCAAAATGCCCCTTGACAATAACAAAGGGACCTTAGGACTCATCCTATATTGTTCCTCTTTCATTTCTACCAGTGTATTACAACTACAGTTTAACTTTTAAATTTTTATTACTTTATTTTTAACTGACATGTTCTCATCTAATTTGATTTTTATCCCCTGTTACCTCTAAAAAAAAAAAAAAAGCTCTGTAAGACTACTAACATGTTTTACATTATCTTTTCTGGATTTGTAATGCAAATTGTTAGTAGGTAGTCAATAATAATAAAATTTCATATTTATGCATAAAAACCAAGGTAACACATTGTTGTTGTTGTTGTTATTATTACTCGAGACGGAGTCTTACTCTGTCGCCGAGGCTGAAGTGCAGTGGCATGATCTTGGCTCACTGCAACCTCTGCCTCTTGGGTTGGAGCAATTCTCCTGCTTCAGCCTCCCAAGTTACTAGGATTACAGGTGTGCACCACCACTCCCAGCTAATTTTTGTATTTTTAGTAGAGACAGGGTTTCACCATGTTGGACAGGCTGGTCTTGAACTCCTGATTTCAGGTGATCCACTCACCTCAGCCTCCCAAAGTGCTGTGATTACAGGCGTAAGCCACTGCACCCGGCCGGTAATAATTATTAATAAGACTTAATTTGAAACTAAAATCTATTCATTTCAAAGCCATATAGAAAAATTCGCAACAGAAAGTGCCCTCAAAAAGTTCACTTTCTGTATCAGATAAACCCAAATAGGATCATGGAGAAAGGAATTTAAAAATGTCACCAAAGTTTAAAACTTGTCAGAAATGAGAATCAAAATCCTTATGCTTTACAACAAGACATGAAAGTCCATTTTTGCCACTTCAACATTGTACTGGTGGTTCTAGCTAGGGTAATGAGGGGAAAACAATGAAATAAAATGCATCTAGTTTTAATCCAGATTTAAGAAGAAGTAAAACAATCTTTTTTTTGTTTTGTTTTAAAGACCAGGTCTTACTCTGTGGCCCAGGCTGGAGTGCAGTGGTGCAATCATTACTTACTACATCCTTGACCTTCCTGGGCTCAGGTGATCCTCCCACCTCAGCCTTCTGAGGAGCTGGGACTACAGGCGTGCACAACCACACCTGGCTAATTTTCATATTTTTTAAAGAGACACGGTTTTCACCATGTTGCCCAGGCTGGTCTGAACTCCTGGGCTCAAGTGATCTACCCACCTCGGCCTCCCAAGGTGCTGGGATTACAGGTTTAAGTCACTGCACCCAGCCAACAATATTTACAGATGGTAGGATCTTGTATTTAGAAAATCCTAAGGAATCCACCAAAAAAAAAATAAGACTATGAGTGCAGCAAGGTCGCAGAATAAATTGTATTTCTACACACTAGCAATGGACAATCTGAATATGAAATTAATAAAACAATTTATAACAGCATTAAAAGGAATAAAATACTTCTGAATAAATTTTAACCAAAAAAGTACACGAAACTGAAAATTATAAAACATTGTTGAAACAATCTGAAGACCTAACTAAAAGGAAAGACATCCTATGGTGAATCAAAAGACTTATTAATAATGTTAAGTTGCTGATACTCTCCAAATTGATCTCAAATTCAATGCAATCGCTGTCAAAAACCCATTTGGCTTCTCTGCAGGAACTGACAAGCTGATCCTAAAATGCATATGAAATTCAAGTTACCCAGGACAGCCAAACAAATTTTTAAATGATCCAATTTGAAGGACTCACACTTTCTGATTTCAAAACTTACTACAATGCTGTAATAAGACAGTGTGGTACTGGCAAAAGGATAGAGAGACATACAGATAAATGAACAGAATAGAAAGCTCAGAAATAAACGTTCACATATATGGTCAACTGATTTTCAATAAAGGTGAAAATTCAATTCAAGACAATTCAATGGGGGAAAGAACAGTGTTTTTAATCAGTGATGCAGTGATGCTGGGACAACTGGATACCCAAATACAAAAGAATGAGGGTGCATCTCTTCCTCACATCACATACAAAATTAAACCAAAATGTATCAAAGACCTAAATACAAAAATTAAAACTATAAAACTCTCAGAAAAAAGCATAGCTGTAAGTTCTTATGACCTTGGATTAAGCAATGCTTTTAGTTATAACAAAAGCACAAGTAACAAAAGAACAAAACAAATTGGACATCAAAATTTAAATTTTTATGCTTGAATACCATCAAGAAAGTGAAGAAAACACACATAATGGGAGAAAAAATTTGCGAATTATATATTTGACAAAGGACTTGCACCTAGATTATATTATTATTATTATTATTTGAAACGGAGTCTCGCTTTGTCACCCAGGTTGGAGTGCAGTGGCATGATCTCGGCTCACTGCAAGCTCCGCCTCCCAGGTTCAAGTCATTCTCCTGCCTCAGCCTCCTGAGTAGCTGAGACTACAGGCACCCGCCACCACGCCCCGTTATTTTTTTTTTTGTCTTTTTAGTAGAGACGGGGCCTTCCTTTTTTTTGAGATGGAGTCTTGCTCTGTCACCCAGGCTGGAGGGCTCACTGTAAGCTCCGCCTCCCGGGTTCATGCTATTCTCCTGCCTCAGCCTCCCGAGTAGCTGGGACTACAGGCACCCGCCACCACGACAGGCTAATTTTTTTTGTATTTTTAGTAGAGACGGGGTTTCACCGTGTTAGCTGGGATGGTCACGATCTGACCTAGTGATCCACCTGCCTCAGCCTCCCAAAGTGTTGGGATTACAGGCATGAGCCACCACGCCCAGCAGAACTCTTACAACTCAATAATGAAAAGACAATTCAATTTTAAAACAGATAAATTGAATAGATGTTTCTTCAAAGAAGATAAACAGGTGACCAAAAACCACATGAAAAGATGCTTAACAATCAGGGAAATGCAAATCAAAACCACAATGAGATACCCATTTATACCTACTAGAACAGCTATAAAAGAAAAACTAAATAATAACAAGCATTGGATGTGAAGAAACTGGAACCCTTAGACACTGATGGTGGTTATGTAAAATGTTGTAGATACTTTAGGAAACAGTCTGGGATTCCCTAAAAAGGTTAAACACAGATGGGTGCAGTGGCTCACGCCTGTAATCCTGGCACTTTGGGAGACCCAAAGATCACCTGAGGTCAGGAGTTCAAGATCAGCTTGGTCAACATGGTGAAACCCTGTTCTACTAAAAATAAAAAATTAGCCAGGTGTGGTGATGCACACCTGTAATCCTAGCTACTAGAGAGGCTGAGGCAGGATGATCATTTGAACCCCTGAGGTGGAGGTTGTGGTGAGCCGAGATCACCACTGCAGTCCAGCCTAGGCAACAAGAGCGAAACTCCGTCTCCAAAAAAAAAACACACACAAAAAAACAAAAAACAAACAAATGAAAAAAGATTAAATACAGTCATTATGTGACCCAGCAATTCTACTCCTAGGTATATGCCCAAGAGAAATGAAAACACATGTCTACACAAAAACTTGTATGTAAAACTTCATAGTACCATTGTTTGTAATAGCCAAAAAGCAGAAACAACCAAAATGTTTGGTCAGTGAATTATATTTCAATAAAACTGTTAAAACTCTCCTACTTAAAAAAAAAAAAAAAAAAACTTAAAAAAATTTTTTGTTTTGAGATGGAGTCTTGCTCTATTGCCCAGGCTAGAGTACAGTTGGGTAATCTCAACTCATTGCAACCTCTGCCTCCCAGGTTCAAGCAATTCTTCTGACTCAGCCTCCCAAGTAGCTGGGATTATAGGCCACCATCATGCCCAGCAAATTTTTGTATTTTCAGTAAAGTCGGGCTTTCACTATGTTGGCCAGGCCGGTCTCGAACTCCTGACCTCAAGTGATCCACCAGCTTCAGCCTCCCAAACTGCTGGCATTACAGATGTGAGCCACTGTACCTGGTCAAAAGTTTTGAAGGTTTTACTAACTATAAGTGGCATTAAAAATCATAAAATTAAAATAAGACTAAACCTTATTTCTCAAAATTTGTTCCCTGAAACACTTCCACAAGATATTCTGCAAATATCCACAGAACAAAGCAAGGGTGGTGTGTTCAAGTGAATCTGAGAGACTTGACATAAAGATTCATAAAGTACATTATTGCACTATATTCTGTAAAGAAGTCCGGTGGTAAAGAAACTAATTTAACCTGGTTTAACCCAGATTTCCCTTAATATAGTTGACCAGGGAAACTCAAGTTACTCAATTCCTATTAACAGCGCAAAAAATTAGTATTCCATGGAAAGTAATTTAGAAAAAGTTGGCCTAACCTGTAAGTCTAGGGCATAACACACTTTGTACTTCACTCTCACAGCACTTAACATATTATAACATAACCGACTATTTATTTCTCATACTCCCCACTGCAATGTAGCCTCCTTGAGAGCAGTGGCTGTATATGTTGAGTTTGTCCTTGTTTCTGCCTGGCATAGTGTCTGATCCATATTTACATACTGAGAAGTCTGTATTTGTGAATGAATAAATGAACTAATGAACAAATACATGACAGAACAGTGACCCAATGAAGATGCAACGTCCTGTCCCCTACCTTTCTCTTCTCTTATTATAAGTATAATTGTGTCAACCTAGGAACTGAGGGAATGAGGGAACACTGGGGAATTCACCCAGGCAATGACTGGATGGGTAATGCATGGAGATGTTAGGTGGAGAAGACAGCTGGTATCATAAGAAAATTGGCTTCATTTAGCAAATAAGTAAATTGAATGAATAAATAAATATATTGAGGATAATGGAAGCAAAGTCTTTTTTTTTTTTTTTTTTGAGACAGAGTCTTGCTCTGTTGCCCAGGCTGGAGTGCAGTGGCGTGATCTCGGCTCACTGCAGCCTCAGCCTCCTGGGTTCAAGCGATTCTCCTGCCTCAGCCTCCGGAGTAGCTGGGATTATAGGCGCCTGCCACCATGCTCAGCTAATTTTTGTAATTTTAGTAAAGACTGGGTTTCACCATGTTAGCCAAGCTGGTCCCGAACTCCTGACCTAGTGATCCACCCGCCTTGGCGTCCCCAAGTGCTGGGATTACAGACGTGAGCCACCGCACCTGGCGGAAGCAAAGTCTTTAACTGACAGAAAAGGTATTTACAACATGGAAAGGGAGAAGGCCTGAAAAAACCTGGTGTACTAGAATTGGAGCTATCATTATGAACTCATGGTTTTACAATATAAATGCACAAATAGATATAGAAATATTTACAGATAAATCTGTGTGTGAAACCCTATTTACATACATACATTTCCTAGCTTTGTTTACTGAGGGTGGCTATGAGGTAGAAGGTGGTGACTCAACTCCAGACAAGATTGAAGACTAGCTGAAACAGGGAAGAGGTGAAAGCAACTCTCTGTAAGACACACTCACCAGTGCCCTGTCAGTTTACCATTGCCAATGGCAACACCCAGAAGTGACTGTCCTCTTCCGTGGCAACAACCCAGAAACACCACCTTTTTTCTAGAAAATTCTGAATAACTCACCCCTTAATTTTCACATAAGTTAAAGTAGGTATAAATGACTGCAGAACTGCCCCTGAGCTGCTACTCTCAACACACTGTCTATGGAGTAGTCCCACTCTGCAGTAGTTACAGAGTTGTAACATTGCCACCTCAATAAGATTGTTTTCTTCTACCATCAGCTTGCTCTTAAATTCCATCCTGAGCAAGGCCAAGAACATTCCTGGGCTAAGCCCAATTTGGGGCTCTCCTGCCCTGCTACAGCTAGAAGCAGCAACATTCCTGGGCTAAGCCCAATTTGGAGCTCTCCCGCCCTGCTACAGCTAGAAGCAGCAACATCCAAGTAGCATTTAGTACTCTAAGTGTGTACATCTTGGTTTCTAAATACTGTCCTTCACCAAAAGGAAATAAGGCTTCTTGAAGAAATGGCTGATTCCAGGGCTAAAGCAGAAAAAGTATAAGATAAGCTGAAAATATTTCTGCCAGAAAATAAAGAAATGCTGAATGAATGATAGCAATGTATCAAAAGGACACAGGAGGGATTTCCATTTCCAGACAAAAATAGATCAATTATTACCAAACTTGCCCTCCTACCCTAAAGACCTAGAAAACTAGATAAAACATGAAACAAAACTTTTAGGCATTAGGCCAGAAGTGGTGGTGGCTCACGCCTATAATCCCAGCACTTTGGGAGGTTGAGGTGGGCAGATCACTTGAGGTCAGGAGTTTGAGACCAGCTGGCCAACGTGGCAAAACTCCTGACCTCATATGATCCACCCGCCTCTGTCTCCCAAAGTGCTAGATTACAGGCGTTAGCCACTGTGCTTGGCCAAAGTATATTTTTGTAAGTTCCTTACTTTCAAGTGATACAGTATGATATTGTAGATTTGATACACTAAAAATACATAATGTAAACCTGTGATATTATTAAGTACATAGCCTTCAACCTGTTTCCTGGCATACAACTCCTAACATCCTGAGAATATCCACAGTGATGCCTTTTTGTTTGCTAATGTTGACTGATGGCTGGAAGCCCATAGTTAGCTTCAGAATTAGGGATGCTCACCAGAAAGACCAAGGCATGATTATAGAATTAGAACTTTCAGTCCCACCCCGACTTCCGGAGAGGGGAGAGGAGCTGAAGGTTAAGTGGATGCCCAATGATATAATCAATCATGTCTATATAATGAAGCCTCCAGAAAAACCAGCCCAGACATGGGGGCTCACACCTGTAATCCCAGCACTTTGGGAGGCCGAGGGAGATCAAGACCATCCTGGCCAACATGGTGAAACCCCGTCTATACTAAAAATACAAAAATTAGCTGGACATGGTGGCGTGTGCCTGTAGTCCCAGCTACTTGGGAGGCTGAAGCAGGAGAATTGATTGAACCCAGGAGGCGGAGGCTGCAGTCAGCCTAGATCGTGCCATTTCACTCCAGCCTAGTGACAGAGCAAGACTCCGTCTAAAAAACAAAAACAAAGAAACAACAACAACAACAACAAACCCAAAAGGACTGAGTTTGGAGAACTTCCTGATAGTTGAACACCTGGCGGTTCTTAGAGGGTGGCATAACCAGAGAGGTCACAGAAGTACCATGCCATTCCCCCATACCTCCCCATATGCATCTCTTCATCTGTATCCTTTGCAATATCTCTTATAATAACCTGGTAAACATAAGTAAGTGTTTCCGTGAGTTCTGTGAGCCACTCTAGCAAATTAATTGACTCCAAAGAGGGTGTTGTGAGAACCCCAACTTGGAGCCAGTTGGTGAGAAGTTCCAGAGGCCTGGACTTGGAATAGTGCCTGAAGGAGGGGGCAGTCTTGGGGACTGAGCCCTCAACCTGTGGGGTCTGAGGCTATCTCCAGGTAGACAGTATCAGAATTTAACTGAATTCGAGGACACCTAGCTGGTATCTGCTGCTTGATGTGTAGGGGAAAACCCACACACATTTAGTCACAGAAGTTTTCTGTGTTGATGATTGTTGTGACGTGAGATCAGAGTAGAAAACATGTTGAGTATGTTTTTTCCACCCACAAAACCCTAAAGTAATCACCAAGAAAAAAGGTGAAGAAATACAGCTAACTAGACAATAAAAGAGATAAAATTCTATGGGATACTACAACAATCAATATAAAGACAAAAAGAAGAAAAAAGAATCAAAGAATGGATTTCATAAACAGAAAACAAATGACAAGGCCATTTTTATATTTTAATATAAATGCTAACTAATTAAAAGGCAACATATCAAAATATGTGGGATGAAGTTAAAGCAGTGCTCAAAGAGAATTTATAGTTTGTATTATAGAAAAAGGAAGGTCTAAAATCAATCATCTAAGCTTCCACTTTAAGACTCTAGAAAAAGGCCAGGCACGGTGGCTCAAGCCTGTAATCCCAGCTCTTTGGGAGGCCGAGACGGGCAGATCACGAGGTCAGGAGATCGAGACCATCCTGGCTAACACGGTGAAACCCTGTCTCTACTAAAAAGAATACAAAAAACTAGCCGGGCGAGGTGGCGGGCGCCTGTAGTCCTAGCTACTCGGGAGGCTGAGGCAGGAGAATGGCGTGAACCTGGGAGGCGGAGCTTGCAGTGAGCCCAGATCATGCCACTGCACTCCAGCCTGGGCAACAGATTGAGACTCCGTCTCAAAAAAAAAAAAAAAAATCTAGAAAAAAAGAGAGCTGAGATTGTTGGGATTTGGGGAGTGCAGTGGCTCCCAAAGATCTGTAATGCCAGTGGTTTGGGATGCCAAGGAAGGATAATCACTTAAGACCAGGAGTCTGAGATCAGTCTGGGTTACAGAGCGAGACCCTAACCCTAGGAAAAAAAAAAAAATCAGCCAGGTGCAGTGGCTCATGCCTGTAATCCCAGCACTTTGGGAGGCTGAGGCAGGCGGATCACCTGATGTTGGGAGTTCGAAACCAGCCTGACCAACATAGAGAAACCCCATCTCCACTAAAAATACAAAATTAGACAGGTATGGTGGTGCATGCCCAAAATCCCAGCTACTCAGGAGGTTGAGGCAGGAGAATTGCTTGAACCCAGGAGGCAGAGGTTGCAGCGAGGCGAGATTGTGCCACTGCACTCCAGCCTGGGCAACAAAAGCAAAACTCCGTCTCAAAAAAAAAAAAAATTACTCTTGAGCGAGGGTCTCTCACTGTTACCGAGGTTGGAGCACAATGGCTTGATCACAGCTCACTGCAGCCTTGACTTCCTAGGCTCAAGTGATCCTCTCACCTGAGCCCCCTGAGTAGCTAGAACCACAGGTGCATACCACCATGCCCAACTAATTTTGTTATTTATTATACAGACAGTCTCACTATGTTGTTCAGGCTGGTCTTGAACTCCTGGGCTCAAGCTATCCTCTCATCTTGGCTTCCCAAAGTGCTGGGATTACAGGCATGAGCCACCACGCCCAGCAGTACAAGAAAAAGTTTTTTTAAATTAACTGGGCAGGAGTTCAATGTTACAGTGAGCTATGATTATATCAGTGCTCTCCAGCATGTGCAACAGAGCAAGACCCTGTCTCTTAAAAAATTAAAAAATAAATAAATAACCTAGAAAAAGAAGAGCAAACTCAATCAAAAACAAATAGGAAAAAGGAAAAAATAAGAACAGAAATCAATAAAACAAAACTGACAACAGAAGAAAAGCAATGACACCAAAAGTTTCTTCTTTGGAAAGAAAAAAGGGAAAAAAAAAATCCACAAATGATCAATATCATGAGTGAAAGAAAGTGCATCACCACAGATCTTACAGACATTAAAAGAATACCAGGATACTAAACATCTGAAATCATCCAACCTACCTCTTCAAAGGAATATTTTTCTACAGTATGAAGAGCATCTTGGGTCTCATTCCATCCTCCAATAGAATAGATGCAGTCATTGAGTGCAGCCACACCAAGATATGCTCTCCTGGTTCCCATTGGAGGAAGTGGAGACCAACGCTTAGAAAGTGGATCATAGACTTCAAAAGAACGAAGCTCTATTCCTTCATTGCTGATGCCCCCAATTACATAAATTAAACCTGGAAGTGGAATATTTTTGCTCAGATGCTACAGAAAGTGAGATACAAATAGTGATGAAAAGTAATGATTGTGATCTGTTTCCTATGCTGATGCTATGTTTAATCTAGGGCTTACAATTTTATTTAAGAGAGAAAATCAACTTTGTCAAGTTTATCACCTCACTATTCAGCAAGTTGTAAAAAATTAGTGGAACTAATTTAAAATAGCATTGAGTTTTCAAAGAACTTGAAATAATCTGTCAGCTGAGGATTTTCTATCTAATTATCTGCTTGGTGATCTCAGGTTCCAGATCCACCCACAGATAAAACAGGAAAGGAAAATGGATTCTTTTTTTCCCTAAAAAAAGTTATGCACTTAAGCTGGGAATTACACGGCCCTCTTTAGTGACAGCCTATCTGTTGCTCAGATGGACATAAAGTAGGGAATTTAAATTTAAATAGTATGTGGCTAAATTAAGGTATCAGAATCAATTACTACAGTACACAGCTGGGTGTAGTGGTTCACAATCCCAGCACTTTGGGAGGCCAGGGAAGGCGAATCACTTGAGCTTGAGACCAACCTGGGCAAAAAATACAAAAAATACAAAATTAGTCAGGCATGATGGTGTGTGCCTGCAGTCCCAGCTACTCAGGCAACTGAGGTGGGAGGATGGCTTGAGTCTGGGAGGCAGAGGTTGCAATGAGCCAAGATTGCACCACTGCACTCCACCCTGGGCAACAGAGTCAGAACTTGTCTCAAAAAACAAAAACAAAAACAATTACTACAGTAAAATATAATGTAATTTACATAAAATTTCCTTATAAACTCTGGCAATCTACAATTATTTTTGAATCTGTAGTGTTGTACTTCATCTTCTAAAGTGAGGAGTTACAAAGAATTATATTTTACGACATGTGGGCTAGGCTGGGTGCAGTGGATCATGCCTGTAATCCCAGCACTTTAGGAGAACAAGGCGGGCGGATCACGAGGTCAGGAGATTGTGACCATCCTGGTTAACATGGTGAAACCCCGTCTCTACTAAAAACACAAAAAATTTGCCAGGTGTGGCGGGTGCCTGTAGTCCCAGCTACTCCGGAGACTGAGGCAGGAGAATGGTGTGAACCCGGGAGGCGGAGCCTGCACTGAGCCAAGATCGCACCACTGCACTCCAGCCTGGGTGACAGAGCGAGACTCCATCTCAAAAAACAAAAAACAAAAAAACAAAAAAAAAAGAAAAAAGAAATGTGGGCTAAATGTTAGTATAGTAAACCTGGGTTTTAGTTCCAGCCTTGCCAGTAACCAGCTATGAGAAAAGACAACTCACAACCTTCCTGATCTTCAGCTTCCTCATCTATAACTTAAAGAAGTTGAAATAGGTAAGTTCAAAGATTCCTTTCTAGGTAGCTCTATGATTTTAGATGGAATGATAAAAATAATAAATATAAAACAACGAGGAGACATGATATTAAACAGTAAGATATAGTCTGCACCACATAATTTGCTAATAGAAATCAGAGAAGGTTGGCCGGGCGCGGTGGCTCAAGCCTGTAATCCCAGCACTTTGGGAGGCCGAGGCGGGTGGATCACGAGGTCAGGAGATCGAGACTATCCTGGCTAACTTGGTGAAACCCCGTCTCTACTAAAAATACAAAAAACTAGCCGGGCGTGGTGGCGGGCGCCTGTAGTCCCAGCTACTTGGGAGGCTGAGGCGGGAGAATGGCGTGAACCCGGGAGGCGGAGCTTGCAGTGAGCCGAGATCAGGCCACTGCACTCCAGCCTGGGAGACGCAGCGAGACTCCGTCTCAAAAAAAAAAAAAAAAAAAAAGGAAATCAGAGAAGGTAACCACAAAGCAGAAGGAAGTTGACCAGATTAGGCTGTCATATAACAATGGGAAAGCTGCTTCCTTCTCCACAGGTGCATATAAATCAGCTCTCCAATCCTAGACAGAATCAGGTTCTAGTTAAAACATCTTACTATCTAACTCTCAGAGTATAGTAGACAATCAAAATAATGTTTGTATACCACTTTAATATGCAACATATAATTATTTAAATCTGTCACAGGATTATATGCTATGTGAACTGAATCACAATGTACTTTGTAGAAAAAAATGCTAAAGAAGCCTATAGAGACCATGAAAACAATTTATTTTTATTTATTTTTTGAGACAGAGTTTCACTGTTACCCAGGCTGCAGTACAGTGGCACCATCTCACTCACTGCAACCTCCACCTCCTGGGTTCAAACAATTATCCTGCCTCAGCCTCCCTAGTAGCTGGGATTACAGGAGTGTGGTACCGTGCCCAGCTAATTTTTGTATTTTTAGTAGAAATGAGGTTTCACCACATTGGCCAGGCTGGTCTCGAACTCCTAACCTCAGATGATCCTACTGCCTCAGCCTCCCAAAGTGCTGGGATTATAGGCATGAGCCACCACGCCCCAAAATTGTTTCTGATACTCTCTCCCTACTTAGAAATATTTACTTAGATGTTCATGGGAGAGAAAAGACAATAACAGATAACACTTCGAATGCTTATTGTGCTAGTCAGATATTCCTGCTTACTTGCAATTTTTAATGATAGCCTTGTTTATTTTGAAAAAATCAATTATTTTGGCAATACAGAAATAAAAGTCAACGATAGGAGGTAAAAACCAGAACTTCTATGCTGCTAGTATCAGTCATTCAATACCAACAGATCTAAAATATACTTTTGTGAAAATAAGGCCTCAAACTCAAAGTTTTTCAGAACTACATTTTGAGGAAAAATATTTTATAAAGTGATTACCTTGCATTTCACAGCACCCAAAGTAGTAGCGTGACACAGCCATGTTACCAACTACTTCCCATTTATTTTCATCAGGATCAAATCTTTCAATGGTGTTCCCTATCTCAGCTCCAACCCATCCACCTGTAATGAAACAGAAAAATGTTCATTTCTGGGATAAAAGAATCTTATTTATGACAAAGACCTTACAAAACATCTAAACCAATTATTTCATATTATAGATATCACATGAACCAAAGAGGTTATCTGTTCCACGATCCCATGAAAAAGTTAGAATTTGACCACGAGTAGAACTCAGGTCCTTGCATAACTGATGCTCTTTTGAGAAAAAAAAAAAAAAGAATTCAAGTCTTGCCGGGCGCGGTGGCTCAAGCCTGTAATCCCAGCACTTTGGGAGGCCGAGGCGGGTGGATCACGAGGTCAGGAGATCGAGACTATCCTGGCTAACATGGTGAAACCCCGTCTCTACTAAAAATACAAAAAACTAGCCGGGCGTGGTGGCGGCGCCTGTAGTCCCAGCTACTTGGGAGGCTGAGGCGGGAGAATGGCATGAACCCGGGAGGCAGAGCTTGCAGTGAGCCGAGATCACGCCTCTGCACTCCAGCCTGGACGACAGAGCGAGACTCCGTCTCAAAAAAAAAAAAAAAAAAAAAAAAAAAAAAAAAAAAAAAGAATTCAAGTCTTTTAACTCCCTATTTTTCACTAAAGACTAAAACAAAACAAAACAAAGAAAGCCCCAAAACTTCAATATATTGCATGGAAAAGACAGTATTTTGCAAAACTACCTTTTGAAATGACTTCTGGCTATTCAGAATGTTTATCCTAATCAAGGCCAGCTCCGAGCCTAATCAGAGCATACTGTGTATTTGGTTAATTTCAGGAACTTCAAAAAGGCCCTTTATCCCCACAATAACATTTTCTTAACACTCTCTAATTCTTTTTTTTTTTTTTTTGAGATGGAGTCTTGCTCAGTAGCCCAGGCTGGAGTGCAGTGGCCAGATCTCAGCTCACTGCAAGCTCCGCCTCCCAGGTTTTACCCCATTCTCCTGCCTCAGCCTCCCGAGTAGCGGGGAATACAGGCGCCCGCCACCTCGCCCAATTAATTTTTTGTATTTTTTAGTAGAGACGGGGTTTCACCATGTTAGCCAGGATGGTCTCGATCTCCTGACCTCGTGATCCACCCGTCTCGGCCTCCCAAAGTGCTGGGATTACAGGCTTGAGCTACGGTGCCCGGCCCTTTTTTTTTTTTTTTTTTGAGATGGAGTCTCGCTCTGTCATCCAGGCTGGAGTGCAGTGGTGCAGTCTCAGCTCAGGCTCACTGCAAGCTCCGCCTCCCGGGTTCAAGCCATTCTCCTGCCTCAGCCTCCCGAGTAGCTAGGACTACAGGCGCCGGCCACCACGCCCAGCTAATTCTTTTTGTATTTTTAGTAGAGACAGGGTTTCACCGTGTTAGCCAGGATGGTCTTGATCTCCTGACTTTGTGATCCGCCCGCCTCAGCCTCCCAAAGTGCTGGGACTACAGGCTGTGAGCCACCGCACCCGGCCAACACCCTCCAATTCTTAAAGTTGAAAATATTTTTTCCCACAATTAACTGAAAAATGCAGATACTTATGGAGGTAATAAAATATAATAGATTACATTCACCTTAAGGTAACTCATATTTTTTGCACAATAGGTTTGGATGAGGGGAAGACACTAAGTTACAGTGAATTGAAGGAGTGACAAGGAGAAAATAGGGGAGGCTGAGAGCTATGTCAACTTATAACTTTCCCTAGGAACAACCTTGATTGTAACATTTGTTACACAGATATTCAAAGTAGAATAGCTCATAATCATTCACTACATCTACAAGAATAAAAATATAGTACAGAACTTCCTTGTGATATATTTAATTTTTTGGCATCTGTTTTCTTATATTAAACATAATTAGGCCACTATGCAGAGTGCTAAAAATGTTATACACTTAATTAAAATAATGAGATTTAACTACTCAGCTAAAGTACTGCACTGGATGTCTCATCTATATTTTATCTCCAGTAATACAATTTTGAGAATAAGAATTTAAAGAGCTGGCAAGCACATCTACAGCATACAGTAGCTCCAGAGATACCTGCAGAAGAATGTGTATGACTAGCAGTTTGGTCAGCCAGCCAACTGGGCACCCTCCTCCAACCCCTCCAACCCCTGACCCCCTAACCCCTACCTACACCTTCCCCTAAGACCTTGCCCAGCCTCCAGAGTATATAGACTAAAGCCAGTTGGTTTTTAAAAAAAGAATGTAAAGAGCTGAAAAGAGGAAAAGAACATCTCTAAAGTCATCAGAACCCAACAATTTAAATAATATTAGCTATCTACAAACATTTCATATTCTCACTTCTTTGTGGGATCTAAAAATCAAAACAATTGAACTCATGGAGACAGAGAGTAGAAGGATGGTTACCAGAGGCTGGGACGGGTAGTGTAGTGGGGGTGGGGAGGCAGGAGGTGGGCATAGTTAATGAATTTGAATAAAAACAAAAAGGAAGAATGAATAAGACCCAGTATTTGATAGCGCAATAGGGTGACTATAGTCAATAATAATTTAATTGTACATTTAAAAATAACTAGAAGAGTATAACTGGATTGTTTATAACACAAAGGATAAATACTTGAGGAGATGGATATCCCATTTTACGTGATGTTATTATTACACATTATGTGCCTGTATCTCATGTGCCCCATAAATATATATACCTATTATGTATCCACAAAAATGAAAATTAAAAATAAATACATAAATAATATTAGCTATCTTTAAACTGAACAGCATAATTACCCAAAGCATAGATAGCCCCATAACACACACACACTCCTAAGCCACAGCGAGGATGATTCATCGAAGCTACAGTTGTCCACTGTTTAGTAACTGGATCATAGCATTCAGTACAATCAAAAATCATTGAATCCTTTTCACCTGAGTTAAATAAAAGAGACATATATTAGAAAGTTTAGTAATGCTAAGAGACTAGCACCATAATACAATATTCAGTAGTATTCCCTATTGTCAAAAATTCAACCATTATGTCTGATTTTATACTATTCATTTGCCTGTCAAGCATTATTTTGAATCTAGAGCACTGTCATTTATTAAAGCCCACTTATGAAACAGGCACAATTTTCCTATTATCTATTTTTACCACCCAAACAATCCATGTAATGTTTTAGGATAAAATTTGCATTTTAATACTTCTATATTTTTTTTCATATAGTAGTTTGGGTGGCTGGCCCTGGTACAATTTGAGTTTTAATGTAATCCTTTCCTAACAACAAACAGAAAATGAATTTTTTTTTTTTTTGAGACAGAGTCTCGCTCTGTCGCCCAGGCTGGAGTGCAATGGTGCAATCTCGGCTCACTGCAAGCTCCACCTCCTGGGTTCACACCATTCTCCTGCTCAGCCTCCCGAGTAGCTGGGACTACAGGAGCCCACCACCTCACCCGGTTAATTTTTTGTCTTTTTAGTAGAGACAGGGTTTCACCATGTTAGCCAGGATGGTTTCCATCTCTTGACCTTGTGATCCGCCCGCCTCGGCCTCCCAAAGTGCTGGGATTACAGGCGTGAGCCACTGCGCCCAGCCTAAAAATGAAAAAATTTTAAAAAGATACCCAAATTTTCTTTTTTTTAATATTTATTTATTTATTTATTTTTAGAGACAGAGTCTGGCTCTGTCACCCAGGCTAGAGTGCAGTGGCACAATCATCGCTCACTGAAGCTTTGAACTCCTGGACTCAAGTCATCCTCCTGCCTCAGCCTCCCAAGTAGCTAGGACTATAAGCATGTGCCACCATGTCCAGCTAATTTAGAATTTTAAAATAAGATATTTAGGAGTAAATCTAACCAAAGATTATGCAATGCCTCTATGGATAACATTTTAAAATATTACTTAAAGTTTTAAATTATGGAACATCTAAATAAATGAAGAGATGAATAATGTTCATGAATTATAAGAGTCAATGTATCATGAAGATTTTCCTATTTAAAAATAAGAGTCAATGTAAAGATGATAGTTATCCCCATATTGATTTATAGATTTAATGTATTCCCAATCAAAAAAATCCATTTTTTAACCGATTTGACAAACTGATTCTAAACTTTATATAGAAGTACAAAGAGCCTAGAAGAGCCAAGCATTCTCGGAAAAAAATAAGGAGAAACAGTCCCATCATATATCAAGACATATAACAAAGCTATAGTAATTAAAAAAGGGATAGACAGAAACTAATGGAACAGAAAAGAAATTCTAGAACACAGACATACATATGATTGCTTGATAGAAGATAGAGTTAGCACTACAGAGCAGTGGGGAAACAACAATCTTTCATGCTAGGATAATGGATTATACATCGAGAGGAAAATGAAACTAATGCCTTACTGCATATTATCCATAAAAACTAAATTCCAGGTAGATTACTGACATAAATGTGAATGGAAAAACTATAAAACTGTATAAAACAATGAAGGTATAGGTCCTTATGATGTTGGAGTAGGGAAAGATGTCTCAAATAAGATGCAAGAAACATTAACCATACAGGGAAAAAAATAAGAGATTTGACTACACTAAAATTAAAAATATCTGTTCATCAAAGGATTCCATAAAGAGAGTAAAAGATGAAGCAGCAGAGTAGGAGAAGATATTTATAGCACATATGACTTTATGAGGGCCTAGAATCCTGAATATAAACAAAATTCCTATTGTACAGAAAATAGTTAACATAGCAGGCCTAAAAATGCCTGTCCTTAGAAAGGCCTATTTGGGGGCCGGGCACGATGGCTCACACCTGTAATCCCAGCACTTTGGGAGGCTGAGGTGGGCGGATCACAAGGTGAAGAGATCGAGACCATCCTGGCTAACACTGTGAAACCCCATCTCTACCAAAAATACAAAAAATTAGCCGGGCGTGGTGGCGGGCGCCTGTAGTCCCAGCTACTCAGGAGGCTGGGGCAGGAGAATGGCGTGAACCCGGGAGGTGGAGCTTGCAGTAAGCCGAGACAGCGCCACTGTACTCCAGCCTGGGCGACAGAGCGAGACTCCGTCTCAAAAAAAAGAAAAGAAAGGCCTACTTGGAAGGTTGATCCTTTGCTGGAATCTGGGAATATGGCTGGTTAACAGTTCCCTCCACTGATACAAAATTTTCCCAAAATGGTAAGAGTGGCTCACTGTGCTTGAACTGTACAAACAATGTGATTTATGCTGAACATACGCTTTCCTTCTGAGGGTCTGGGATTTTGGTATGTGCTAGGAAGAAAGAGGCTATGTGATCAGCTGCCTGCAAAAACCTTGGGCACTATGTCTCTAATGAGCTTCTCTGGTAGACAATACTTCCCACATGTTGTCACTACTAATTGCTGAGGAATTAAGCATGTCATGTGTGACTGTACTGAGTGAGGACTCTGGAAAGCTGTCAACTGGTTCCTTCCAAACTTCATCACATGTGCCTTTTCTTTTTGCTGATTTTGTTTTGTACATTTCGTTACAATAAATCTTAGCTGTGGATACAATTACATGCTAAATCTTGTAAGTCCTTTTAGCAAATCACTAAACCTGAGAGTGGTCTTGGGAACCCTGATGCACCTACAAATCAACAAAATAGACAATTTTTTAAAAGGACTAAAGATCTAAAAAGTTACTTCTTGAAAGAAGAAATCCAGCTGGGCGCAGTGGCTCACGCCTGTAATCCCAGCACTTTGGGAGGCCAAGGTGGGTGGATCATGAGGTCAGGAGTTCTAGACCAGCCTGACCAGCCTGACCAACATGGTGAAACCCCATCTCTACTAAAAATAGAAAAATTAGCCAGGCATGGTGGTGCGCTTCTGTAATCCCAGCTACTCAGGAGGCTGAGGCAGGAGAATCACTTGAACTTGAAAGGCGGAGGTTGCAGTGAGTGGAGATCGCGCCACTGCACTACAGCCGGGCGACAGAGCGAGACTCTGTCTCAAAACAAAAACAAAAACAAACAAACAACAACAACAAAATTGGCCGGGCATGGTGGTCTATGCCTATAATCTCAACTACTTGGGAGGCTAAGGCAGGAGAATCTCTTGAACCCGGGAGGCAAAGGTTGCTGTGTGCCACTGCCCTCTAGCCTGGGAGACAGAGTGAGACTCCATTTCAGAAAATAAAAATAAAAATAAAAGGGCTGGGTGTGGTGGCTCACCCTGTAATCTCAGCACTTTGGGAGGCCAAGGCAGGCAGATTACCTGAGTTCAGGAGTTCAAGACCAGCCTGGTCAACATGGTGAAACCCGATCTCTACTAAAAATACAAAAATTAGCTGGGCATGGTGGCGCATGCCTGTAATCCCAGCTACTCGGGAGGCTGAGGCATCACTTGAATCCAGGAGGCAGAGGTTGTTGAGTTGACAATGCACCACTGCACTCCAGCCTGGGCAACAGAGCGAGATTCCATCTCAAAAAATAAATAAATAGGCCGGGCACAGTGGCTCATGCCTGTAATCTCAGCATTTTGGGAGGCCGAGGCGGGCAGATCACAAGGTCAGGAGATTGAGACCATCCTGGCTAACACAGTGAAACCCCGTCTCTACTAAAAATACAAAAAAAATTAGCCAGGCGTGGTGGCGGGCACCTGTAGTCCCAGCTACTCAGGAGGCTGAGGCAGAAGAATGGTGTGAACCCAGGAGGCGGAGCTTGCAGTGAGCCGAGATCACGCCACTACACTCCAGCCTGGGCGACAAGCGAGACTCCGTCTCTAAATAAATAAATAAATAAATAAATAAAATAAAAATAAAAGTAAGTATTTTACATAAGTAAAAAGCAAAAAAAGAAAAAGTTAATAACAATATATATCTCAAAAAGTTAAATACAGAAGGCCGGGCACGGTAGCTCACACCTGTAATCCCAGCACTTTGGGAGGCCGAGGCAGGCGGATCACAAGGCCAGGAGATTGAGACCATCCTGGCTAACACAGTGAAACCCCGTCTACTAAAAATACAAAAAAACATTAGCTGGGCGTGGTGGCGGGTGCCTGTAGTCCCAGCTACTTGGGAGGCTGAGGCAGAAGAATGGCGTGAACCCAGGAGGCGGAGGTTGCCGTGAGCTGAGATTGCGCCACTGCACACCAGCCTGGGCAACAGAGCGAGACTCCATCTCAAAAAAAAAAAAAAAGAAAGTTAAATACAGAGTTACCGTATAACCTAACAATTCTACTCCTAAGTATATACCCAAAAGAAATCAAACTTATGTCTACACAAAAACTTTTATTTGAATATTAAGTGGAAATAATATAAATGTCCATCAACTACAGAATGAATAAACAAACAAAATATGATTATTTCGACACAATGAAATATTATTCAGCCATAAAAAGAAATGAAGTACTGCTAACTGAAAGAAGTCAGACACAATATTATATGATTCCATTTACATGAAATGTCCAGAATAGGCAAGACCATAGAGACATAAAGTAGATGAGCAGTTACTAGGGTTTAGGAGGAGAGATGGGGAGTGACTGCTGACAGGTACAGTGTTTCTTTCTGGGGTGATGAAATGTTCTGGAATGAGATAGTGGTGACGATTGTACAACTTTGTGACTATGCTAAAAACCACTAAATTATATTCTCTAAATTTTGGTATGTGAATTATATCTTAATTTTTAAAACCCAACATTTAGAATATGAACCCAGATATGTATGTATCAGGAAGAAACTAAACCAAAATGTTAACTGTGATTATTCTGGGTGGTATGATTATGGCATCAGGAATTTAAATTTTCTTTTTCATATGCTTCTGTTTTAGCAAAATTTTCTACAACAAACCTAACTTTTATAATTTTCAAAGTATTTAAAAGTTATATATTAAGGAATATCTTAAGATAGCAATGTTGACAGTATTAATAGCTAGAGAAGTCACAGCAGTTTTGAAGAGCCTCTGTAAGCACTTCTGTGGTATCAGGGGAGGGAATACATACATATGCAAGTGTCACACAATGACCTCTGACCCTAGGTTAAACAGAAGAGTTCAAGTGATAAACCTATGCATAATTGACAAAAGACACATACAAGGAATTATTAAAGTTGTGGTCAAAGACTATATAGAATTGTGCTCTTTATGCAGACAAGAAGTTATTGCTTAAAATTCTAATTTCTTTGATGGAATTTTCTGATACACATGTCATTTCTTGATTTAATAAATAGTTCTGAGTTATATACCCTCCAAAGTAAAGACAAAAATCAAATAGTTCCTATATCTCCATAATTTAAATTGACAGTACCATAGTCAGAAAATATTTATAAAATTTTTGGGCTGGGCGCGGTGGCTCAAGCCTGTAATCCCAGCACTTTGGGAGGCCGAGATGGGCGGATCACAAGGTCAGGAGATCGAGACCATCCTGGCTAACACAGTGAAACCCCGTCTCTACTAAAAAATAGAAAAAAATAGCCGGCGAGGTGGCGGGCGCCTGTAGTCCCAGCTACTCCAGAGGCTGAGGCAGGAGAATGGCGCAAACCCCGGAGGCGGAGCTTGCAGTGAGCTGAGATCCAGTGGCCACTGCACTCCAGCCTGGGCAACAGCGCGAGACTCCTTCTCAAAAAAAAAAAAAAAAATTTTGGGTGGGGATGGCTCGCCAAACCCTGGCCCACTAAAAAATAAATCAATAAAATAAAAATAAAATAATTATAATTTTTTTAAAATACTGGCTGGGTGCCATGGCTCACATCCATAATACTAGCACTTTGGGAGGCTGTGGCAGGAGAATCACTTGAGGTCCAGAGTTCAAGACCAGCCTGGGCAACATAGTGAGACCCCCATCTCTAAAAAAAAAAAAAAAAAAATTGGCCAGGCGTAGTGGCTCATGCCTGTAATCCCAACACTTTGAGAGGCCAAGGCGGATGGATCACCTGAGGTCGGGAGTTTGACACCAGCCTGACCAACATGAAGAAACCCTGTCTCTACTAAAAATACAAAATTAGCCAGGCATGATGGTGCATGCCTGTAATCCCAGCTACAGAGGAGGCTGAGGCAGGAGAATTGCTTGAACCCAGGAGGCAGAGGTTGCAGTGAGCCGAGATCACGCCATTGCACTCCAGCCTGGGCAACAAGAGCAAAACTCCATCTCAAATAAATAAATAAATATTTAATGAGCCATACATGGTGATGTATGCCTATAGTCCCAGTTACTTTATTATTTAATAATTCATAAAAATAGTTTTACAAAACACCAGGATTTCAACAAGAAATATATCCTACTATCTTGTTGACTTGGTTTTTACGTACCCAGTATCCATACTGCTTGGTTTATTAAAAATGAATCATAATGCAGCTTTCAGAATTTAAAAAAATTCTATCATAAATATTGATCTAAATTTTGATGCCAACTTTTTTTTTTTTTGAGACGGAGTTTCGCTCTTGTTGCCCAGGCTGGAGTACAATGGCACGATCTCGGCTCACTGCAACCTCTGCCTCCTGAGTTCAAATGATTCTCCTGCCTCAGCCTCCTAAGTAGCTGGGATTACCAGCACCCGCCACCATGCCCAGCTAATTTTTTTGTATTTTTAGTAGAGACAGGGTTTCACCATGTTGGCCAGACTGGTCTTGAACTCCTGACCTTAGGTGATCTGCCTGTCTCGGCCTCCCAAAGTGCTGCGATTACAGGCGTGAGCCACTACGCCAGGCGGGTGCCATATTCTATAAACAACTTTTCTTTTCTTTTTTGAGAGAGGGTCTTGCTCTGTCACCCAGGCTGGAGTACAGTGGCACGATCGTGGCTCACTGCAACCACTGCCTCCTGGGCTCAAGTAATCTTCCCACATCATCCTGCCAAGTAGCTGGGACTATAGAAATGTGCCACACATCTGGCTTATTTTTAATTTTTTTTAAGAGATAAAGTCTCAATATATTGCCCAGGCTGATCTCAAACTCCTGGGCTCAAGTGATCCTCCTGGCTCGGCTTCCAAAACTGCTGGGATTACGGGTATGAGCCACCACACCTCACCACCACTTTTCATTAAAACCAAACCTAAGTATTCTGGCTTGTGATAAATCACAGTATTCATCCAATATGAAATATTCACCATCTTGCCCTTCCCATTCCCCTTTCCCTTCCCCCTTTCACCTTTCCCCTTCCTCCTTCCCCCTTCCCCCTTCCGTCCCTCCCTCCCTCCCTCCCTTCCTTCCGTCCTTCCTTCTTTCCATCCTTTCTGTAAATACTTATTGAGGACAATTAGATATATGTATATCACACAGCAACATATAAATCATAAAGCATATTAGAATATAGCCAATAAGACTAATAAAGAAAATAAGACATTTTTATGATTACCTCCAATAGCGTAGACCATCCCTCCTAGAACTGTTACTCCCAGCCCACTTCGAGCCTGATGAAGTGAAGATACAGTGGTCCAGTACTGGCTAAAGGTGTCAAAACGTTCCACACAGCTGAGGGCTCTGCTATCACTCCAACGACCCCCCTGCAACCGAGTATATCCACCTAAACAAAAGAAGAAAAGTGAGTACACAGCAAATCCCTTACTATTAAATAGAAAAATGGTAGTAATGAAAATCTAGTGTTCTACAGCTAAACATTTAGTATAACTATTATATAACAAGAAATAAATGGTTTAGAGCTTACTTTCTCCCTCTATATATAATGTAATATTCTTAAATTTGCCAATTCCTGAAAGATTGTGGCTTAAATAGTAAGACGGTTAGCCTCAGTGTTTTACCACTTGGTCTTGGTTATAAATAGAATATTATATGAAATATAAATCTAGGCACTGCTTATCTGTTAAGTTAGGAAAGTTTCATTATAACTTTCATTAGTGTCTTTTTCAATTAAAAATAGTGAGTTGAAAGCTGTGTGTGTGTGTGTGTGTGTGTGTGTGTGTGTGTGTTTGAGGCAGGATTTCACTCTGTCACCTAGGCTGGAGTCCAGTGATGTGATCACAGCTTACTGCAGCCTCAATCCTCCCCCATCAACCTCCTGATGAAATCCTTATTTTGACTATACATCCAATAAGCAAAAAAATTTTAAGAAGCACCCAAAAGCATTATATTTAAATATTAATACATACATGTAATTGTAATTATATATGTGTAAATTATAAATTATCTCATACATCAGGTACTTACATAAAAACTATAATATGTATACACATCTGCACTATATATATCAATATGTTATATATTATATGTATTTTAAATGCCGATAAAGTTTAATGCTTTTTTTTATTTTTTTGAGCCAGTGTCTTGCTCGGTTGCCCAGGCTGGAGTGCAGGGTACAATCTCTGCTCACTGCAACCTTTGCCTCCTGAGTTCAAGTGATCCTCCCACTTCAGCTTCCCAAGTAGCTGGGACTACAGGCACACACCACCACACCAGGGTAATTTCTGTATATCTGTGTAAAGACAAGGTTTCATCATGTTGCATAGGCTGGTCTTGAACTTCTGGGCTCACACAATCCTCTGACCTCAGCCTTCCAAAGTGCTGGGATTACAGGCCATGAGCCACGACACCCAGATTTAAGTTAATGCTTTTTGAAATAAAAATGAAAAGAAGTTGTAATATGTGGCCGGGCATGGTGGCTCATGCCTGTAATCCCAGCACTTCGAGAGGCCAAGGCAGGCAGATCACAAGGTCAGGAGTTCGAGACCAGCCTGGCCAATATGGTGAAACCCTGTCTCTACTTAAAAATATATATATATACAAAAATTAGCTGGGCATGGTGGCGCATGCCTATAGTCCCAGCTACTCAGGAGGCTGAGGCAGGAGAATTGCTTGAACCCAGGAGGCGGAGGTTGCAGTGATCTGAGATCATGCCACTGCACTCCAGCCTGGGTGACAGAGTGAGGCTCTGCCTCAAAAAAAAAAAAAAAAAAAAAAGAAGTTGTAACATGTTCCGCTGATATTCCTATGGATCTTCCTTTATAACCACACTTTGGAGATCATTGATTCCTATCACTGCTAATGACTAAGATACTGTGAATAGTTTAAAAACTTGAGATTTATTTTCTTTATTTTTCACAAGAATTCAAATTTTTTACTTTTAAAGCAGCACTTCTTTAGTCACTTATTTGATAACTGGATAATCTACAAACTCAAAGGTTTAGATCACAGAATAACAGATATAAAATGAATAGCTATTTCTTTTTAGACATATTTATCATAATATATAAATGCAGTTTATAAATCTGTAGCCTGTATGTGAAATTTAATATGCCTCTTCAATACACCCACATATTCTATCATGTATAGTAAAAACAACAATATATTAAAAATTTTTGATCTGGAACACAAATATAATTTCTATTACTTTCTAAAGGGCTCTCACCTACTGCATACAGGTACTTTCTTGCTTTCTTCCGAGGTCGAACCTTAGATGTCTGCAGAAAACTACAAAACTTGTTCTCTTTGGGAGATTTGCATACTTCACAGTACTCTTTCAGAAGTGTTTGCAATGCAACACGAAGATTAAAATCGGATACTCCTAAAGCAATATTTAAAAAGACAATGTTTTAAACAATTTTTAAATAACATTGAAAAAACACATTTCTATAAAGATAAGACACATTTAACAATCAATAAATAAAAAATCATCACCAAACAATGGTGTTCGTTTCCTGCAATACTAAATATTGGTACTATTTTAAGGAAAGCATTTTCTTCACTAATGAAAAACAAAAAAGGTTGCTGTTTAAAAATATGCTTCATATGGCCGGGCGCAGTGGCTCACGCCTGTAATCCCAGCACTTTGGGAGGCCGAGGCGGGCAGATTACGAGGTCAGGAGATGGAGACCATCCTGGCTAACACAGTGAAACCTCGTCTCTACTAAAAAATACAAAATATAAGCCGGGCGTGGTGGCGGGCACCTGTAGTCCCAGCTCCTTGGGAGGCTGAGGCAGGAGAATGGTGTGAACCCGGGAGGCGGAGCTTGCAGTGAGCCAAGATCGCGCCACTGCACTCCAGCCTGGGCGACAGAGCGAGACTCCGTCTCAAAAAATAAAAAAAATGCTTCATATATAAGCAGAATAGCAACTAAAAAATATATATGCTTCACAGTATACCCCCATGTATAAGAATTTCCAGGCCGGATGTGGTGGCTCACACCTGTAATCCCAGTACTTTGGCCAAGTCGGGTGAATCACTTGAGCCTGGCCAGCGTGGTGAATGAAGACCTTGCTGCTACAAAAAATACAAAAATTAGCCGGGTGTGGTGGCATGTGCCTATAGTTCCAGCTACTCAGGAGGTTCATGTGGGAGTACCACTCGAGCTCAGGAGGCAGAGTTTGCAGCGAGGCAGGATTGCACCACTGTACTCCACCCTGGATGACAGGGTGAGACCCTGTCTCAAAAACAAAGAAAAAGAATTTCCAAGATCACAATTATCTAACAAAATTTAAAAATTAAAATAGCCAAAAATTCTATACTTACAACATAACAAAAAAGATATAAAATTATGTCATTAACATTTAAATTTAAGAATGATAGACAAAGCAAGAAAAATAAATTCTGGTGGCATGAGTACCATATCCTAAAAGGATCATGCATATGATGAGGTAGGTTGTCCTTGCTCAAGGGTGCTTAGCTGAGGAGGTAAACTGTGGATGAGAGTCAACCTGTGTTCATTTGCCAAGCTGTAAGACCTGTTCTCCCTGAAAGGGCACTATTTTCTAATTTGCACAAAGGCATTATAAATGCTAGCAAGAGACTGTCTCCTATCTTTCCATCTCTGACCTTTTCTCTCTATCCCAGACAAGAAGCAATATTGAAGAACAATGGTCAACTAACAAAATCTTGAGAATTCTCACTGATAATAATTTGCAGACAGATAGAATCAAGAGTGAAAAGCAGAACCGAGAAAAGTTGAGGAACAAAATTATTAAAAGGAAAAGTCTTCACAGGACCATCAGTAAAGGTAGAAAGGATCACCTGGATCTGCTCTCTAACAGAACACTGTGGTAGCCAAAGTCCACACTGGTGAGATACATCTCTAGCTAGGTTAAGTAGGCCCAGATATAAGATAAATAACAGGAACTCAATAGAGAGGTATCAAAGTCAAGTTCCCAAGTAAGGATCTCAGCCCTAGTGGATCTCTAGTCTTCAACCACCCTCATGCCTCAGGCTAGAAAGAAGTGGCAAGGGCCAGTACAGTGCCTCATGCCTGTAATCCCAGCACTTTGGGAGGCTGAGGTGGGAGGAATGTTTGAGGCTGGGAGTTCAAGACCAGCCTGGACAACATAGTGAGACCCTGTCTCTACAGAAAATTTTAAAATGAGCTGGGCATGGTGATATGAACTTTTAGTTCCAGCTACCCTGGAGGCTGAGGCAGGAGGATCACTTGAGCCCAGGAAGTCAAGGTTTCAGTGACTATGATTGCACTACTGCATGCCAGTGTGAGTGAGAGAGTGAGAGTGTCTCAAAACAAAACAAAAAACAGAACAAAGGTGGCAAGAACACAACACACAGCCTTCAACTTTTAGACTGGAGAAAACAAAGTAGTTGTACTAGGTAGAAAGAGTGCCAAGGAAAATTAGTTCTTGTATTATTAGAAAAGAGTTTGAACAGAGTTGACATGAACAACAGTTCAGTATGACCAAGATACCAAGAAAGAGCATATGCCTTATTAAAGTACATCCCAGCGCCAGGTGTGGTGGCTCACGCCTATAATTCCAGCACTTTGGGAGGCCGAGGCGGGTGGATCATGAGGTCAGGAGTTAAGAGACCAGCTTGGCCAACATGGTGAAACCCCATTAGCCAGGCGTGGTGGCACGCACCTGTAATCTCAGCTACTCAGGAGGCTGAGGCAGCAGAATTGCTTGAACCCGGGAGGCAAAGGTTGCAGTGAGCCGAGATCACGGCCACTGCACTCCAGCCTGGGTGACAGAGCAACACTCCGTTTCGGGGGAAAAAAGAAAAAAAGTACGTCCCAGTTAAAAGAAGATAAGAAATTGAAGAATTCCGTCGGAAGAAAACATCAGCTACAAATAGACTCCTTGTACGTGCTTCACACAATACAATTATTTAACAATGTAGGTCCTGGCCGGGTACGGTGTTTCATGCCTGTAATCCCAGCACTTTGGGAGGCTATGGTTGGTGGATCACCTGAGGTCAGGAGTTCAAGACCAGACTGGCCAACATGGTGAAACTCCATCTATACTAAAAATTACAAAAATTAGCTGGGCGTTGTAGCAGGCACCTGTAATCCCAGCCACTCGGGAGGCTGAGTCAGGGAGAACTGCTTGAACCTAGGAGGCAGAGGTTGCACTGAGCTGAGATCACACCACTGCAATCCAACTTGGCCAAAAGAGCGAGACTCTGTCTCAAAAAAAAAAAAAAAAAAGAATGTAGGTCCTACAAAACAAGAGCTCAAATATAGATGAGATACATCTCTAAGGAAACAAAGTAAGAACTGAAATGACAGGATTGTAGAGTTAATAAATTAGAAACAATAGATATGACTGAAAATCAAATTACTGATGTGGAGGAAAGGCTTGAGAAAATAATTGTAAATATAGAGAAAAAAAACTATAACATTAGAAGATGATAAATATGAATGACAAAGAAGTTTAAATAAAAGGAAAAAGACTACCAAATGAAACAAAGTTTTTTTTTTTTTTTTGAGACAGAGTCTTGCTGTGTCCCCAGGCTGGAGTGCAGTGGCGCGATCTCGGCTCACTGCAACCTCCGCCTCCTGGGTTCATGCCATTCTCCTGTCTCAGCCTTCCAAGTAGCAGGGACTACAGGCACCTGCCACCACGCCTGGCTAATTTTTTTGCATTTTTAGTAGAGACAGGGTTTCACCCTGTTAGCTAGGATGGTTTCGATCTCCTGACCTCGTGATCCGCCCACCTCTGCCTCCCAAAGTGCTGGGATTACAGGTGTGAGCCACCACGCCCAGCCTTTAAACATTTACAGTATTTAGAAATTTCACACAAGAAAATTTCCCCCGGCTGGGTGCGGTGGCTTACGCCTGTAATCCCAGCACTTTGGGAGGCCGAGGCAGGCAGATCACGAGGTCAGGAGATCAAGACCATCCTGGCTAACACAGTGAAACCCCGTCTCTACTAAAAATACAAAAATAAAAAATTAGCTGGGCGTGGCAGCGGGCGCCTGTAGTCCCAGCTACTCAGGAGGCTGAAGCGAGAGAATGGTGTGAACCCGGGAGGCGGAGCTTGCAGTGAGTTGAGATTGCACCACTGCACTCCAGCCTGGACAACAGAGTGAGACTCCGTCTCAAAAAAAAATAAAAGAAAATTTCCCCAAAAAAAAAGAAAAACAAAAATTTGAAAGAGAAAGGATATATGGCAGTCTAATGAAAAAATGATCAACTTCAAAACAAATCAAGAATAATGAAACAAACCAAAAAAACCTATATAAAACAAGGCTCTATTGACTATGTGACAAAAATGTTGTGACTATAGGCTTGCAGGAACCTAAACCTATATTTCCCCTAGGAGCAATCATTCAGTATTTGCTAATTCTGTGTTCGCAGCAGACTTATAGAACATAACTACTGCAAATAACAATCAACTATATATACAGTAAAACAAGATATCACTCAGAAAAACCTACAAAATTATGTTAACACTGCTAAGATTGGAGAAAAACTAATAATCCCTTATTTTTAATTATATATTTACAGAATTACACCGTTAATGCTTAGCAGTGTATTTAACTTGTAATAAAATCATTTGTAATTCAATAGCAACCTAATCTTTCAATGCATGACAAGAGTAAAAACTTCAAATCTCAAAACCAGGTCTAAAGTAGGCTGGAAAGCAGTGGCACAATCCTGGCTCACTGTAGCCTTGACCTCCTGGGCTCCGGTGATCCTCCCACCTCAGCCTCCCAGGTAGCAGGGACTACAAGTGCATGCTACCATGCCGGGCCAATTTTTTGCCTTTTTTTTTTTTTTGTAGATACAGGGTTTCACCATGTTGCCCAGGCTGGTCTTGAATTCCTGGGCTAAAGCGATCTGCCTGCCTTGGCCTCCTAAAGTGCTAGAATTACAGGCATGAACCACTGCACCTGGCCTAAAGCAATTCTTAGAAATAAATTTAAACATCATTTTTCTAATATAAAGATACAAACTATTTTATACTATGGTAAAACATATTTTCAGAATTAAGTTTAGAATCTAAAGATGATTCAAAGGCTACTCAGAAGCTATAATAGTATATCAACACCAAATTTATTTTATAATGAAGAGACTTATAGGATTCATTGAGTTTTTTTATTTTTAATGTATGCATTTTCTCCAAGTGTTAGGTTTTGCTTAATTTTTCAGAGTAGCAAGAGGAAATCTTACACTGAAATAACTGGTTCTGTCAACAGCAGTTGTTATGTTAGTCGCTCTGTCGGTAATTTTTATCTATAACACTAATCTGCCTTAGTAATCAATCTCAAGAAAGATTTTGATAAAAATAGGTAGAAATATTAAAATACTACTGCCCACCCACAAAACACAAAAGTTGTATCTTACATAATCATTCAATACATTTTTAAAAAGAAAAAAAAAAGAGTAATCATTCAATAAATGTCTGTTACTGAACCAAAAAATGAAAACACTCTCCCACATTTCAGAGAACACATCACTGGATAATTAATCAACTAATTTGATATATAGCAAAAAAGTTACCTTCTATATACTTTAAAAGTCTCTGAGGAGGTAATAAAGGGAATCGAATTGGGTCTAGCACTTCTACCACATGTTTTCTTCTTTTTCCCAAATCTTTCAGAATCCATTGCATTGCAGCTAAGAAGACCTGGTATTCATCCTCAATGCTAAGCTCTTCACTTCGCAAAATTTTGATCAGCTGATCTTTTGTAAGTGCCAGGAACTCTTCTCCACTATGAACCTCTAAGAAATGGACATGAATGTAGTTTTCTGAGAATTCCAAGAGATCATGGCAGGCAATTTGCTCAGAGAACTGAAAGATTCCAATGCAGTTCAGTGGATCAATTTGTCCTTTCAGAAATTCACAGCAAAGATGAACAACTTCAGTCAACTGTAGCATGTCTGCTGCAACAATCAACTCCTGGACATTATTCACACCTATGTTCACTACACCTAGAGAAGTAGGAAGACAAAATGGCCAATAAAATAAAAACATACATTGGCTTACCACATTCAAAAAGTATTACACTTGATTTCACTGATGCTTGCAGAGTAGACAGACGCTTAAAAAGGCAATCAAGGATTTGTGTGAAGAGCACAAAACTTAAACGATAACGATACCTAACACATTTATGAAAAACTTACAATTAACCAGGTGCAGCATTAATTGCTTTATATGCTAATTTAACCCTTATTATACTCCCATGTGGTAGATATTATTATTTTTCTTATTTTCATATTAAGGAAACAGAATCAAAGTTTAAGTAACTTGTCCACAAGTTGTAAGGTAAAGCAAGTTGCAAGGCAGGGGTTGACATGCTTTTGCTATAAAAAAGAAGGAAATCATGTGCTTTACAGCAACACACATGGAGCTGGAGGCCATGATTCTAAGCAAATTAACACAAGAACAGAAAACCAAATATCATATGTTCTCACTTATAAATGGGAGCTCAACATTGCATACACATGGATACCAAGAAGGCATGGATACACACTGGGGCTTACTTGAGAGTGGAGGGTAGGAGGAGGGTAAGGATTGAAAAACTACATATCAGGTATTATACTGATTATCTGGAGGACAAAATTATCTACATACCAAGCCCCCAAGACACGCAATTTACACATGCAACAAACCCACACGTGTACCTCTTGAACCTAAAAGTTGGAAAGAAAAAAACCAAACAGCAGCAGCAACAACAACAAATAAAGTCTATGTTTTTAACATAAGGTTATATGCATGTAACAAACATTTACTGAGGCACCGGGGAGAGTAAGACAAGGTCTCTAAATGCCATACAATGTTCATTTTTTGTTTGTGTTTGTTTTGAGACAGGGTGTCGTTCTGTTGTCCAGGCTGGAGTGCAGTGGCGCAATCTTGGCCCACTGCAACCTCTGCCTCCTGTGCTTAGGTGAGCCTCTCACCTCAGCCTCCCGAGTAGCTGGTACTACAGACACTCACCACCATGATCGGCTAATTTTCTGTATTTTTTTGTAGAGACAGGGTTTCACCACGTTACCCAGGTTGATCTCAAACTCCTGGGCTCAAGCAATCCACCCACCTCAGCCTCCCAAAGTGCTGGGATTACAGGCGTGAGCCACCACACCCAGCACAATGCTAGTTTTTAATATTAGGAATAACCAAGAATCTATAACATAAGAGAAACTATTAAATACTCAAACTATGTATACCACTTTCTTTTCCAAGGGCTTCGCTTTCTTTTTTAAGTTTTTTTATTTTTTTTCAAGACAGAGTCTCACTATGTCGACCAGGATGGAGTACAGTGGTGCATTCTTGGCCCATTACAACAAACACCTCCCAGGTTCAAGTGATTCTCCTGCCTCAGTCTCCCAAGTAGCCAGGATTACAAGTGCCCACCACCACAACCGGCTAATTTTTGTATTTTTAGCAGAGACGAGGTTTCGCCATGTTGGTCAGGCTGGTCTCAACCTCCTGGCCTCAGGTGATCCACTCACCTCAGCCTCCCAAAGTGCTGGGATTACAGGCGTGAGCCACCACACCCAGCCTTTTTTGTTCGTTTGTTTGTTTTTTGAGACAAGGTCTTGCTCTGCTGCCCAGGCTGGAGTGCAGTGGCATGGTCTCTGTTCACTGCAACCTCTGCCTCCCAGGTTCAATCAATTCTTCTGGCTCAGCCTCCTGAGTAGCTGGGACTACAGGTGTGCACCACTAAGCCCAGCACAACTCCGCCTCAAAAAAAAAAAACAAAATTAGCCAGGTGTGGCGGTGCGTGCGCCTGTAGTCTCAGCTACTAGGGAGGCTGAGGTGGGAGGACTGCTTGAGCCTAGGAGTTCGAGACCAGTCTGGGCAACATAGCCAGACATAATCTCTAAAAAAAAAATTTTCTTTTAATTACCCTGGCATCATGGTGTGTGTTGTGGTCCTACAGGTACTCAGGAGGCTGAGGTGAGAGGATAGCTTGATGAGCCCAGGAGGTCAAGGCTGCAATGATCTTGCCACTACATTCCAGCATAGGTGACAAAGCAAGACTCTGTCTCACAAAATAAAAGATAAAAGAGGCTGGGCACAGTGGCTCTCGCCTGTAATTCCAGCACTTTAGGAGGCTGAGGTGGGCAGATCACTTGAGGTCAGGAGTTCGAGATCAGCCTGGCCAACATGGTGAAAACCCATCTCTACTAAAAAAAAAAAAATACAAAAATTAACTGGGCATGTTAGTGCAAGCCTATAATCCCAGCTACTCGGGAGGCTGAAGCAGGAGAATCGCTTGAAACTGGGAGGCAGAGGTTGCAATGAGCCAAGATTGTGCCACTGTACTCCAGCCTGGGCGACAAAGTGAAACTCCATCATACACACACACACACACAAAAAGAGTAATATATATTCACTGTGGAAAAAGAATTTTAAGACAGAAAAACTAAAATGAAAAACGTATTTTTCCATACACAGACACATTGTATTAACACTGTAGTGTCTCTTCATATATTTTTTCTCTCTTTTTTTTTTGAGACAGAGTCTTGTTCTGTTGTCCAGGCTGGAGTGCAGTAGCATGATCATCACTCACTGAAGCCTCAGCATCCTGGGCTCAAGTGATCATCCTACCTCAACCTTTCAAATCTTTTTTCTATGCATATTTGTTGCATATCATATAAGACTATACATTGTTTTGGTGTGCCTTCTCTTTCTTCCCCCTCCCCTACTCCCCTCCTCATCATCCCAGTTGTTTTATTTTCTTTATTTAGAGATGGGGTCTCACTCTCTCTCCCAGTCCAGGGTATAGCAGCTTGATCGTAGCTCACTACAGCCTCAAACTCCTGGATCTTTCCACATCAGCCTCCCGTTAGCTGGGACTAAAGGCACAAGTGACCATACCCAGCTAATTAAAAAAAAAAAAATTTTGGCTGAGCGCAGTGGCTCATGCCTGTAATCCCAGTACTTTGGGAGGCCAAGGCAGGTGGATCACGAGGTCAAGAGATCGAGACCATCCTGGCCAACATGATGAAACCCGGTCTCTACTAAAAATATAAAAATTAGCTGGGTGTGGTGGCGCATGCCTGTAGTCCCAGCTAGTCAGGAGGCTGAGGCAGAAGAATTGCTTGAACCTGGGAGGCGGAGGTTGCAGTGAGCTGAGATCACGCCACTATACTCCAGCCTGGCGATAGAGCGAGACTCTGTCTCAAAAAAAAAAAAAAATTGTTTTTTTAGCCTGGGTAACATAGTGAGACCCTCTTTCTACAAAAAAATTTGTTTTACATTAGTCAGGCATGGTGGCATGTACCTGTAGTCACAGCTATGCAGGATGGTGAGATGGTAGCACTGCTTTAGCCCAGAAAATCAAGACTGCATTGAGGTGTGAGTGCATGACTGCACTCCAGCCTGGACAACAGAGAGAGACCCTGTCTCAAACAAAATTTTTTTTTAAGAAATGGGGTCTTGCTATGTTGTCCTGCCTATTTTTGAACTCCTGGCCTCAAGCAGTCCTCTTACAATGGCCTCCCGAAGTGCTGGGATTACAGGCATGAACCACTGTGCTCTTGTGTACATTCTCTAATGTTATTAAAACTCCTCAAAAACATTTAAGAAATAGTTTTGAGTAAAATAACATATGCTGATTATAAACACTTTGTGGAAAAAAATTACCTACAGATAAATGCTATCAAACATTCTGGTCACTTTCTCATGTGTAAATACACATAAGTTTTTTGGGTTTTGTTTAAAACAAAATAGGGGTTTACTTATATTCTGATTTTTAAAATTTTATATATTATAAACATTCCTCCATAATAGTATACATATATTTTAAGATTTGTTAGATCTCATTTGTGAGATCTATGTATGTATCATAATTTATTTAGCCATAAAACCTACTGAGACAAGAGTTTATTCAATTATATACTGCTATAAATAAAGTCACAGGCCAGGTGCAGTGGCTCGCGCCTGTAATCCCAGCACTTTGGGAGGCCAAGGTGGGCGGATCACGAGGTCGGGAGATTGAGACAATCCTGGCTAGCACGGTGAAACCCCATCTCTACTAAAAATTAAAAAAAAAAAAAAAAAATTAGCCAGGCGTGGTGGCATGCGTCTGTGTCCCAGCTACTCGGGAGACTTAGGCAGGAGAATCACTTGAACCTGGGAAGCAGAGGTTGCAGTGAGCCAAGATCGCCCCACTGCACTCCAACCTGGGTGACAGAGGGAGAATCCATCTCGAAAAAAAAATCAAATAATAATAATAATGTTACAATAAAATCCTGGTTTGTAAATATGTGCCTGCATCATTAATTAATTCCTTCAGATTCCTAGAAAAGGAGCACCGGGTCAAAAGATATGAAATTTTCAGTCACATAATAACATGTTGCTAAATTACCTTCTAGAGTAATTAAAAAGTTAGATCAATTTATTTTTCCACATTAGTGCATGAGTGATTGCATCATTCTTCAGTCAAAACAACAGGCTCATGTAACATACCTGTGTAAACGAAATCTAGAAGTATCTGAAAGATTCCTGCTTCAATTCCTAGAATTGGTACAACATCTTTTGAGGACTCTTTCATTCCTCCAGTGAACAAAGCTGCAAAGTAAGGACTGCTGGCAGCCAAAACCAGCCGATGAGCTTTAAAAGTTTCCTTTCCAACTTGCAGCTGCACATCACAGAAATGCTGTCCATTTCTCATCTTATTGATTTGGGCCAAGATGAGCTGGGCATGTTTATCTGATGAAAAAGGACTATCAGCAGCCTTGGGACAGCCCTCATTAGCCATGATGACGATACATTAATTAAAAGGACTGTTGCCCATAATCTATTACTACCCTGAAAAACAAAATACAAAGAGATCAAGCAACAATTTTTTTTAACATGCTTTCTATTCACACATAAGAAACATTCTCTATACTTAAAATCTACTTAGGACATAAACATAAAACAAATAAGGACTAAAGTATGTTACTATTAATATTTCTAATATGGTTTCAGAGAACGAAATAAGTAGGGAGGCTAAAATAATTGGAGAATGCTTCACACAAGAAATGGGACCTGCACTAGAGGAGGATAAAGAGTTAATACTAAGGTATGAGGAGAGGACACTTCTTGATGGAATAAAAATAATAATAATAAAGCACAAAGAAGAAAGTTAACAAAGCACGTATCACAGACAACAGGAACTTTCAAAAAGCAGTTGTGATCAGTCTAACTGCTTAAAATCCTTCAATGTGTACACTTCCTGTAGCACACAAAGCCCTTCAGGATTCTTGTCATAATTCAAGACTGTTCAAATATAACTTCCTCCAGGAACCTTTCCCTGTTCCTCCTCTGGAATTGTGGAAATATGGTCCCAAACTCACCTAAGTTTGTTGCTCACCCTAAGCTTATTGGTTTTACATTCTATAGCACAGGACTACCTTACCAAATACCCTACCACCCTACTCCTAGTGCGTGCGCGCGTGCGCGCGCGCACACACACACACACACACACACACACACACACACTGAAAGCTCCTTGAAAGACAGCCCTTTAAGTGCAGGTACTATCTTTCATAGCTCTAGCACCAGTATATAACATATGTTAGGTTTCCAATGTTTGTGAAATGAATGAGAACAAGAAGAAATAACAATAGCTTAGGTTGGGTTGTTTTTTTTTTTTAACTTTTAGCTTCTCCACATATTATGTCAATGGTAATTCTCACAATAATTAAGAGGTGAGAAGAAAAGATAATCTTATCTAAAATGAGAGAAAGGGAAATTGAAGCTCAAAGTTTCCCCAAGGATACAATGTTAGTATGACAGTCTCAGTATCTGAATCCAGGCCTTCTTACTCTAAATCCAGGACTGTTCCACCATATCACTCCATAGGAATTATTAGGCCACTGCACCCTTCCTAAATTACTTTTTAAATAAAGAAACTGCTGGGCACAGTGGCTTGTGCCTGTAATCCCAGCACACTGGGATGCTGAGGCGTGGGGATCACTTGAATCTAGGAGTTCGAGAACAACCTGGGTAACATGACAAAACCCCATCTCTGCTAAAAATTAAAAAATTAGCCAGGCGTGGTGGAGCAGGGCTATAATCCCAGCTACTTGGGAGGCTGAGGCATAAGAATCGCCTGAGCCCAGGAGATAGAGGTTACAGTGAGCTGAGATCACACCACTGCCCTCCACCCTTTAGCCTGGGTGACAGAGCAAGACTCTGTCTCAAAATAAATAAATAAATAAATAAACAAACCATGAGATCCTGTAATATAACATATGGAATAGCACAGGGAAATTTAAGATGACTAAGATTTTGTAATTTAGGTATCAATGGGTAATAAGACTTATAGTGTGTGCTGATGTTAGAAAAAAATGGTTACATTTATAGCATTTAAACGTATCAAAGTCAAAATAACAAGGATGATTATCATGACTTTCTAGGAATTAACTTATTGAGAAATTTGATTGAGAAGTTCAAAGGTAGCTGCTAAAGCTTCATATCATCATCTACAGAATATCAACATATTACATATAACTAGCATATAAAAGCAAGCAGTGTTTGAGGTGATGAATATGCTAATTACCCTGATTTGATCATTACACATTACATACATGTATCAAAATATCGCATTTTACCCCATAAATGTAAATATAAAACAATCATTATGTGTCAATTTAAAAAATATCTATTTTTGGGGACAGGGTCTCACTCTGTCACCCAAATTGGAGGGAAAAATAAATTTTTTAAAGAGGGCGAGGGCCAGGCGCAGTGGTTGGGCTGGGCGCGATGGCTCACGCCTGTAATCCCAGCACTTTGGGAGGCCGAGGAGGGTGGATCACGAGGTCAGGAGATCGAGACCATCCTGGCTAACACGGTGAAACCCCGACTCTATTAAAAATACAAAAATTAGCCCAGCGCAATGGCAGGTGCCTGTAGTCCCACCTACTCAGGAGGCTGAGGCAGGAGAATCGCGTGAACACAGGTGGCAGAGGTTGCAGTGACCCGAGATGGCGTCACTGCACTCCATCCTGGGTGACAGAGCGAGACTCTGTCTCAGAAAAAAAAAAAAGGGCGAAAGGGGCTGGGCACAGTGGCTCATACCTGTAAGCCCAGATCTTTAGGAGGCTAAGGCAGGCGGATTGCTTGAGTCCAGGAGTTTGAGACCAGCCTGGGCAACATGGCTAAACCCTGTCTCTACTAACAATACAAAAAAAAATTAGCCCGGCATGATAGCACAGGCCTGTAGTCCCAGCTACTCAGGGAAGGCTGAGGTGGGAGGACCACCTGAGCCAGGGAAGTTGAGGCTGCAGTGAGCTGAGATGGCACCACTGCACTCTAGCCTGGATGACCGAGGAAGACCCTGTCTCAAAAAAAAAAAAAAGCGGTGGCTCATGCCTTTAATCCCAGAGCTTTGGAAGGCTGAGGCGGGTGGATCACCAGAGGTCAGGCACTCAGGACCAGCCTGGCCAACACGGGGACCCCATCTCAACTAAAAAATGCAAAAAATTACTCAGGCATGGTGGTGGGCGCCTGTAATCCCAGTGACTCCGGAGGCTTAGGCAGGAGAATAGCTTGAACCTGGGAGGCAGATGTTGCAGTGAATGGAGATCGAGCCATTGCACTCTAGCCTGGGCAACAGACAGACTCTGTCTCAAAAAAAAAAAAAAAAAGGGCGGAGGGAGGTGGGGGAGGAGAAAGCATGTATTTGGCCCTACACAGAAATGTGACCTGGAAACATTATCAACATGACGTGACTGTCAGGCCTTTTCTGTTTTACATTTCTGTCAGAACATTTTGAACCCTAGTGGTTTAAATACAAGGTACTTCCTCTGTCCCTTCAAGGCATCAACCACAGTCACTGAGCTAAAATGCTGCCTCCTGCTACAAGAAAGAGTTGACTGAATATCCATTCGGGTGGCAAACAATAGAAATACTAGTCTGTTACCATGCTTCTCAGTAACTGCTGATACCATCCCACTGTCAGTGGAGTAGGAACGTCATCCCAAAAGGTGGCATGTGGAATGACCACATTTCCAAAGGAAAAGAGCGCAATTCTGCGACATTGCATAGGGATATAAGGGACATGCCTGATGTGCCCCAAATCTGAAAAACAGATTATTGGCTGGGCAAGGTGGCTCACACCTGTAATCCCAGCACTTTGGGATGCCCTGGCGGGAGGATCGCTTGAGTCCTGGAGTTCAAGACCAGTCTGGGGAACATAGTGAGGCTCCCCTAAAAAGTTTTTAAACATTAGCTGTGTGTGATGGGGCACGCCTGTACTTCCGGCTACTCAGGAGGCTGAGGTTAGAGGATCGCTAGAGCCTGAGAAGTCAAGGCTGCAGTGAGTTGTGCTCTCACCACTGCACTCCAGCCTAGGCGACCGGGCGAGACTGTCTCAAAAATACTAGGAAACGGTAGAATTGCCCAGAGGAACTAAAGCGGGACCCATGTTTGCTAGCTTTGAATTCACTGCTGAGAACATGCCGAAACTGCTCCAACAAAGGGGTGTCAGAAACAACCCCCGGAACAAGCGTCAAAACACCCGTGGTTCTTTGTGCTTGAGTTCGGGGCCCAACATAGAGAGCTAGTCCTAAACTGCTGCTACACTAAAAGCTAATAATCGTTCCTGCGCTACCTAAAGGTCAGGGAAGGGATCTCAGACAAACGAAGCGACAACAGAGGGACTGGGGACACAGCCTCAGGATTCCCCAGTTGGGGCGGGGGAGGCAGGACCGGTCCGGACAGGAGGGTCTGGAGAGGGCGACACTTAAGACTGTCGGAGGAAGGCCTGCGGCGGCCGGAGGAAAGGCAAGGAAATACACATTTCTAGAGGTTTCTCTGTCTAGTCCTCTGGGGTCCGGAAAGCCGGAGAGAGTATAAGAGAAAGTTCCCAACCCCGTCAGAGACGCGCCCGGACGCAGGATCTCCTTACCCGCCGCTTCCCCTTCCCTCCGACGCCCGCTCAGGCCCTGCGCGCGCAATCGCGACCAGCCCCGGCCGGAAAGGGCGGGGAAAACCTGGCGGGGGTGACGAGGCGGGAGTGAGTGGGCCGTGCAGTGCCCCCAGGACAGGAGGCGAAGCCGGGCCGGGTGGAGGGGCTTCTGATGCTTTGCGGCCCCCTGGGTTTTCACTGCGCGTGCGCGAGGTTCTTCCGCTCGCAGGTGGCGGTGCCGCGGGAGCCTGTCAGTGCCCACTGTTGGGGCCCAGGGCTTCGGCTTGCTTCCCCGCGGACCCACAGCCTAGCTGCAAGCCTCTGCTCCTGCCTGCTGGGGCCAGCTGGCTCGCCCTTTCCATCCCGCTTGCACTCTTGATTCTTGTGGTGTCCCGGGAAGGCCGTGGATCTCAGTGTTAAGGAGAGACGCGCCGAACACCTGGCACGGTGCTTCTCTACTGTTCTCTCCAATCGTTTTCTGAGTCTGCATGACTGAGCCTGGCACTGAAGGGATGCTTATTTTGGGGAAGGAAGAACTCAAAGTCCAGGTTTTTTCACTGTTGACCCTCGTGTCACATTAGTGGCTTTCAAACTGTTTTGATTCCAGCCTACGGTGAACAAAAATATTTTACATCAAACCCAATATATACTTGTGATTATACATATAGATGTATATATCTGACACAAAATTTTATTTCTTTGTTTTTAATTTTTGTTTTTCGAGACGGAGTTTTCGCTCTTGTTGGCCAGGCTGGAATGAATGCAATGACCCGATCTCGGCTCACGGCAACCTCTGTCTCCTGGGTTCAAGCGATTCTCCTGCCTCAGCCTCCCAAGTAGCTGGGATTGCAGGCATGCGCCACCATGCCTGGCTAATTTTGTATTTTTAGTAGAGACAGGGTTTCTCCATGTTGGTAAGGCTGGTCTCAAACTCCCGACCTCAGGTAATCCGCCCGCCTTGGCCTCCCAACGTGTATTTCTTTCTCTTTTTATGAGACAGGGCCTGGCTCTGTCGCCGAGGCTGGAGTGCAGTAGTGCCATCTCGGCTCACTCTAGCCTCCACTTCCTGGGCTCTGGCAATCCTCCCACCTCAGCCTCCTGAGTAGCTGGGACTACAGGCCTGTGCCACCACTCCCAGGCTAATTTTTTGTATTTTTAGTAGAGACAAGATTTTGCCATGTTGACCAGGCTGGTCTCCAACTCCTGGGCTCAAGTGATCCGCCAGCCTCAGCCCCCAAAAGTGTTGGGAGGTGTGAGCCACCGTGCCTGGCCTGAAACAAAATCTTCGCAAAACTACGTTTACACTTACAACCCACAGTGCACTATATTTCTATTTCTTCTTTTCTCTTTCATTACCAAAAACTGCTAACAGGGACCTATTGTCAGCAAACATTGTCAAAGATTTGGAAATGAGGAAAAGAGAATTCTGGGTGCCCTTTCAGTGTAAGGCTGGAAGGATTTGCATCCGTAGGGAGCTCTTTCTATTGACTAAACTATTTTACCAGAAAACTGATAGTACTCAAAATAATTCTGCCCATTGGTAGAAAATATACACCAAAACATTGCTTTATTAACCTGTAGCATATTAAACCATTTTTAGCCTTCTTAGCAAATTCATTTAAACATTCCTGATTCTTAGCAAATTCATGCTACACTCCTAAACACCATACTGGCTCCCTTCTAAGTTAATAAGATGAATAAAATATTTGATACCTATTCATTTTATATTTGTAAGAGAGTCATGATTTTACTTTTCAGAAAATTATGCTTCAGCACTACTAAAATCAATTTCATGATTTACTACTGGATTACGCCTGTGAAAGTTGAGCATACAAATTGGGTCATTCTTGTCATACCCAATGAAAACAGTGGGAGGGGAAGCACTGAGGGCACATTACATTGCTCAAAGAATGTAATTTTCTGCAACCCTGGCTGCTGAAACTGCCTGTTGTAACCTGACACCAGTTTTACCCAATAGCTATTGAAACAAACTGCCATGACTCAAAGACTAGTTTGGTTTTTTGGTGGTTTGTTGTTGTTGTTATTGTTTGTTGTTTTGTTTTGTTTTTTGACAGCGTCTCTCCCTGTCACCCAGGCTGGAGTGCAGTGGTGTGATTGGGGCGGGGCTCACTGCAGCCTAGACCTGCTGGACTCAATCAATCCTCTCACTTCAGCTTCCCAAATAGTTGGAACTACAGGTGCATACCAGCAAGCTCAGCTAATTTTTGTCTTTTTTGTAGAGAGTCTTTTTTGTCTTTTTTGTTTCATCATGTTGCCAGGCTGGCCTTAAATTCCCAGGCTTAAGTGATCCACTCACCTAAATCTCCTAAAGTCCTGGGATTACAGGCTTGAGCCACTGAGCCCAGCCTCAAAGGACTAGTTTTACCCACCGCAGTCACTCACCAATCAGAGCTTGCCAGCAACCTAAAACTTACCTAGTGCCAATGAACTTTCTTTCAAAGTCATATGTAACTTTTCTCCTTTTTGTAAAACCTCAAACAGTGAACCAAAGAACACCCAGTCTGCATATGCTTTGAATTGTAATTCTTGCCTCCCAAATAAAGTGTTACATTTAGAGATTAGTCTCTGCATTTTTTTTGAGATGGAGTCTCGCTCTGTCACCAGGCTGGAGTGCAATGGTGCGATCTTGGCTCACTGCAACCTCCGCCTCCCGGGTTCACGCCACTCTCCTGCCTCAGCCTCCCAAGCAGCTAAGACCATAGGTGCCCACCACCACGCCCAGCTAATTTTTTGTATTTTTAGTAGAGACAGGGTTTCACTGTGTTAGCCAGGATGGTCTCGATCTCCTGACCTCGTGATCCTCCTGCCTCGGCCTCCCAAAGTGCTGGGATTACAGGCATGAGCCACGGCACCTGGCCTAGTCTCTACATTTTTATTTTATATACTTTAGCATATATACCTAGGAGCAGAATTGCTGGAACATAGGGTATGTTCATCACCAATTTCATTAGAAAGTACTTCACTTAACTCTTATCCAAACTGTTCCAACCTACATTTCCACCAGCAGTGAATGAGAATTCTCTTGCTCTGCATCCTTGCCAACAGTTAATATCATCAGATGTTTTGATTTTGTATAATCTGGTGGGTATAAAATGTTATCTCACTTTTATTTTAATTTATATTCTCTGATCATTAATGAGCTTGGTCAGTAAAAAGATGTTTATAGGCTGATGGCCAGGCACAGTGGCTCAGCTGTGATCTCAGTATTTGGGGAGGCTGAGGCAGGTGGATCACCTGAGGTCAGGAGTTGGTGACCAGCCTGGCCAACATGGTGAAACCCCAGCTCTACTAAAAGTACAAAAAAAAAAAAAAATTAGCTGGGTATGGTGGTGCATGCCTGTGATCCCAGCTACTCTGGAGGCTAAGGCAGGAGAATTGCTTGGACCTGGGAGGCAGAGGTTGCAGTGAACTGAGATTGTGCCACTGCACTCCAGCCTGGGCAAAAGAGCAAGTCTTCATCTATAGGCTAGTCTAGACTAAACTGTGTCCTCCCCACAATTTACATGTTGAAGCCCTAGCCTCCAATGTAATGGTATTTGGAGATAGGGCCTTCGGGAGATCATTAGGGTTAGATGAGGTCATTAGGGTGGGATCATCATGAGATTAGAGTCCTTGTAAGAAGACAGGCCAGAGTGTACTTGCTCTGTCTTGCGCTCTCTCTTTCTCTCTCTGTCTCTGTCTCTCTCTCTCACACACACACTCACACACACACACACACACACACACACACACAGAGAAACAAAAGATTATGTGAGCACATAGTGAGATGATGGTTGCCTGCAAGCCAAGAGAAGAGGCCTTAGAATGAAACCTACCCTACTGGCACCTTGATCTTGGACTTCCCAGTTTCTAAAACTTTGAGAAATAAATTTCTGTTGTTTAAGCCACTCAGTCTATGGTATCTTGTTAGGGCAGCCAGAACAGACTAAGACATAGGCTGATTAAATTTCTTTATTTTGTTGTTATTTTTCTGATATGGGGTCTTGCTCTGTCACCTAGGCTGGAGGGCAGTGGTGTGATCACAACTCACTGCAGCCTGGAACTCTTCAGCCCAAGCAATCTTCCTGCCCAGCTCCCTTCAACACCCTCCCCTCCCCAGCGGTAGCTAGGACTACAGGCATAGGCCACCATGCTCAGCTAATATATATATATATATATATTTTTTTTAAAATTTTGTATGCCAGATGCAGTGGCTCACACCTATAATCCCCTCACTGTAGGAGGCCTAGATGGGAGGGTTGCTTGAGCCCAGGAGTTCAAGATCAGCCTGTACAACATAGGGAGATCCTGTCTCTACAAAACAAACAAACCAAAAAACCTCCCTGCGTTGTCCAGGCTTGTCTTGAACTCCTGGTCTCAAGCGATCCTTCTGCCTCATCTCTCAAAGTGTTGGAATTACAGGCATAAGCCACTGCACCTGGCCAAAGTTTCTTTTTCTATAAAATGGTTGTTCATGTCCTTTGCCCATTTTTATTTTTTATTATTTGTTTATTTATTTATTTATTTTTTAAGATGGAGTCTCACTCTGTAGCTCAGGTTGTAGCGCAGTGGCAGGATTTTGGTTCACTGCAATCTCCACCTTCTGGGTTCAAGCACTTCTCCCACCTCAGCGCCCCCTTAAGTAGCTAGGACTACAGGTCTTCACCACCACATCTGGCTAATTTTTTGTATTTTTAGTACAGATGGGGTTTCATAAAAAATAAACCAACTTCAAAAATGGGCTGGGTGCCGTGGCTCACCCCTGTAATCCCAGCACTTTGGGAGGCCGAGGTGGGCAGATAACTTGAGGTCAGGAGTTCGAGACCAGCCTGGCCAACATGGCGAAAGCCCACCTCTACTAAAAATACAAAAAAATTAGCCAGGCATGGTAGCAGAAGCCTGTGATCCCAGCTACTGCACTCCAGCCTGGGCGACAGAGTGAGACTTTGTCTCAAGAAAAAAGAAGAAAAAAGAAAAACAAAATTCATTTTTTTGTATTGATTTGTAGGAGGATTTTTTATTGTATGTGTTACTGTTGGAAACAAGTGCTCAGCATAGCCAAAAGAAACCCGCACTTAGACAGAAAATTTCTCAGCAAGGCAGCTTTACTTCTGCAGGACAGTGCTGCTTGTGGCCTGTTACAATCACAAGAGCACACCCAACAAAGGAGGAAAGGAGTTTTTAATCCTAACGCAGTTCCTGTTTCTGTGTCCTTCCCCTATTGGCTGGGGTTGGACCGCACAATCTAAGCTGATCCTGATTGGCTAAGACTTAAACTTTTCCAAATATGGTAAATGTACAATTTGCGAAAAGAAGAAGGCGGGGCGGGTAGGATTGATTTACAACTTTTACAACTTACGACCGGAAAGTTGAGTCTTTGAAGAGGAACTTAGTTGTCCCAACAATTTCCCCTCTTCTGTTCTGTAGTTCTTCCTCTTCAAAGTTCTTCAACAGGATTTGGCTTTGTTGTTCTTGATTATCTAGGAGCAAGAGCTTATCTGAGTACGGAGAGGGAGGGGAGGTTTTTGTGAGAGCTGCTTCTATGAGCCTTGGGGTTAACCCACGAATATAAGGTATGATACAGCAGCCCACAAGGATGAGTACACCTGTAACAATTGCAAGGGAGGTAAAGATTGAGGTCATGAGTCCTTTCCATTTTCCAAACCACCTTTCCATCAGGCCCGTAAGGGGGTCGTCTATTCCAGAGTTTTCGGCCATTTCATTTGCTAGGGTGGTAAGGCCTTGTAAGGCTTTTGTGATTGTCCCATCGGGGGCTGTATCTTTAGGGATAAAAGTACAACACTGGACCCCGATCATGACACAGACTCCGCCTTTTTTGGCTAACATCATGTCAAGAGCTATTCTATTTTCCAAGACCATCTAGCTGGTAGGGCCTAATTGTTCAGTTATTCCTTTTATGGCATCTCTGGTATAATTGATGAATCGCTGCTGATTGTAGTATACATAATTTATCCATTCTACATTTTTGTTTATAGTGGACCACCAGAATAAGATAGTCTTGATCCCAGCAGCTATTTGGTTTCAAGCATTGAATTCATTTGGTACCCCCCTACAGGACAACAATGCTGTCTATGTAAACGTGAGGGTCAAAGGACCCATTTATTGGGACTTCTCTTTTTCTTCGGGTTACCTGCTTCCTGTCTGGTTGATGCAATGCCAAGGTGAAAGGGATGGCCAATTAGGTCAGAGTGCAAGTGCTGCAGTCACTTGGCAGTGTACCCAATATTGGTCCCCCACAATACCACCACACATCCACTCGGGGATGGATAAGGCCAACTGATTGAAAAAAGTTTGAAAAAGTTTAGTCTCACTACATCCCATCATGTTTCCAAGGAATGTCAGATTTTCCCCTTGCCATGAGAGACACGAGGTAAAATTGGCATCAAGAGCTGGAAGTCGAATGGCCCTTGGCGGCTGTCCCATAGGATTCCTGATCTTTCGGAAGCGTACTGAAAGAGTGGCACATGACTTGTTTCCCCAGGCTGTGGGGTACTGGAAGAGAGAGCTACCATACAGTCCATGCCTGGTTGGTTGGCCCATCCGAGTGGGAGGGGAACAATTTGGATTTCTGGCCCGCCCGTTGCACAAGCACAGCAATCGCTTTTATTTAGGGTGCCAACAGAATATTTAATCCATTCCAGCCAGGCATTTACGTCTTGATACCCGGTTTCTATGGCTATGGTTTGCTTTAAGTCCTTGACTTCTACTATAGCTACTTTGGTTTTGTCATTGGGCATGAGGCGAGAAATGGTTTGATTTTGTGGGTTTGAGGAGGGGGTAACAGTGGAAGATGGAGGAGGAGGAACAAAGAGCATTTCAAAGAAGCCTATAGGGTCCTTTCCAGTGACATCTGCTTCTAGGCCGTAAAAGCACTCTAAAGTGGGTGCAGGGTTGGTGGAGGTAGGGGTATTAATGAAGAGATTGGCAATAAGAGGGGGTAGTTCCTTTGGTGAAGTGGAGGTAGGGTTTTAGGGCAGTGCAACCCTCTGAGGAGGTCCAACCCTGATACTTGGTAGTCCATATAACATCTCCCCAAGTATAGCAAAACCACCAATGCTAAGTTTGTGCCTGTTCAGTGCAAGAGTTAGTTTTGTAGGCAGTATAATTTATCCTAGAGGGACAAAGGTACTTTTCTGAAGAGGCTAGCTGTCTTTGACTTTGGAGACCCCCGCAGGGCATGACAAGACAGGCATCTAATATAATTGTTTCGGGGGAGGGTGATCGAGTTACATTGACAATAGGATGTCCTTGGGTAGCTAAAGGCAGAAGAAAAAGACGGATTAAACCCTTTTGAATGTTAGTTTGAAGGCCATAGGTCCTAGAGTGAAGGTCCATGACTCTGCAAGGGGTGGGGCGTTTTTTACTCAAGTGTGGTGGGTCCATCCTTTTTCGGCCATTCAGATTGCTGTTTCAGTGGTTAGGAGTACTAGATAAGGTCCCTCCCAGGTTGGTTTGAGCTTTCCCCCTTTCCAACTTTTGATGAGGACGTGATCTTCAGGCTGGTGTTGGTGAACTAGGAATTCGAGGGGTGGAGTTTGCACTAGGAGGCCTTGAGTCATGAGGGAGGAAAGGGTAGAAGACAGACCAAATATATAGTTTTTGAGAAACTGACCTTTTGTTTCAAATGTAGGAAAGTCAGTAGTGGAATTTAGATAAGGCAGCCCGTATAGCATTTCATAAGGGGACAGGCCAAGATCTTTCCAAGGGGCAGTTTGGATTCTTAGTAAGGCAATGGGAAGACATTTTGTCCATGGTAACTGGTTTTCCAAGATTAATTTGGTTAGGTGATTTTTTTGGGGGGGGACGGAGTCTTGCTCTGTCGCCCAGGCTGGAGTGCAGTGGCTGGCCAGATCTCAGCTCACTGCAAGCTCCGTCTCCCAGGTTCACGCCATTCTCCTGCCTCAGCCTCCCGAGTAGCTGGGACTACAGGCGCCCGCCACCTCACCCGGCTAGTTTTTTGTATTTTTTAGTAGAGATGGGGTTTCACCGTGTTAGCTAGGATGATCTCGATCTCCTGACCTCGTGATCTGCCTGTCGCCCGTCTTGGCCTCCCAAAGTGCTGGGATTACAGGCCTGAGCCACCGCACCCGGCCTTTTTTTTTTTTTTTTTTTTTTTTTTTTTGAGACAGAGTTTTACTCTGTGGCCAGGCTGGAGTACAATGGCATGATCGGCTCACTGTAACCTCCATCTCCCAGTCTCAAGCAATTCTTCCTGCCTCAGCCTCCTGAGTAGGTGGGATGACAGGCATGTGCCACCACGCCCGGCTAATTTTTGTATTTTTAGTAGAGATGGGGTTTCACCATGTTGGCCAGTCTGGTCTTGAACTCCTGACCTCAGGTAATCTGCCCGCCTCAGCCTCCCAAGGTGCTGGGATTACAGGCGTGAGCCACCGCACCTGGCCTTGGTTAAGTGATTTTTTAGAGTTTGATTCATTCTTTCTACCTTCCCTGATGAGGGCAGGTGCCAGGGAGTATGACATTCCCGTTTATTCCTAGTGCTTGGATTAGCCCCTTAATAATGTGTGCAGTGAAGTGGGGTCCCATTGTCCGAATCAGTGTTCTCTATTAGTCCAAACGTGGGTATGATATGTTCCAACAGGGCTTTCACTACATTGCTGGCTATTGTGCTTGGGAAGGCGATGGCTTCTACCCAGTGGGTGAGATGGTCTACTATGACTAGCAAATACTCGAGACAGCCTATTGGGGGCATCGTGGTGGAGTCAACTTGGACGCTTTAGAATGGCCACAGCCCTGGGTTTCTTCCCCTGGGAGGTTGCCTCTTTAGGGTTTGCTTATTAGTTTTTCTGCACACTATGCAACCATCCGCCACTTGCCTATCCCTACACACCCATAGACCCTAAGGACTGCATTGCACATAGCTCGAGGACCCCAGTGAGTTCCTTGATAAAGCTGTGACAATACTTCCCTCATGAGGAGTTTAGACAGCATTTCCCTTCCATCTGTTAGTACCCACTTTCCCTTTGGGCTCTCCTTAGCTCCTATTTTATTTAGTTTCTCTTGGTCTGCATGGGAGAAGATGGGGATTGCAGCTAGAGGGGGAAGACAAGAGGTTAGATGGAAAATGGGTACCTCTTGGGAAGAGGCAGCTTGTTTAGCTACTTGATCTGCAAGGTTATTTCCCAGCTTTCAAAAGATGGGTTCTTTTGGTGTTGTGGGACATGGACAACTGCAGTCTCTTCTGGCAGTTGAATATTTTCTAATACTTGCATAATTAATTCCTTGGGGACCAAATCTTGGCCCTTACTATTGATGAGGCCTCATTCAATCCAGATCTTTCCAAACGTATGGAGTACTCCGAAGCCATACTTGGAGTCAATGTAAATAGTTCCTTCCTGATTCTGCAGGGATTTTAAGGCTTGGTTTAATGCAAAGAGTTAACATGTTGGGCAGACCAGATATTTGGCAGTCTTCCTGACTCTACCTCTGTGAGGATTTCCCCCTCAATTATGGAGTACCCGTTGTGCCTTTTTCTTTCGGTGATCTGGGAGGAGCCATCTATAAAGAGATGATGCCCTGTTTGGAAAGGGGTTTCACTTAGATCTTTCTGACTCTAGTTTGATAACTGATTAAATCTAAACATGTATGCTCAGGTTCTTCCTGGCTTGGATTTCCTGTTAGGAAAGCAGTGGGGTTGAGTGAATTGTCAGTGGTTAGTGTTAGGTCATCCCTCTCTAATAAGATAGCTTCATATTTTAAAATTCTTGAGTCAGTGAGCCATCTCCCTGCCTTCTGATTAAGAATGGTTCTCACTTGATGAGGGACACTTATGATGAAGTTTCCTCTAAAGGTTATTTTCCTGCTTTCTTCTGTTAGCAAGGGAGTTGCTGCTATGGATTGGACACATTCGGGCCATCCACAGGTTACTGGGTCAAGGATTTTTGACAGGAAGGCTATGGGCTGCCCATGGCCTCCATGTTTTTGGGTGAGTACCCTTAAGGCCACTCTTTTGCTTACATTAACAAAAAGGTGGAATGGCTGTTCTAAGGAGGGCAAGGCTAGAACGGGGGCAGTTACAAGTAGGTGTTTTACCTGTTGAATCTCTGATGGGTTCCAAAGGAGCAGGTCTGGTCCTTCTTGAGTGAGTTTTTATATAGGGGCTTTGTTTTTTTTTTTGTTTTTTTTTGAGACGGAGTCTCGCTGTGTCTCCCAGGCTGGAGTGCAGTGGCGCGATCTCGGCTCACTGCAAGCTCCGCCTCCCGGGTTCACGCCATTCTCCCGCCTCAGCCTCCGAGTAGCTGGGACTACAGGCGCCCGCCACCACGCCCGGCTAATTTTTTTGTATTTTTAGTAGAGACGGGGTTTCACCGTGTTAGCCAGGATGGTCTTGATCTCCTGACCTCGTGATCCGCCCGTCTCGGCCTCCCAAAGTGCTGGGATTACAGGCTTGAGCCACCGCGCCCGGCCAAGGGGCTTTGTTTTTAAGGCAAAAGAGTCAATCCACAGATGACAATATCCGACCAAGCCTAAGAATTTCCTAAGTTCCTGCTATGTTTCAGGTAAAGGCAAAGATATGATATCTTCAATTCATTCGGGCTCTATCTTTCATTTACCTTTACTGATTAGGTGTCCTAGATATTTTACCTCAGGTTCTATGAATTGAAGTTTGTTCTTTGAGACCTGTAACCCTTGTTCCCTCAGGAAATTTAGGAAGTTAACTGAAATTGCTGTTACTTGATCCTTGTTTCTCCTGAAATGAGCAGGTCATCTACGTATTGGAGTAGGCATATGGATGAAGGCAGGGAGAAGTTTCCTAGGACTTGTTCTAAAATCTGACCAAATAGATTTGGGGAACTCTGTAAACCCTTGGGGCAAGACTGTCCACTGATACTGCTGTTTTCGACCGGAGTGAAGGTCCTCCCACTCAAAGCAAACATATCCTGGCTGTCCTCCGCTAAAGGGCAAGCACAAAAGGCATCTTTTAAATCTATCACCGTGAACCACTGCTGGTTGTGCAGGATTCTGCTGACATTGGTGTAAGGATTGGGAACATCAGTGCGGGTGGTCTAAACTATTTGATTAGTAGCCTGGAGATCTTGCACTAGCCGGTATGACCCGTCTGGCTTCCTTACAGTGTTATAAGGGGACATACAGGGTTCAAGGAGTCCGTCATGGACAAGACTTTCAATTAGAGGTTTTAAACCTATCCTGGCTTCCAAGGGAATAGGGTATTGTTCTCTTTTCACTACTTCCCCAGGAATTTTTAATTTGACATGGATTGGAGGAACTCGTAGCTTTCCTCTATTTCCTTCCTATTGATCATACGTTGGGATGAATTGGCTTTCTTCTGAAGTGGTGAGCAGGTTTAAGGAAGTAAGGAACTTTTCCTGATTAACATATAGGCCTATGCCTAACCTTAACATTAACATATAGGCATATGCCTAACTTTAGCATGTTTGGGTGGCTGTCCAGCAGGGGTGTGGGGTGTCAAGGCCCATGGGGCAGTGTTAGTAATAAATTAGTTCTTGCTTCAGGAATTAAAAAGAACTTAGTAGTAACCGACTTATTCTTATACGTGACTTCGATTTCCTCTAGAATTTTTGCCCTGAACCCTCCCCTTTAACTCCTGAGACAGTAAGGTCTTCTGCTGACTAGGCTAAACCTGATGGGAGAAAACATAGGGAGGAGCAAGCCGCTCCCGAATCTACTAAGAGAGTGACTATCTCCGATTTGGATCCCACTGTTAAACTTATCAAGGGCTCTTGGTGGGACTCAAGATGGAAGATGTAGAGCCCCTGACCCCCCTATTCTTCTTCAAATGTCATGAGTGGAAGGACTTTCTTTTCCCTCTCCCATTCAGGACATTTCCTCTTAAAATGTCCTGGCTTTCCACACCTGAAACATCTGTTTTCCCTTCTTCCCCTCCCTGTTCACTGACTCTTGGGTTTCATCCCTTTGCTTCCTGTATAGGATCTGGCAGCCAGGGTACTTAGAAGGTTTACAAGTTCTATTTCCCTGGGCTCTCTGTTGAAGAGTTCCATGTTGTAGGGTGGACTGCATAATTTTTGCCTCTTGCTTCTGCCTTTCCTCATCCTTCCATACATATACCTCTCTGTTAAAAGTTCTTCTATGGGACGGTCTTTCCAATTTTCTGTCTTTTATAATTTCTTTGTAATGTCTGGCCAACTATTGGTGACAAAGTGGAGCTTTAACATCCCTTGTCCCATTGAGTCCTCTATGTCCAAACCTGCATATTTCCTCATCTGTTCCTTAAATCTGTTCAAGAATTCCATGGGTCCTTCATCTTTCCCTTGTTGTACATTAAATGCTCAGGAAATATTTTGGGTTTGAGGAACAGATTCCCAAATCCCTTTAATTATCATATCTCTGAGATCTCTCATGTCTTCTTGGTGGGTTGCATTGTTATCCCATTGAGGATCCTGGGCTGGGAATTTATGCTGCACTGCAAGGACATTTTGACAAGGTGGGTGCTTGCGCTCCCAGATTATCATAGCAGCCCTGCGGATCATGGTTCTTTCCTCTCCTAAGAAGAGAATACCAGCCAGGCGCGGTGGCTCATGCCTGTAATCCCAGCACTTTGGGAGGCCGAGGCGGGTGGATCACAAGGTCAGGAGATCGAGACTATCCTGGCTAACACAGTGAAACTCTGTCCCTACTAAAAATACAAAAAATTGGCTGGACGTGGTGGCGGGCGCCTGTAGTCCCAGTTATTTGGGAGGCTGAGGCAGGAGAATAGCGTGAGCCCGGGAGGCGGAACTTGCAATGAGCCAAGATTGCACCACTGCACTCCAGCCTGGGCGACAGAGCAAGACTCCACCTCAAAAAAAAAAAAAAAAAAAAAAAGAGAATACCTAGAATAGACATTAATTCAGCCCAAGTGTACAGTTGTGGCCCCAGAAATTCGTAAATTTGATCTGCAACTCCAAAAGGGTCATCTAACTAGTTTGAGTTCCTTTTCTTTAGATTTCTAACCTCTGAACTGGTTAAGGGGGCATTTATGAAGCCAATATCCCCTACTCCTAGTGGTATTTCCCTTAAGGGAAAAAGGGTTGGGGCAGACTTCTTTGAGGAAGAGGGGAAACAAAAGTTTTGAATATCCCTTTGGCATTGTTCTATTTCCCGTTGGAGCTTTCCTGAGGAAGGGGCACGTTGAGGTGGCTGTCCAGAGGTGGTGTGGGGTGTCAAGGCCCATGGGGTAGGGTTATATGGGGGAGGAACTGAGTGTTCAGCTTGGGGCAGAGGGGTAAGCGGGGAAAGGGCTGAGTGTTCAGCTTGGGGCAGAGGGTTAGGTGGGAGAAGGTGGTCTAAAGGATCCCATGCATCTTTAGATATGGGATATGACTTAGATAGGTCATCTTTGGAGGGTTTTAAGGTTGGTTTTGCTTTTTCGTCCTTTAGGGGATATAGAGGGACAGGTCCTTGTCTCCAACATACAACATAATCTATCTCCTCTTGAGAAATGGGACTTTTATCATTGACATACTAGATCAGGAGTTGGCATATCCAGTCCTTGTCCATCCCAAACTTTGGCCAAAAGACCGAAGGTCTGAGGATGGGTTCCTTAATCCAGATAAAACAGCAATACTTTATCATTTGTTGTCTTTTCTTGTGTTTGGTCCTTTCATTGTCCTTCCAGTATTTTAACATAAGGCCTAGGGGCCTGTCGGGGGAATTTTATTGTCTGCTTGACCTTTTATAGTCTCTGTCTTACTTGGAGTATATCCAATCCTGGGGTCTGATGAGGCTCAATCTCTTGTATTAGAGATTTCTTTCACTCCTGTATCCTAAAGGCTCAACCTTGCCTTTTCCCACTGGAGGTTTCTGTTTTTTGTTTTTTTGTTTTTTTGGTTTTTTTTGGAGACGGAGTCTTACTCTGTCACCCAGGCTGGAGTGTGGAGCGCAGTGGCGATCTCGGCTCACTTCAACCTCCGCCTCCCGAGTTCAAGCCATTCTCCTCCCTCAGCCTCCTGAGTAGCTGGGACTACAGACACATGCCAACATGCCCAGCTAATTTTTTTGTATTTTTAGTAGAGACAGGTTTTCACCGTGTTGCCCAGGCTGGTTTCAAACTCCTGAGCTCAGGCAATCTGCCCGTCTCAGCCTCCCAAAGTGCTGGGATTACAGTAGTGAGCCACCATGCCCGGCCCCCACTGGAGGTTTCTTGCACTCTCATGAGAACCCACTTCGTCCTTATTGGCTACTTCCCTTGTGGGAATTTTAGGCTCCTATTAGCATTGGTGGGTCAGTATAATCCCCCAACTGGAAAATGGCTCTAAGCTATATGAGATGATCATGGAACCAAGTACGGACTCCACACTCGCATAACCCCCAGTGGCGCATCTCACTCACACACTTTCAACTTACAGAGACCCTGACCACCAAAGAATACTTTGTTGCCCCAGTAGCGACGTTTCTTACCTTGGTCTGTGCACAGAGTTATCTGGTCACCATGGAGTTCTTCAGGATCTTCCCTACTGCCTGCGTTGCTGAGAGTCTGTATTTATTTGTCACTTCGGGCAGGACTCAATCCTCCACTCCTAGGGCCACCACAGTGCTGCAGTAGGATGCGTCTCCCCATAGAAGATAATCGCTAGCCCGTCTTGAAGGAGAACGGGATTCCAGACAAGCCCCCAAATTTGTTGGAAACAAATGCTTGGCATAGCCAAAAGAAACCTGCACTTAGACAGAAAATTTCTCAGCAAGGCACCTTTACTTCTGCAAAAGGGTGCTGCTTGCACCTGCTACAATCACAGGAGCACACCAAACAAAGGAGGTAAGGAGGTTTTAATCCTAATGCAGTTCCTGTGTCTGTGTCCTTCCCCTATTGGCTGGGGTTGGACCGCACAGTATAAACTGATCCTGACTGGCTAAGACTTAAACTTTTCCAAATAGGGTAAATGCACGATTTGTGAAAATAAGAAGGAAAGTGGGGGTAGGATTGATTCACAACTTCTATAACTTATGACCAGGAAGTTGAGTCTTTGAAGAGGAACTTATTTGTCCCAACATTGCCAATATATTCTTTTAATTTGCAGTTTATGTATACCTTTTATTTATTGTCTCTTGTTGAACAAACGTTTATAATTTTAGCAATTTATCAGACTATTTATGTTTTGCACTTTTGGTGTGTGCTTAAGAACATCTTCCCTCCCCAGTATCATAGAAATGTTATGTTTTCTTCTAAAAGTATTATATTCCTTCACATTTAATTCTTTCAGTCACTAGGAATTAATTTTTGTGTACAGATTGGGATAGGGATCCAGTTTCCTTTTTTGTTTTTCCATATGTATAATCAGTTGTCATAACACTCACTATGTATTCAATAGATCATATTTTCCAGCTGATCTGCAATATCAGCTCTTCCATATTATGTTTTACTTTGGGCTAGGATCAATACTCTATTTAATTCTATTGCTCTATTCACCCATGCCTTACTGTTTCAATTACTGTAGCTTTGGGATAAGTCTTGATATCTGGTAGGATGAGTTTCCCTATCTTGTTCTTCGTCTTCAGTGATGTCTTAGCTATTCTTGGTACTCTTGGTTCTTTCATATAGATTTTAGAATCAGCCTGTTAAATTTTACACACACACACACGTGGGGTTTTATTAGAGTTCCTATAAATCTACAGGAGAATTTGGAGAGAACAACTTCATAATATTGAGTGTTCTTATCCATTAACAAAATTAAATTTTAGAAATTTTTAGTTTCAGAAGTTTATCCATAAGAATCTTATATAGCTTTTATTCAATTTATTCCTGAATATTTTTCTCTTTGTGCCATTGTAAATTATATCTTTTAAAGGATTACGACAGGGCGTGGTGACTCATGCCTGTAATCCCAGCACTTTGGGAGGCTGAGGTGGGCAGATTGCCTGAGGTCAGGAGTTCAAGACTAGCCTGGCCAACATGGTGAAACCCCATCTCTACTAAAAATACAAAAATCAGCCCGGTGTGGTGGCATGCACCTATAATCCCAGCTACCCAGGAGGCTGAGGCAGGAAAATCACTGGAACCCGGGAGGCAGAGGCTGCAGTGAGCCAAGATCACACCACTGCACTCCAGCCTGGGTGACAGAGCGACTCTGTCTCAAAGAAAAAAGGATTATATTTTATGATGTTAAGGCACAGAAATGAAATTAACTTATGTATATTGATTTTGTAGACAACAACCTTGCTTAACTCCCTTATTAATGTAGTAAAATTCAGCTGGGCACAGTGGCGCACACCTGTAATCCCAGCACTTTCGGAGGCTGAGGCAGGCAGATCACCTGAGGTCAGGAGTTCAAGAACAGCCTGGTCAACATGGCGAAACCCTGTCTCTACTATAGATACAAAAATTAGCCGGGCGTAGCAGGGTGTGCCTGTAATCCCAGATACCCAGGAGGCTGAGGCAGAAGAATCGCTGGAACCTGGGAGGCAGAGGCTACAGTGAGCCGAGATCATGCCACTGCACTCCAGCCTGGGTGACAAAACAAGACTCCATCTCAAAAAATAAAATGTAGTAAAGTTCTCTACAGAGTTTAAAATTTTTTTGTCATAACCCATTAATTATCATCTTCACATGAGAGAATTTTATTTCTTCCTTTCAAACCTTATACCTTATACTTCTTTTTCTTGTCTTACTCAGTTAGCTAAGATTTCTAGTGTGAGATTGACTGCAGGAGCAGCAGACTGTAAAAATTAATGCATAGACCTTGGAGCCCAATGCCTAAATAAAAAACCTGATCCTGCCACTCTGAGACCTTTGGAAAACTGTAATTTTTCTTGTAACTGAGATTTCTAAAGTTAAACTATGTCTTATTATTGTACTTCATGTACTCATTGTAAAAATTAAATTAATTAACATATGTAAAGCACTTAGAATAGTACCTGATTACTACTACCTCTTAAATTATTATAAAACAAAACAGCAATAATAGCAAGTATCCTTCTACAGTTCCTGATTTAAAATAATATTTTGGCTGGGCGCAGTGGCTCATGCCTGTAATCACAGCACTCTGGGGGGCCGAGGCAGGCAGATCACCTGAGGTCAGGAGTTCGAGACCAGCCTGGTCAACATGGCGAAACTCCATCTCTATTAAAATTACAAAAAATTAGGTGGGGGTGGGGGTGGTGGCTGGCACCTGTAATCCCAGCTACTCAGGAGGCTGAGGCAGAAGAATCACTTGAACCCAGGAGGTAGAGGTTGCAGTGAGCTGAGATCATGCCACTGCACTCCAGCCAGGGAAACAGAACAACACTCCATCTCAAACTAAATAAATTAATAAAATAAAATAAAATAAAATAATATTTTACCATTGAATATAATATTTACTATAGTTTTTTTGTAGATGTCTTTTATCAGTTTAAGGAAGTTCCCTCCCAAACCATTTACTACTACTATTAGTATTAGTACTGCTGTAAGTGACCATGATGATAATACTGAATATATATAGTATTTATTATGATTTTAACCTTTACATTTATTGCATCTCCTGAGTATTTCATAATAAATATTGACTTTGGCAAACATTTATCCTTGTGTATTTGGATGACCAGATAGTTTTCCTTCTTTGGATCATTAATGGTGAAATTATATTAATAGGCTTTCTAATGTTAAACCAATCTTCAAAGATGGGTATGGTGGCAGGTACTTGTAGTCCCAGCTACTAGGAGGCTGAGGTTGGATGATCGCTTGAGACCAAGAGTTCAAGGCCGTAATGCACCACAACCATTCCTGTGAATAAACACCTCATTTCAGCCTGACAGCAACATAGACCTGTCTCAACAACAACAACAAAAAAAGCTGGGTGCGGTGGCTCATGCCTGTAATCCCAGCACTTTGGGAGGCTGAGGTGGGTGGATCACCTGAGGTCAGGACTTTGAGACCAGCCTGGCAACATGGCAAGACCCTGTCTCTACTAAACATATAGTAAGGTGTGGTGGCACACGCCTGTAATCCCAGCTACTTGAGAGGCTGAGGCAGAAAAATCGCTTGAACCCAGGAAGCAGAGGTTGCTGTGAGCCACGATCGTGCCACTACACTCCAGCCTGGGCAATAGAGGGAGATTCTGTCACAAAAATAAAACAAATCAAATCACTTCATTTCTGATATACACTTTACTTATGTGTTAAACTTTACTTATATGTTAATAATAATGTGTTTATTATTAATTTTGCAATGCCGTATTTGCTTTGTTAACACTTTGCTTAGAACATGTGCACCTGGGCCAGGCGCGGTGGCTCACGCCTATAATCTCAGCACTTTGGGAGGCCCAGGTGAATGGATCACGAGGTCAAGAGATCAAGACCATCCTGGCCAATATGGTGAAACTCCATCTCTACTAAATATACAAAAATTAGCTGGGCGTGGTGGTGTGCGCCTCTAGCCCCAGCTACTCTGGAGGCTGAGGCAGGAGAATATCTTGAACCCAGGAAGGGGAGGTTGCAGTGAGCCGAGATCACCCCACTGCACTCCAGCCTGGGCAACAGAGTGAGACTCCATCTCAAAAAAAAAAAAAAAAAAAGGTGGGCACGGTGGCTCACGCCTGTAATCCCAGCACTTTGGGAGGCTGAGGCAGGCGGATCACAAGGTCATGAGATCAAGACCAGCCTGGCCAATATGGTGAAACCCGGCCCGTACTAAAAATACAAAAATTAGCCATGTGTGGTGGCAGGCGCCTGTAGTCCCAGCTACTTGGGAGGCTGAGGCAGGAGAATGGCATGAACCGGGAGGCGGAACTTGCAGTGAGTTGAGATCGGGCCACAGCACTCCAGCCTGGGTGACAGAGCGAGACTCCATCTCAAAATAAATAAATAAATAAATAAATAAATAAATAAATAAATACACAAAAACAACTGTCAACTACAGCTCAGCAAAAACAAGGAAATTTTGATCAACTGTCACAGCCACAAGTAATCTAAAGAAACATGGCAATTAAATGTAACGTGGTATCTTGGATGAGACTGTGGAACAGATAAAGACTATTAGGGAAAAAAATCTAAGAAAGTTTGAAAAAAACATGGAATTTAATTAATAACATATCGATATGGGTTCATTAATTGTAACAAATACCATACTAATATAAGACGTTAATAATAGGGGAAACTGGGTTGGGGGCTGTATAGGAACTCTCTATTCCATCTTCTTAATTTTTGTGTAACTTTAAACCTGTTCTAAAAAATAAAGTCTATGCTTTTGTTTGTTGGTTTTTTTGTTTTTTGAGACAGAGTCTCGCTCTGTCTCCCAGGCTGGAGTGCAATGGTGCTATCTCTGCTCACTGCAAGCTCCGCCTCCCAGGTTCTTGCCATTTTCCCGCCTCAGCCTCCTAAGTAGCTGGGACTACAGGCGCACGCCACCACGCCCGGCTAATGTTTTTTTTTTAGTAGAGATGGGATTTCACCGTGTTAGCTAGGATGGTCTGGATCTCCTGACCTTGTGATCCACCGGCCTCGGCCTCCCAAAGTGCTGGGATTACAGGCGTGAGCCACCGCGACCAGCTAAGTCTATGTTTTTTAACGGGCAAAGAATTTGATTTGACATTCTCCAAAGAATATATTTAAAAAGCCAATAGGGGCCGGGTGCGGTGGCTTATGACTGTAATCCCAGCACTTTGGGAGGCCGAGGAAGGCGGATCACAAGGTCAAGAGATCCAGACCATCTGACCAACACGGTGAAACCCTGTCTCTACTAAAAATACAAAAATTAGCTGGGTGTGGTGGTGCATGCCTGTAATCCAAGCTACTCCGGAGGCTGAGACAGGAGAATCACCTGGACCCGGGAGAAGGAGGTTGCAGTGAGCCTAAATGACGCCACTGCACTCCAGCCTGGCGACATAGCAAGACTCCATCTCAAAAAAACAAAAAACAAAAAACAAGAAAACAAACAAACCAATATGTACATAAAAAGATGTTTAACGTCCAGCCAGGCACTGTGACTCACGCCTGTAATCCTAGCACTTTGGGAGGCCTAGGCGGGTGGATTGCCTGAGCTCAGGAGTTTGAGACCAGCCTGGGCAACAACGGTGAAACCCGTCTCTACTAAAATACAAAAAATTAGCCGGGCGTCGCAGCATGCGCCGGTAGTCCCAGCTACTCGGGTGGCTGAGGCAGGAGAATCGCTTGAACCTGGGAGATGGAGGTTGCAGTGAGCCAATATCAAGCCACTGCACTCCAGCCTGGGCAACAGAGCGAGACTCTGTCTCCAAAAAAAAACATGTTTAGCATCCTTAGTGATTAGGGAAATGCAAATCAAAACTACAATCAAATACCACTTCACACTCACTAGGATGGCTAAAATAAAATATACCAGACAATAGCAAATATTGGCAAGGATATCAATATGGTGAAACCCTCATTCATTGCTTGTGGGATTGTAAAATGGTACAGCTACTGTGGAAAATAGTTTGGCAGTTTCTCAAAAAGTTAGACATAATGTTATCATATGACCTAATAATTGCATTCTCAGGTAGACACCCAAAAGAAATGAGAACATATCCACACAAAATCTTATACAGGAATGATACAAGTTGATTGGTATTATTCATAGTAGCCACCAAGTGGAAACAACCCAAATGACCATCGGCTGATGAATAGATAAACAAAATGTGGTATATCCATACAATAGAATATGATTCAGCAATAAAAAGGAGTGAAGTATTGATACGTGCTGCAACATGGCTGAATGTTGAAAACATTATGCTAAGTGGAATCATATTGTATGATTACATTCATATAAAATATTCAGAATAGACAAATCTATAGAGACAAAAATTAGATATGTGTTTCCCAGGGATTGAGGGGAGGAGGGAACAGGGAAGTGACTGCTTTTGTGATAATGATAACAGTCTAATATTAGGTAGACGTGATGGTTGCAGAACTATGTAGATATACTAAAAACCAATATAAAAGGATCAATTTTAATGGTATATTAATTATATCTCAATAAAGCTAAAAATGTGTTAGATTGTGTCATTTCTGTGCTCAGAACTCTCAGGCGACTTTCCATTTCATTGAAAGGAAAAGTCAACTTCTTTAAGTAGCCAAAAGACTCTCTCAGATATGCCTCATAGTCAACCCTGTGTGAACTCATCTGTGGCTCTCCACTGCATTCATTCAGCTTTAGCCTCTCTAGCATCCTTGATGTTTTCCCATGCCATAGGCACACTCCCGTTTTGGGGCTTGCATTTGGCCGGCTCATTACCCAATATATCTTTATTTCTCATCCCTTCAGGAGTTTTTTCAAATTCTACCTTCTCAGTCAGGCCATTTCTGTCCTCTTTATTTTAAATTATAATACTCTCCCAGGACTCTTTCTCCAGTTCCCATCTGTATTTTTCTCCATGGCACTTATCACCATCTTAGATACTACAATTATTACTTTTTTTTTTTGAGACAGGGTCTTACTCTGGAGTGCAGTGCACGATCTCTGTTGACTAAAACTTTCGCCTCCCAGTTGAAGTGATTCTCCTGCCCCAGCTTCCTGAGTAGCTGGGACTATAGGCTTACATCACTATACCTCGATAATTTTTGTATTTTTTGTAGAGACGGAGTTCCACCAGGTTGACCAGGCTGGTCTCAAACTCCTGACCTCAAGTGATCCCCCCGCCTCAGCCTCCCACAGTGCTGGGATTACAGATGTCAGCCACCACTCCCAGCCATTTTAAAAATGTGTTTATTGACCATCTTCCCACAACCAAAGGTAAACTCCATGTCATTTCTGTATTCTGTATTCCTGTATTCTCAGTACCCAGAACAGCAGCTATCACATGAATGATGCTCAATAAATATTTATTAGATGAATGAATTAATAAATGAATAACATTTTACTCTTTCTGCCTCATGTTCATCTCTTATCAAATCTATCTTCCACCTGCAAGTCAGAGTGATCATCCCATACACAGAATCATATTAGACCCTCGCTTAAAATTCCTTTTTTTTTTTCTTTTTTTTTGAGACAGAGTCTCGCTCTGTTGCCCAGGCTGGAGTGCAGTGGCGCAATCTCGGCTCACTGCAAGCTCCGCCTCCTGGGTTCACGCCATTCTCCTGCCTCTGCCTCCTGAGTAGCTGGGACTACAGGCACCCGCCACCACACCTGGCTAATTTTTTTGTATTTTTAGTAGAGACGGAGTTTCACATGTTAGCCAGGATGGTCTCGATCTCCTGACCTCGTGATCCGCCCACCTCGGCCTCCCAAAGTGCTGGGATTACAGGTGTGAGCCACCGCACCCGGCCTGCTTAAAATTCTTTAGCTTCCTATTATGTTCAGAAGAAATCTAATGGAGTTTTTTTTTTTTGTTTGTTTGTTTGTTTGTTTTTGAGATGGAGTCTCGCTCTGTCACCTAGGCTGCGATGCAGTGGTGTGCAATCTCGGCTCACTGCAAGCTCCACCACCCAGGTTCACACCATTCTCCTGCCTCAGCCTCCCCAGCAGCTGGGACTACAGGCGCATGCCGCCACGCCCAGCTAATTTTTGTATTTTTAGTAGAGACGGGTTTCACCGTGTTAGCCAGGATGGTCCTCTCGATCTCCTGATCCTGTGATCTGCCCGCCTTGGCCTCCCAAAGTGCTGGGATTACAGGCGTGAGCCACCGCGCCCGGCCTCTAATGGAGTTTTTAAGCGTACTAGCCAGAGTCAGAATGCCTTGGTCCAAGTCATACTGTATCACTTGCCATGTGCCCTTGGGCAAGTTATTTAACCTTAGTAGTAAAATAGAAATAGAGTACTTCCCTTTTAGGGTTGTTGTAGCAAATTAAATAATTTTACACATACAATGTTACAATTCTAGGCCAGGTGCGGTGGCTCACACTTGTAATCTCAGCACTTTGGGAGGCCGAGGTGGGTGGATCATCTGATGTCAGGAGTTCGAGACCAGCCTGGTCAACATAACAAAAGCCTGTCACTACTAAAAATACGAAAAAATTAGCCAGGCCTGGTGTCACGCGCCTGTAATCCCAGCTACTCAGGAGGCTGAGGCAAGAGAATCACTTGAACCTGGGAGGCAGAGGATGAAGTGAGCCGAGATCGCACCACTGCACTCCAGCCTGGGTGACAGAGCAGGGCTCCATCTCAAGAAAATACATACATAAATAAAAATAACCAGTACAAAATTCTATTATTGGCCAGGAGTGGTGGCTCACACGTGTAATGCCAACACTTTGGGAAGCTGAGTCAGGAGAATCACTTGAGTCAAGGATTTCAAGACTAATAAGACCCCATCTCCACAACAATAAACACAACAAAAATTACCCGGATGTGGTGGCACACACCATGTGGTGCGATCTTGGCTTACTGCAGCCTCGACTTCCTGGGCACAAGTGATCCGCTCACCTCAGCCTCCCGAGTAGCTAAAACCACAGGTGCATGCCACCATGCCTAGCTAATTTTTGTATTTTTCTGTAGAAACAGGGTTTTGTCATGTTGCCCAGGCTGGTCTTAAGTTCCTGAGCTCAAGCAATCCACTGATTTCAGCCTCCCAGAGTGCTAGGATTACAGGCATGAGCCACAGCCCCCAGCTTCATTCACTTATTAGTAATAATTATTCTAGAAAGAACTTTCCCACATCATCTCTTTGGTCACCCTAAAGTATAGTAAAGACAATAGAAGTGTGATGCTTGGCTGGGTGTGGTGGCTCATGCCTGTAATCCCAGCACTTGGGAGATTGCAAGGCAGGAGGATCACGAGCTCAAGAGTTCAAGACAAGCCTGAACAATGTAGCAAAACACCGTCTGTATTTAAATTTTTTTTAAAAAGTATAAAAAAGTGGCCAGGTGCAGTGGCTCATGCCTGTAATCCCAGCACTTTGGGAGGCTGAGGCGGGAGGATCACGAGGTCAGGAGATCGAGACCATCCTGGCTAACGCAGTGAAACCCCGTCTCTAATGAAAATACAAAAAATTAGCTGGGCATGGTGGCATGTGCCTGCAGTCCCAGCTACTCAGGAGGCTGAGGCAGGAGAATTGCTTGAACCCAAGAGGAGGAGGTTGCAGTGAGCCGAGATCATGCCACTGCACTCCAGCCTGGGAGACTAAGGCGAGACTCCATCTCAAAAAAAAAAAAAAAAAAAAAAAAAATTATAAAAACTAAAAGAAGTTTGATGCTTGCCATCATTTTTTTTTTTTTTTTTTTTTGAGATGGAGTCCCACTCTGTTGCCCAGGCTAGAGTGCGGTGGCAGGATCTTGACTGATTGTAACCTCCACCTCCTAGGCTCAAGAGATTCTCCTGCCTCATCCTCCCGAGTAGCTGGGACTACAGATGTGTGCAACCACGCCCAGCTAATTTTTGTATTTTTGCTTTTTGTATTTTTATTTTTGTTTGTATTTTTAGTAGAGATGGGGTTTCTCCATGTTGGCCAGGCTGGTCTTGAACTCCTGACCTCCTGTGATCCATCTGCCTCGGCCTCCCAAAATACTGGGATTACAAGTGTGAGCCCCTGTGCCTGGACCATTTATTAATTTTTTTTTTTTTTTTTGAAACAGAGTCTTGCTCTGTTGCCCAGGCTGGAGTGCAGTGGCGTGAACTCTGCTCACTGCAAGCTCCATCTCCTGGGTTCACGCCATTCTCCTGCCTCAGCCTCCGGAGTAGCTGGGTCTACAGGCATCCGCCACCACACCTGGCTATTTTTTTTGTATTTTTTTAGTAGAGATGGGGTTTCACCGTGTTAGCCAGGATGGTCTTGATCTCCTGACCTCACGATCTCCTGCCTTGGCCTCCCAAAGTGCTGGGATTACAGGCATGAACCACCACTCCCAGCCCATTTATTATTTTTAGAGAAACAAATCAGTGCCCTAGCAATCTCCAAAGGTGACCCATAAAGAGTATTTTTGTGTCATTACAACATCATAAATTTATGTATTGTTATTTTTTATTTATTTTTTAGAGATAGAGTATTGCTCTGTCACCCAGGCTAGAGTGTAGTGCCACAATTCTAGCTCACTGAAGCCTCAAACTCCTGGCCTCAAGGGATCCCCCTGCCTCAGCCTACCGAACTGCTGGAATTACAGACATAAGCCACCACACCTAGCCCATCTTTGGCTAGTGGGAATCCCTTTCTAGTTGGCAAGTATGTCATTTTGACACAACATCAGTTGTCTTTGATAGTTTCCTTGATATCAGGCACAAAAAGATATTTCAGGCTTATCTTGCCATCTCTTGTCTCAGTTCTGGAATCAATCATTTCTCAGAGGAGCACTACATCGTTTGTTTGTTTGTTTGTTTGTTTGTTTTATTTGAGATGGAGTCTTGCTCTGTCGCCAGGCTGGAGTGCAGTGGCCTGATATCAGCTCACTACAACCTATGCTTTCCGGGTTCAAGCAATTCTCCTGACTGAGCCTCCCGAGTAGCTGGGATTATAGGCAGGTGCCACTACGCCCAGTTAAGTTTTGTATTTTTAGTAGAGACAGGGTTTCACCATGTTGGCCAGGATGGTCTCCATCTCTTGACCTTGTGATCGGCCTGCCTTGGCCTCCCAAAGTGCTGGGATTACACTGCGCCTGGCCGAGAAGCACTAAATCGTTTTTAGTAGAAAATGGGGCCGGGTACAGTGGCTCACACCTGTAATCCCAGCACTTTGGGAATTTGGGAGTTCAAGAACAGCCTGGCCAATATGGTGAAACCTCGTCTCTACTAAAAATACAAAAATTAGCCAGGTGTGGTGGCAGGTGCCTGTAATCCCAGCTACTCAGGAGGCTGAGGCAGGAGAATCACTAGAACCCAGGAGGCAGAGGTTGCAGTGAGTTGAGATCATGCCACTGCACTCTAGCCTGGGAGACAGAGACTCTGTCTCAAAAAAAAAAAGTATTTAGATACAAAAATTAGCCAGGTGTGATGGTACATTCTTGTAATCCCAGCTACTTGGGAGGCTGAGGTGGGAGGATTGCTTGAACCTGGGAGGCAGAGGTTGCAGTGAGCCAAGATTGTGCCACTGCACTCCAGCCTGGGCAACAGAGTGAGACTCCATCTCAAAAAAAAAAAGAAAGAAAGAAAATGGTATTTAGAGACCATAGTTTGGGCAAAGAGGGGTTAACTGCTACAGTGTTAGAACATATATCATCTTAAGAAGAGTCTGGGCTGGGCACCATGACTCACGCCTATAATCCCAGCACTTTGGGAGGCCAAGGCAGGTGGATCACAAGGTCAGGAGATCAAGACCATCCTGGCTAACATGGTGAAACTCCATCTCTACTAAAAATACCAAAAATTAGCTGGGTGTGGTGGTAGGCACCTGTAGTCCCAGCTACTTGGGAGGCTGAGGCAGAAGAATGGCGTGAACCTGGGAGGCAGAGGTTGCAGTGAGCCAAGATCGCCCCACTGCACTCCAGCCTGGGCGACAGAGCGAAACTCCGTATCAAAAGAAGAAGAAGAAAAAAAAGAAGAGTCTGAATTGTTAATACAATTTGGATAACAGAACTATTTTCCTTGGAAGATTAAGTTAAAAGACTAGAGAATGGACACTTTCCAATTAAGCAATCTGTTTCACAAAGAAATAGCCAGCATATATTAATCAGAAACTCATTGTTTTAAAAAAATTTCTTCTGTCTTTTTTTTTTTTTTTTTTTTGAGATGGAGTTTTGCTCTTGTTGCCCAGGCTGGAGTGTATTGGCACAATCTCGGCTCACTGCAACCTCTGCCTCCTGGATTCAAACAATTCTCCTGCCTCAGCCTCCTGAGTAGCTGGGATTACAGGTGCCTGCCACCACACCATGCCTGTAATCCCAGCACTTTGGGAGGCCAAGGTAGGTGGATCATTTGAGGTCAAGAGTTCGAGACCAGTCTGGGCAACATGGCAAAACCCTGTCTCTACTAAATATTAAAAAATTAGCTTGCAGTGAGCCAAGATTGTGCCACTGCACTCCAGCCTGGGCGACAGAGCGAGATGCCATCTCAAAAAAAGTAAAATAAAAAATAAAAAGCCTGCTTTTAGGTTTGTACAAAAAAATTGATGTAGAATTACCAGAGGCAAAAACAAAGCAGAAATTCTGATGCTAGCCAAATAAATGTATAACCCTGAAATGCAGGGGAGATAGAAAACAATTCAGTCATTCCTTTAGGAAGACAGTAAAGGAAGGAAACAAGAGTCAGCAAATTATATGGAGTAACTACTGCTTAGTTTTGTTGTTGTTCTTGTTGTTGTTTGTTGTTTGGTTTTGTTTAGAGACGAGGCCTCACTCTCTTGCCCAGGCTGGAGAGTAGTGGTGCGATCACAGCTCACATATCCTCAAATTTCTAGGCTCAAGGGAGCCTCCCGCCTCAGCCTCCCAAGCAGTTGGGACTACAAGCACATGCCTCTGCACCAGGATAATTTTTGTTTATTTTATTTTATTTTATTTTATTCTGAGACGGAGTCTCTCTCTGTTGCCCAGGCTGGAGTACAGTGGCACAATTTCGGCTCACCACAACCTCCACCTCCTGGGTTCAAGAGATTCTCCTGCCTCGGCCTCCCAAGTAGGTGGGTACCTGCTATCCCAGCTATTTGGGAGGCTGAGGCAGGAGAATCGCTTGAACCTAGGAGGCAGAAGTTGCGGTGAGCTGAGATCGCTCCAGGGCACTCCAGCCTGGGCGACAGAGCGAGACTTCGTCTCAAAAAAAAAAAGGCCATTTTGCATCTAAAACGTGTGTTGATTTTTATCTTTACTTAATATTTACAGCTTTATTTTAGTAAAGAGGAGAGAAGTGAATGCTGGCTGGACATCTTGTGATCTGGATTATATTTCCTCTAGGGGTCAGTTTCAGGGCTTCCGGGAGTTGGGTTGAGTGAATCACACCCCAAACAGTATGTGTTTCCAACCGGGTCTTTTTTTCACCGAGTACTTTCCAAAGATAATTAATTGTCTATTTCAAAGTCAGTAGTTCTCAACCCTGGCCACCCATTAGAATCACCTGAGGAGTTATGGAAACAAAACCATGCCTGACCCCCAGAGATACCGACTAAATTCATTTAGGGTAGGGCACACGCTTCTCACTGTCACAAAAATAAAATCCTTGGACGGGTGTGGTGGCTCATGCCTGTAATCCCAGCACTTTGGGAGGCCGAGGCAGGCAGATCATGAGGTCAGGAGTTCGAGACCAGCCTGGCCAATATGGTGAAACCCATCTCTATTAAATATACAAAATTTAGCCAGGCATGGTGGCACATGCCTATAGTCGCAGCTACTCCGGAGGCTGAGGCAGAAGAATTGCTTGAACCCGGGAGGCGGAGGTTGCAGTGAGCTGAGATTGCGCCACTGCACTCCAGCCTGGGTGACAGAGCAAGATTCTGTCTCAAAAAAAAAAAAAAAAAAAAAAAATATATATATATATATATATATATATATATATCCTCAAGTGTTTCTAATATGTAGCTAGGGATGAGAACAACTGTTCTAAATAGAGTAAAAAACTTGGATGCTTTTGATAATTGGGCAAAAAAAAAGTATATATAGAGGACTGTACATGCCAGCCTGTTTGATTATACACCCTACCAACAAAATACATTAAGTGCCTTCCAAATATATGTACATTTATTTTTGTTTGTTTGTTTTTTGAGACAGGGTCTCATTCTGTTACCCAGACTCAAGTACAGTGCCTCGATCTTGGCTCACTGCAACCTCCACCTGCTGGGTTCAAGTGATTCTCGTGCCTCAGCCTCCTAAGTAGCTGGGATTACAGGCGCATGCCACCACGCTCTGCTCACCTTTTTTGTATTTTTAGTAGAGATAGGGTTTCACCATGTTGGCTATGCTGGTCTTGAACTCCTGACCTCAAATGATCTGCCCTCCTTGGCCTCCCAAAATGTTGGAATTACAGACTTGAGCCACCAAGCCCGGCTATGTATATTTATTTTTGTATAAATTATAAATAAACTATAAAATTAAAATATGGGGCGTGGATGCAGTGGCTCAGGGTGGGTGCGGTGGCCCACACCTATAATCCCAGCACTTTGGGAGGCTGAGGCAGATGGATCACTTGAGCCCAGGAGTTGAGACCAGCCTGGCTAACATGGCAAAACCCTGTCTCTACTAAAAATACAAAAATTACCTGGGTGTGGTGGCGTACACCTGTAATCCCAGCTACTCATGAGGCTGAGGCAAAAGAATTGTTTGAACCTGGAAGGCAGTTTGCAGTAAGCTGATATCATGCCACTGCACTCTAGTATGGATGACAGAGTGAGACTTCGTGTCAAAATAATAATAATAATAATAAAGTAAAATACGGGGCTGGGCATGGTGGTTCATGTTTCTCTTCCCAGCACTTCAGTAAGCTCAGGTGGTGGACTGCTTGAGTTCAGGATTTAGAGAGCAGCCTGGTCAACATAGTGAAACCCCATCTCTACAAAAAATACAAAAATTAGCCTGGCATGGTGGCTCAACCGCTTGTGGTGGTCCCAGCTACTCGGGAGGCTGAGGTGGGAGGCTCGCTTGGGTCAAGGAGGTAGAGGCTGCAGGGAGCCATGTTTGAGCCCTTGGATCACTTGGGCCGAGGAGGTAGAGGCTGCAGTGAGCCACGTTTGAGCCCTTGCACTCCAGCCTTGGTGACAGAGTGAGATGCTGTCTCAATAAAAAAAATGAAGTTGCTTTAATATCTTGTGAAATAGTACTATGAAGATATCATTCTAAATCCAGTTCCTTTCTATACTTGACTTTAATGGATATTATAGTTTAAAAAGATAACTTGAAAAAGATCCATGAATCCTTTCAGTCCTGACACTAAAAGATGTGAATAACTTACTGCTATTAGCTATCTACCGCTATGTAACAATAATACCACAAACATAATGGCCTAAAACAACACATCTTTAGCATCTCAGTGAGTCAGGAGTCCTACCTAGCATGCCTTAACTTGGTCCTCTGCTTCAGGGTCTCGTAAAGCTATAAACAGCTTGTCTACCATGGTTGCTAGCTCATCTGAGGCATGACTGGATACGGATTCACTTTCAATCACTTGTGGTTGTTGGCAGCATTGAGTTCCTTGCAGGCTGTGGGATTGAGGGCTCCTGTTTCTTGCTGGCTGTCAGCAGGAGGCTGCCCTCAGCTCTGCCAGGTGGCCCTATGGCAGCACACAACATGGCATCTTGCTTCTTCCAGGCCAGCAAAGGAGAGACAGAATCTCCTAGCAAGATAGTTAGAATTTTATGTAATATAATCACATACAGAGGACCACATACATTCAGTTACCTTTGCCGGGTTCTATTGGTTGGAAGAAAGTCAAAGGTCCCACCCACACTCAAAGGGAGGGAACCACATAAGGCAGTGAACACTGAGAGGCAGGGGTCATGGAGAAGACCCTAGGGTCTGTCCTAGACACTAACTATAAAGACTTAAATACATAAATAATAGAGGAAAAAGGAAAAGCTATTTTTCGTGGTAGCAGGCCAACTAACAAATGAAGAAATGATAGACAGAAAATCACTATTTTTCAATCATGATACCAATAAATAATATAAATAAGAGTTATCAATGGATGCTTAAAACCATTGAATAAAAATAGGGCCAGGCACGGTGGCTCATGCCTGTAATCCCAGCAATTTGGGAGGCTGAGGCGGGCAGATCACCTGTGGTCAGGGGTTCGAGACCAGTCTGGCCAACATGGTGAAACCCCGTCTTTACTAAAAATACAAAAATTAGCCAGGCACGGTGGCACCCACCTGTAATCCCAGCTACTCAGGAGGCTTAGGCAAGAGAATCTCTTGAACCCAGGGGAGGTTGCTGTGAGCCAAGATCACACCACTGCACTCCAGGCTGGGCAATAGAGAGAGACTCCGTCTCAATAAATAAATAAATAAATAAATAAATAATAAAAATATATTGGAGAACAGATATTTACATACTCTGGAAGTATTCCCCCACATACTTTCACTTCCGACCGCAATTTACCCTCTGACATAAAACACCAAAAAACTGGACAGAATATTTGAGGAAACATTTTTTAAATGCTGGGAAACAGGGCACAAGAGGGTGATCCCTGACATAAGGGAAACAAATGAGTTGAGCCCTATGGTTGCCCCAGCTTACTGCATGGAGAGAATTTCCTGGCCACAGTTCAAGGAGCAAGAAAAACAGTTCAGCATTCTCCCTGAGTTGAGGAGAGAGAGCTGGGAATTTGAGAAGGCCAAGGTGGATCCAATTTTTAGGGCAAAGTACCAGAGAGGAGAGAGCAGCACGCAGAAGAGAGAGCTGGACAGAGGGAGCACTCTGAGGTCTGCAGAAGGTTCCCCTCCTGTGTTCTGCTGGATACCGATCAGTACAAGGGTGTGAGATAACTATCCAAATCTTGGGAAAGCAGACAGGAAAAAATCCTATCTTCATATACGCCAGAAATAGTTAATGCTCCCAAGAGGCAGAGTAGGTCATCAGGTACTATGCTCAGTACTCTTCAGTAGTACTTTAGTGGTGTAGCAAAATTAGCTATAGACTAACTGCTGCACTGATTCCATTGAACAGAGCTTAAAAGCAAGTCTTGGATGATCAAACTGTTTCCTGGAACAAAGCTCAAGAATATTTACAGGAATATAAAAATATCTAGCACCTAACAATTGATAATGTAAGGCATCTAATACCAAAAACAATCAGACATGCAAAGAATATAACCTATAATGAGGAGGAACATCCATCAGTAGACAACAGATCCAGAAATGAAATGAGTGATAGAAATAAGACAAGGATATTAAAATAATTTGTTCCAACTGCATTTCATATGTTTAAGAAAGTAGGCTGGGCACGGTGGCCCATGCCTGTAATCCCAGCACTTTGGGAGGCTGAGATGGGCAGATCACCTGGGGACAGGAGTTCAAGACCAGCCTGGGCAACATGGTGAAACCCTGTCTCTACTGAAAAATACAAAACTTAGCCGGATGTGGTGATGAATGCCTGTAGTCCCAGCTACTTGGGAGGCTGAGGCAGGAGAATCATTTGAACCCAGGAGGCAGAGATTTTGGTGAGTGGAGATTGCCCCACGGCACTCCAGCCTGAGCAACAGAACAAGACTTTGTCTCTAGAAAAAAAAAATTAAGAAGAAAGAAAGTAAAAGGAAGCATATGCATGCTAAAGAGAAACCTGGAAGATATTTTGTAAATCCCAAATAAAACTTCTAGAGGTAAAAAAAAGAAATTAAAAATATATTGAATGAGATTTACAGAAGATTAAATACTACAGATCAGTTAACCTGAAGGCATAGCAATAGAAACTATCCAAAATGAAATAGAGAGTAAAAACGCTGGAAAAATAATGGCCACAGGCACAGTTGGAACCCACAAATATGGACTGAAATCTGTATCAGTTCTCATTGTCTCCGACCTTAATGGCATGTGTATCCTGCAGAAACCTTGAACATTATCAACCACTTGACCTAATTGACATTTATAGAACTCTATAACCAATATCAGGAATAGATACTATTTTCTAGTACAGATACAATATTCACTAAGATAGATTATATTATTCTGGGCTTTTAAACAAGTCACAATAAACGTAAAAGGATTCATATAAAAAATGTGTTCTCTCAGCACACATACAGCTCACTACAACCTCCATCTGCCAGATTCAGGTGATTTTTGTGCTTCAGGTTCTCAAGTAGCTGGGATTACAGGCGCATGCCACCACGCCTGGCTAATTTTTGCATTTTTAGTAGAGACAGGATTTTGCCATGTTGGCCACACTGGTCTTGAACTCCTGGCCTCAAGTGATCCACCCTCCTTGGGCTTCCCAAGTGCTGGGATTATAGGTATGAGCTACCATGCCTGGCCATACAAATAATGTTAAATTTAAGATTGTGACACTCAAATAAATTTATATATGGATGAAAACCTATATATATGTGTGTGTGTATATATATATATATATTTTAGTACCCTGCTGAATATATATACAGGTTTTCATCCATAGTTCCCGGCTATTAACTTCCATAGCCCTTGTAACAGTATGTGGAATCTCTCTCTGACCCTCTCCCTTCTCTTTTCACCTGCCGAGACTATAATCTGATTGTGGGTCTTAAGACTCTCATTTTAGAAAGCGTCCTCCCCATACTCTGGAGGAAGGAATGCTTCACAGGGAGGCCAAGAAGAATCTAAACAGACAGGCCTTGCTAGGTTTAGATTATACTCTTTTTGTCCAATCACATTGCTACATGGTTGTCAACCACGCCTATGTAATGAAGCCTCCATAAAAACCCAAAGGACAGGGTTCAGAGAGCTTTTGAATAGCTGAACACGTGGAGGCTCCTGAACAGTGGCGTGCCCAGGGAGGGCATGAAAGCTCTGTGCCCTTTCCCCCATACCTCACCCTATGCATCTCTTCCTTCATAATATCCTTTATAATAAACCAGTAAACACAAGTGTTTCCCTGAGTCCTGTGAGCTGCTTTAGCAAATTAATTGAACCCAAAGAAGGAGATGTGGGAACCCTAACTTGAAGCCAGTCAGTCAGAAGTTCCAGAGGCCCAAACTTGTGACTAGGATCTGAAGCAGGGAGCAGTTTTGGGGACTCCAGGTAGATAGTGTCAGAAATGAATTGGAGGACACCCAGTTGGTGGCCACTGAAGAGTTGATAGCTTGCTTGCTGGTGGGGGGAAACCCTCCCTCACACATTTGGTCACAGAAGTCTTCTGTGTTGATGGTTGTTGTGGTGTGAGAGCAGAAGAGTGTCTGGAAAATCCCCTACTATTTAACTAAGTAAGATGCTTCTAAGTGACACATGAAGCCGGGTGTGGTGTCTTATGCCTGTAATTTGAGCAGTTTGGGAGGCCGAAGTGGGAGTATCGCTTAAGGCCAGGAGTTCAAGACTAGCCTGAGAAATGTAGCAAGACTCCTGTCTCCATTAAAAAAAAAGAAAAAAAGCCATGCATTGTGGCATGCACCTGTAGTCCTAGGTACTTCAGAGGCTGAGGCAGGAGGATCACTTGAGCCCAGAATTCAAGGTTATAGTGAGCTATGATCCTGCCAATGCACTCCAGTCTGGGTGAGAGAAAGAGAGCTTGTCTCTAAGAAACAGAACAACAACAACAAAAAATTCTGATTCAAAGAGGAACTCAAAAAAGAAATTAGGCCAGAAGAGGTGGCTGATGCCTGTAATCTTAACATTTTGGGAAGTCAAGGCAGGAGGATCACTTGAGACCAGGAGTTTAAGTTGCCCAGTCTGGGCAACATAGCAAGATCCCCCTCCCAACCCCACCATTATAAATTTTCTTATTTTTTAAAAAATAAAAATAAAAATAAATGATCTGGGCATGATGGTGCACACCTACAGTCCCAGTTACTCCAGAGGCTGAGGTGAGAGGATTGCTTGAGACCAGGAGTTCAAGGCTGCAGTGAGCTGTGATTGTGACACTGCACTGTAGCCTAGGTGACAGAGCAAGACCCTATCTTTAAAAAAAAAAAAAAAAAAGAGAGAAATTGGAAAGTAATTTGGTCTTAATGAAAATGAAAACAACATATCGACATGTGTGAGATATAGCTAAAGCAGTCCATAGGGAAGTTTATAGCATGAAATATGTACATTAGAAAAAAAGAAAATGTGGTTGGGTGCGGTGGCTCATGCATGTAATCCCAGCACTTTGGGAGGCCGAGGCAGGCAGATCACAAGGTCAGGAGATCAAGACCATCCTGGCTATCACAGTGAAACCCGTCTCTACTAGAAATACAAAAACAAAATTAGTTGTGCATGGTGGCGGGCGCCTGTAGTCCCAGCTACTCGGGAGGCTGAGGCGGGAGAATGGTGTAAACCCAGGAGGTGGAACTTGCAGTGAGCCAAGATCGCACCACTGCACTCCAGCCTGGGTGACAGAGTGAGACTCCATCTCAAAAAAAAAAAAAAAAAAAAAAAAAAATCAATGACCTAAGCTTCCACCTGAAGAAATTAGGAAAAGGGGTCAGGCATGCAGTGGCTCATGCCTATAATCCCAACACTTTGGGAATCCAAGAAGTTTGAGACCAACCCGGACAATATACGAAGATCTTGCCTCTGTGAAAATTTTTTCAAAATTAGCCAGACATTGTGGCTCCTGCCTGTGGTCCCAGATATTTGGTATTTGGGAGGCTGTTGGAGGAGAATCCCTTGAGCCCAGAAGTGTCAAACCTACAGTGAGGTATGATTGCATTACTATGCTCCAGCCTGGGTAACAGAGGGAGACTGTCTCAAAAAGCAAAGAAAAAAAAAAGAGAGAGAGAGAGAGAGAGGAGACATCTCTACAATGTCCCATAGACATTACAACCATAATAAGGGAATAACATGAAGAACTTTATGTCAAAAAATTCACCAACTTAGATGAAATGCATACATCTTTTGAAATACATAAACTACCAAGGCTCACTTAATAAGAAACATATAGCCTGGATAGTCATGTATCTTTTTTTTTTTTTTTTTTTTTTTTTTTTTGAGACGGAGTCTCGCTCTGTCGCCCAGGCTGGAGTGCAGTGGCGCAATCTCGGCTCACTGCAAGCTCCGCCTCCCGGGTTCACGCCATTCTCCTGCCTCAGCCTCCCGAGTAGCTGGGACTACAGGCGCCCGCCCCTGCGCCCGGCTAATTTTTTCTATTTTTAGTAGAGACGGAGTTTCACCATGGTCTCCATCTCCTGACCTTGTGATCCGCCCACCTTGGCCTCCCAAAGTGCTGGGATTACAGGCGTGAGCCACCACGCCCGGCCAGTCATGTATCTATTAAAGAACACCAACATTTGGTTAAAAACCCTCCCATGAAGGAGATGCCCATCCAAAATGTCTTCACTGATTAATTCTACCAAACATTTAAGGAAGAAATAATACTAATTCACAAACAATACATGAAGTATTCCAAAAAGTTAAAGAAGAAATATATCCCAACTCCATCTATGAGACCAGCCATTACACTGATGTTATGCTCATATCGGAAAGTTATTAAAACAATGTCTCTTATAGCAGTTTTTGTTTTGTCAAACCAGTATCCCATTAAAGTTCATTCACTGGGTTTAGTTTTACCTCATTAGTATTTTTGTTTTTGTTTATGTGGAGTCTCACTCTATCATCCAGGCTGGAGTGTTGTGGTGCAATCTGGCTCACTGCAACCTCTGCCCCACAGGCTTAAACAATTCTCGTGCCTCAGCCTCCTGAGTAGCTGGGATTATAGGCCCAAGCCGTCATGCCCGGCTAATTTTTGTATTTTTAGTGGAGGCAGGGTTTCACCATGATGGCCAGGCTGGCCTTGAACTCCTGGCCTCAAGTGATACACCAGCCTCGACCTCCCAAAGTTCTGGGATTAGAGGCATGAGCCACCATGCTTGGCCTTTTTTTTTTTTTTTTTTTTTTTTTTTCCAGACATAGTCTCCTTTGTTGCCCAGGCTGGAGTGCAGTGGCACAATCTCGGCTCACTGCAATCTCTGCAGGGCTCAAGTGATTCTCCTGCCTCAGCCTGCCGAGTCCCAGCATGGGATTTCACCTTGTTGGTCAGGCTGGTCTCGAACTCCTGACCTCAGGTGATCTGTCCACCTCGGCCTCCCAAAGTGCTGGGGTTACAGGTGTGAGCCACCTTGCCTGGGCATATTAGTGTATTTTAATCTAGAACAGTTCTACCTTTTATTTTATCTCATGATGTCAATTCCTTGAGGACAGATTACATCAGTTTTCTTGTGAATGTCCTGTATTCTCAATTTGTCTTATTTGTTTTTTAGTGATATAATTTACCTGTTCTTTGTGTTTTCTGTAAATTAGAAGTTTGGTCTAAAAGTTTGATTAAATTCAATTAAACAGACTGGGTACAGTGACCCTCGCCAGTAATTCCAGCTCTTTGGGAGGCCAAAGCTGGAAGATGGCTTGGGGCCAGGAGTTTGACATCACAGTGAACTATGATCACTCACTGCACTCAAGCCTGGGTGACAGCAAGACCCTGTCTAAAATAACTAACTAACTAAATAACTAAATTCAATTAAGCATTTAGGCAGGAATATTTAATAGGTTTTGCTGTGCACTTCATACTGTATCATATCACGAGGCACATGATGTTATGTTTTCCATGAACAGCAATGCTAAATTTGATCACTTGATTTCTTTTTTTTTTTTTTGAGACGGAGTCTCGCGCTGTCACCCAGGCTGGAGTGCAGTGGCCGGATCTCAGCTCACTGCAAGCTCCGCCTCCCGGGTTCACGCCATTCTCCTGCCTCCGCTTCCCAAGTAGCTGGGACTACAGGCGTCCGCCACCTCGGCCGGCTAGTTTTTTGTATTTTTTAGTAGAGACGGGGTTTCACCGTGTTAACCAGGATGGTCTCGATCTCCTGACCTCGTGATCCGCCCGTCTCGGCCTCCCAAAGTGCTGGGATTACAGGCTTGAGCCACCGCGCCCGGCCTGATCACTTGATTTCAATAGCAAACCCCAGATCTCTAAATTGTAAAGATTTGTGGTTTAGTTTTTCGAGGTTTCTTTTCTTTCTTTCTTTTTTTTTTTTTTTTTTTGATACTCTTGTTGCCCAGGCTGGAGTGCAGTGGTGTGATCTCGGCTCACTGCAAGCTCCGCCTCCCAGGTTCACGCCATTCTCCTGCCTCAGCCTCCTGAGTATCTGGGACTGCAGGCGCCCGCCACCACGCCCGGCTAATTTTTGTATTTTTAGTAGAGACAGGATTTCACCGTGTTAGCCAGGATGGTCTTGATATCCTGACCTTGTGATCCACCCCCTTCGGCCTCCCAAAGTGCTGGGATTACAGGCGTGAGCCACCGCGCCCGGCCTTTTTTTTTTTTTTATTTTTTTATTTTATTTTATTTTATTTTATTTTTTATTTTTATTTTTATTTTTTTTGAGACGGAGTCTCGCTCTGTCGCCCAGGCTGGAGTGCAGTGGCGCAATCTCGGCTCACTGCAAGCTCCGCCTCCTGGGTTCACGCCATTCTCCTGCCTCAGCCTCCCGAGTAGCTGGGACTACAGGCGCCGGCCCCTGCGCCCGGCTAATTTTTTCTATTTTTAGTAGAGACGGGGTTTCACCATGGTCTCGATCTCCTGACCTTGTGATCCGCCCACCTCGGCCTCCCAAAGTGCTGGGATTACAGGCGTGAGCCACCACGCCCGGCCTTTTTTTTATTTTTTGAGACAGACTCTTGCTCTGTCACCCAGACTGGAGGGCAGTGGCATGATCTTGGCTCACTGCAACCTCCGCCTCCCAGATTCAAGTTGTTCTGGTGCCTCAGCCTCCCAAGCAGCTGGGACTACAGGTGCATGCCACCACGCCTGGCTAATTTTTTGTATTTTTAATGGAGACTGGGTTTTGCCATGCTGACCAGGCTGGTCTTGAACTCCTGGCCTTAAGTGATCTGCCCACCTCAGCCTCCCAAAGTGCTGGGATTACAGGCGTGAGCCACCGTGCCCAGCGATTTCTTTAATTTCATCATTTGTGAACTACCTATTCCCTGCCTTCTGCTCCTTCATTCATTGGAAGCTTTGTGATTTTTTATTTTTATTTTTTTTTATTTTTTTATGAGACGGAGGTTTGCACTGTCGCCCAGACTAGAGTGCAATGGTGCAATCTTGGCTCACTGCAACCTCTGCCTCCCGGGTTCAAGCGATTCTCCTGCCTCAGCCTCCCGAGTAACTAACTGGGACTACTGGGGTGCACACCACCATGCCTGGTTAATTTTTTTGTATTTTTAGTAAAGACGGGGTTTCACTATGTTGGCCAGGATGGTCTCGAACTCCTGACCTCATGATCCGCCCGCCTTAGCCTTCCAAAGTATTGGGATTACAGGCATGAGCTACCACACCTGGCAGCTTTGTGATTTTCATATTGACATGTATGGAATCTTTAGGAAATAAGGTTAGAATCTGGTGTTAAAATCTGTGTGAAGTATGTAAAGAGAAGAATTGACAGCCAAAGTTACTGTTTATAATAATTCAGTTTGATTCAATCAGTAATTCTTTTTTTTCCACAAGAAACAAAACCCTTGACGTTGTTCTTAACTTTTCCTTCTTTTTCACTGCCCTGCCCCGAAACCAATCAGTCAACTATTGATTTCTCCCTAATTATTCTTTGAATCTGTCTTCTAACTCTGCTACCACCACCCTCATTCAGGTTTTGTAGTAAATATCTGTGGTTTTGTCTGTCAGGTATCTTCCTTCTGGTGGGCACTGCCTCTCCTCCCATTCTGTTCATGTGGTTCCTGCTGGAGATTGCATGTTCATATTTGACCTACCCTATCTGTCTATGGTTGATTGGTCTGCGGGCAGTCATGTGGCCCAAAGTGGGACAATGAGTTTCTTCTTACCTTTTTTTTTTTTTTTTTTTTTTTGTGACAGAGTCTGGCTCTGTTGACCAGGCTGAAGTGCAGTGGCGCGATCTCGGCTCACTGCAAGCTCTGCCTCCTGGGTTCACGCCATTCTCCTGCCTCAGCCTTCCGAGTAGCTGGGACTACAGGCGTGTGCCACCATGCCCGGCTAATTTTTATGTATTTTTAGTAGAGACAGCGTTTCACCGTGTTAGCCAGGATGGTCTCGATCTCCTGACCTCGTGATCCGCCCGCCTCGGCCTCCCAAAGTGCTGGGATTACAGGCGTGAGCCACTGCGCCCAGCCTCTTCTTACCTTTTTATATTTAGGACCAAGAGACTGTGGTTAATCTCTCTTCAATGACTGTAGATATACAATGTAAAACAGAAGCTGTTGGCCATGGCCATATTTTCTTTCTTTCTTTTTTTTTTTTGTTTTTGAGATGGAGTCTTGCTCTGTCATGATCTTTGCTCACTGAAACCTCTGCCTCGCGGGTTCAAATGACTCTCCCGCCTCAGTTTCCTGAGTAGCTGGGACTACAGGCATATGCCACCACACCTGGCTAATTTTTGTATTTTTAGTAAAGACAGGGTTTCACCATGTTGGCCAGACTGGTCTCAAACTCCTGACCTCATGATCTGCCCACCTCAGCCTCCCGAAGTGCTGGGATTATAGGCATGAACCACCATGTCCAGTCAGCCATGGTCATATTTTCTGCCATGTGGATCAAGGAGTAAAGAAAGCCAGATGAGTGCAAGAAAAGAAAATGAATCCAATATGCAAAGGACAGTAATGGGATTCAGTTTGTGTAATCTGAGTTACTTTAGGATTTTTCCAACAAATTCTCTGTATCAGTTAGGGATGTGTTTGGCTGCAAGTAATAAACATGGCTTACCCATATAGGAGTTAATTTTCTTCCCATCAGTAGATGGGCTGGGCGCAGTGGCTCATGCATGTAATCCCAGCACTTTGGGAGGCAGAGGCCAGTGGATCACTTGAGGTCAGGAGTTCAAGACCAGCCTGGCCAACATGGTGAAACTTTGTCTCTACTAAAATACAAAAATTAGTCAAGCATGGTGGTGGGCGTCTGTAATCCCAGCTATTAAGGAGGCTGAGGAAGGAGAATTGCTTGAACCCAGGAGACAGAGGTTGCAGTGAGCCAAGATCACACCACTCACCACTGTATTCCATCCTGGGTAACAGAGTGAGACTCTGTCTCAAGAAAAAAAAAAAAAAAAAAAGATACTTAGAGGTAGGCATTCCAGAGTTAGAGGAGTTGCTCCAGGTTATAGGACGTCATAAAAGACACAGGCTTCTCTGTTTGCCTGCTCCACTATCCTTAGTGTGAGGCAAGATAGTGACTGTATATCCCAAGTGGAGTCTGCTTTCTTAGCAAGAAGAGAGGGAAAAGATGAGGGACAAAGGGCCGAAAGAACAAGCACACCAGGCATGTACCTCTGCAAACCCAACTCTGAAAATTCCTTTATTCTTCCATTGGCCAGAACTGGGTCATATGGTCACCCCTAAGTGCAGATTATCCCAACCTGCACTCTAGAGAGGTAAATATTTTAGCTACTACATATACTGCTGCCCCATACCAAATTGGGCTTTTCTTAGTATACAAGTCAACGAATGAATGTTGCAGAGACAACTTGCAGGGTGTTCCATGTTCACTTTTGCTTGTCTGGTTAGGTTAGGTTTTGATCACTTGCAATCAAAAAGTTTTGACTAATACAGTCCTCCTCATCTCCCTTCTGGGTTACTGCATTGGGTTCCCCACTAGCCTCTCTGCCACCAATTTCCACCTTGCTTGGAATGATTATACAAGTGCAACCAGCCTTCTCAAAGCATGTCTCTGAGCCTGGCTACTCCATTACCTAATATGGAGGTCAGCAAATGTTTTCTGTAAATGGCCAGACAGTAAATATTTTAGGCTTCTATTTTTGTTTATTTCTTTTTTCTTTGTACTTTTTTAGAGACAGGGTCTCACTCTGTCAGCCAGGCTGAAGTGTGCAGTGGCACGATCATGGCTCACTGCAGCCTTGAACTCCTGGGCTCAAGTGATTCTCCCACCTCAGCTTCTTGAGAAGTTAGGACTACTGGTGTAAGCCATCATGCCTGGCTTGCTTTTTTTTTTTTTTTTGTAGAGGGGTCTCACTATGCTGCCCAGGTTGGTCTTAAACTCCTGACCACAAGTGATCCACCTGCCTCGGCCTCCCAAAGTGTTGGGATTACAGGCGTGAGCCATGGAGTCCGGACTCTCCTTGTCTTTTGATGGTTGATTGAATGGCATTAATTCCCATGATTCATATACACTACTTAGATTAATTACATCTGGGTCCAGTCAGAGAAACAGGAACAGAGTCTATGCCATACTGTCAAATAGAAGGAATTTTATACAGGAGGGTAGTTACAAATGGGTTGGAAGTGAAACAGGGAATGAGGAAGCAACTCAGAAATTAGCAACAGCAGGAAGCCTCTACCACCCCGAGGGCTGGAGAATCAGCGGAGGAGGTAGTGGTAACAGAGCCCATGAGCTGGGACCACTCAATGGGAACTGAAACCACTAAGGGAAGGACCACCCTGTGGAAGCAAGATAAGGAGGAAGAGACTCTGGTGAGACCAAAAAGACACAGTCAGTGTTGAAGATGCTGGCTGAAGCAGAAATCCTCCAATATCCCTCCCATTAACCAAAAGTAACCAGGTGAGAGAACTTTAGAAATATAACTTGAGGGCCTGGCGTGGTGACTCACGCCTGTAATCCCAGCATTTTGGGAGGCCAAGGCGGGCGGATCGTCTGAGGTCAGGAGATCAAGACCAGCCTGACAAACATGATAGAACCCCATCTCTACTAAAAATACAAAAATTAGCTGGACACAGTGGCGGGCACCTGTAGTCCCAGCTACTTGGGAGGTTGAGGCAGGAGAATCACTTGAACCTGGGAGGCGGAGGTTGCAGTGAGCTGAGATGGTACCACTGCACTCCAGCCTGGGCAACAGAGTGAGACTCCATCTCAAAAAAAAGAAGAAAGAAAGAAAGAAAGAAGGCCGGGAGCGGTAGCTTATGCCTATAATCCCAGTACTTTCGGAGGCCAAGGTGGGTGAATCACCTGAAAGTCAGGAGATCGAGACCAGCCTGACCAACATAGTGAAACCCCATCTCTACTAAAAATACAAATTACCTGGGCATGGTGGTACATGCCTGTAATCCCAGCTACTTGGGACACTGAGGCAGGAAAATCGCTTGAACCAGGGAGGCAGATGTTGCAGTGAGCGAAGATTGCCCCATTGGACTCCAGCCTAGGCAAAAAGAGTGAAACTCCGTATCAAAAAAACAAAACAAAAACAAACAAACAAAAACGAAAGAAATATAACTTGTGGCCGGGCACAGTGGCTCATGCCTGTAATCCCAGAACTTTGGGAAGCCAGGGCAGGAGGATCATGAGATCAGGAGTTTGAGACCAGCCTGACCAACATGTCGAAAACCCATCTCTACTAAAAATAAAAAAATTAGCCAGATGTCGGGTCGCACACCTGTAATCCCAGCTACTCAGGAGGCTGAGGCAAGAGACTCGCTTGAACCTGGGAGGTGGAGGTTACAGTGAGCCAAGATCGCGCCACTGCACTCCAGCCTGGGTGACAGAGTGAGACTCCATATCAAAAAAAAAAAAAAAATATATATATATATATATATTTTTGTATATATATAAAACTTGCACGAGCCAGTCCTCTGCAGCGTAGAGCAGTGTAGAGGAAGGACAAGAAATGGTTGTGAGACAAGTATAATTAATAATGACTGAAGTTTTCAAAGATGTTCCCAAGTCTATCAGGATTTTAAAAAATCTAACCTCAAAATTATAAAACTTTTAAAACAGAAATAGAAGTGTCAGGGCCATGTGGGTTTTCTTATCTTATTATCCATTGATTGCTAAAATAGAAGCAGCATTTTAATTTGTTTCATTTTTACACCATGGTTTTGTGTTTTTCTGGAAATTCTTTTTTAAAAATTATTTTATTGTTTTTTAGAGACAGGGTCTAACTCTGTTGCCCAGGCTCGAGTGCAGTGACATGATCATACATCACTGCAGCCTCAAACTCCTGGGGTTAAGGGATTCTCCTGCTTCAGCCTCCCAAGTAGCTAGGACTACAGGTATGTGCCACCACGCCTAGCTAATTTTTAAATTTTTTGTAGAGACAGGATTTCCCTATGTTGCCCAGGCTGGTCTATGAACTCCTGGCCTCAATTATTCCTCCTGCCTAGGCCTCCCGAAGTGCTGGGATTATAGGCATGAGCCACTGCGCCAGCTAGGTAATTCTAATAGCCATTCTTTTTATCTTGTTAGAAGCTACTGTCTTTGTTGCCATATCAATAAAATCCTTCATCTCCGTAAACATACTATCATTTAATTGGCATTTGTTCCATTTTAACTCTTTAAAACATTTAAAAAGGGTTTTTTGCTTTTATTATTTTTCACTGACATAATAATTATATATATTTACTGGTTACAGTGTGATATTTCAATACATGTATACAACGTGTAATGATCAAATCAGTGTAATTGACATATCCATCACCTCAAACATTTGTCATTTCTTTGTGTTGGGAACATTCAAAATCTGCTCTTCTAGCTATTTGAAAATACACAATAAATTGTTGGTAATTATAGTCATCCTATAGTGCTATTAGATACTTGTTCCTCCTATCCAGCTGGAAGTTTGCATCGTTTAACCACCCTCTGATTATTCCCCCATGGCCATCCTTCCCAGCCTCTAGTAACCACTATTCTACTCTCTACTTCAATGAATTCAACTTTTTAAGCTTCCACATTGAGTGAAAACATGCAGTATTTGTCTTTCTGTGTCTGTCAATTTCACTTAACTTACAGTCCTTCAAACTTTTTCATGTTTTCACAAATTATAGGATTTTGTTCTTTTATGGATAAATAGTATTCCATTGTGTGTGTGAGGGAAATGAAGTGTATGTGTATATATATGTGTGTGTGTGTATATATATTCCATTGTGGGTGTGTGTGTGTATATACATATATATAGAGAGAGTATTCCATTATGTGTATATATATATTCCATTGTGTGTGTACATGTGTGTGTGTATATATACACATAGTATTCCATTGTGTGTGTCTATATATATTCCATTGTGTGTGTGTATATATATATTGCATTGTGTATTATATATGTGTGTATGTATATATGTATATACACATATGTATATATATGTGTACATATGTGTATATATACACACAGTGGAGTATATACACACACACAATGCAGTACACATATATACACATAAAGAAAATGTGATATCTATCTATATATATCTGTATATAACTTATAGATATACATAGGCTGTTGTGAATAGTGCTGCAATAAACATGGGAGTGCAGATAATATAATTTCCTTTAGATATATGCTCAGTAGTGCAATTGCTGGCTTACCAGACAGCTCTGTTTTTCCTTTTCTTTTTTTTTTTTTGAGACGGAGTCTCACTCTGTTGCCAGGCTGGAGTGCAGTGGCATGATCTTGGCTCACTGCAACCTCTGTCTCCCAGGTTCAAGCAATTCTCCTGCCTCAGCCTCCCAAGTAGCTGGGATTACAGGTACATGCCACCATGCCCAGCTAATATTTTTTTTGTATTTTTAGGAGAGATGGGATTTCACCATGTTGGCCAGGATGGTCTCAATCTCATGACCTCATGATCCACCCACCTCGGCCTCCCAAAGTACTGCGATTATAGGCATGAGCCACCATGCCCGGCCCTGTTTTTCATTTTTTGAGGAACCTCCATACTGTTTTCCATAATGGCTGTACTAATTTACATTCCCCTTTCTCCACATCTTCTCCAGTATTTGTATGTAGAGTTCCCCTTTCTCCACATCTTCTCCAGCATTTGTTATTTTTTTTTTTGTCTTTCTGATAGTAGCCATTCTAACTGGAGTGAGATGTTATCTCATTGTGGTTTTGATTTGAATTTCCCTGATGGTTAATGATGTTGAGCATTCTTTTATATACCTGCTGGCCATGTCTACGTCTCCTTTGAGAGATGTCTATTCAACTCATTTGCCCATTTTAAAAAATTGGATTCTTTGGGGTTTTTTGCTGTTGAATTGTTTGAGTTCCTTGTATATTCTTGGTATTAATTCTTTGCCAGATTAATAGCTTGAAAATATTTCCTCCCATTCTACTGGTTGTCTCTTTACTCTGTTGATAGTTTCCTTTGCTGTGGAGAAGATTTTAGTTTGATATAATAATAATCCCTTTTGTCTATTTTTGCTTTCATCTTTTTTGAGACAAAGTTTCGCTCTTATTGCCCGGGTTGGAGTGCAATGGCGTGACCTCGGCTCACTGCAACCTCTGCCTCCCAGGTTCAAGCAATTCTCCTGCCTCAGCCTCCCGAGTAGCTGGGATTACAGGTGCCCACCACCATGCCTGGCTAATGTTTTGTATTTTTAGTAGAGATGGGGTTTCACCATGTTGGCCAGGCTGGTCTCAAACTCCTGACCTCAGGTAATCCACCCACCTTGGCCTCCCAAATTGCTGGGATTACAGGCATAAGCCACCAGGTCCAGCTATTTTTGTGTTTGTTGCTTGTGTTTGTGAGGTATTATCCATAAAATCTTTGCCCAGTCCCATGTTCTGGAGTGTTTATTTTACATTTTCTTTTAGTAGTTTCATAGTTTCAGGTCTTACATTTAAGTCTTTAATCCATTTTGAGTTGATTTTTGTATATTGTTAGAGATAAAGGTCTGGTTTCATTCTACAGCATATGGATATCCAGTTTTCCTAGTACATTTATTGAAGAGAATTTACTTCCTCCAATGAATGTTCTTGGTGCCTTAGTCAAAAATCAGTTGGCTGTAAATATATAGATTTATTTCTGCATTCTCTATTCCATTCTGTAGGTGTACATATCCATTTTTATGTCAGTACTATGTTGTTTTAGCTACTATAGCTTTGTAATATATTTTGAAGTCAGGTAGTGTGATGCCCTCCATTTTGTTCTTTTTGCTCAGGATTGCTTTGGCTATTAGGAGTCTTCTGTAGTTCCATATTAATTTTAGGATTTTTTTTCTGTGAAACATTCTGAGAAGAATGTCACTGGTATTTTGACAGGGATTGCATTGAATATGTAGATCGCTTTTGGTAGTATGATCGTTTTCACATTATTGGCAGTATGATCATTTTTACGTTACTGGTTCTTCCAATTCATGAACATGAGATGTGAGATGTCTTTCCTTTTTTTGTTTGTCCTCTCCAACTTCTTTCTTTCCTTTTCTTTTTTCTCTTTTCTTTTCTTTTCTGCCTCCCCTCCCCTCTCCTCTTCTCTTCTTTTATTTTTTTAAGACAGTCTTGCTCTGTTGCCCAGGATGGAGTGTAGTGGTGCAATCACGGCTCACTGCAGTCTCTGCCTCCCGCGTTTAAGCAATTCTTGTGCCTCAGCCTCCCAAGTAGCTGAGACTACAGGCACGTGCCACCACACCTGGCTAACTTTTATATTTTTAGTAGAGACAAGATTTCACCATGTTGGCCAGGCTGGTCTTGAATTCCTGACCTCAAGTTATCCGCCCGCCTTGGCCACCCAAAGTGCTAGGATTACAAGCATGAACCACTGCACCCAGCTTCCTCTTCAATTTCTTTCATCAGTGTCCTATGGTTTTCCTTGTAGAGATCTTTCATTTCTCTGGTTAAACTTATTCCTAGGTATTTTACGTTTTTGTAGCTATGTTAAATGAGATTGCTTTTTAAATTTCTGTTTGTTGTTTGTGTATAGAAATGCTACTAATTTTTTGTAGGTTGATTTTGTATTCTGCAATGTTACTGAATTTGTTTATGAGTTTTAGGAGTATTTTGGTGGAGCTTTTAGGGTTTTCCACATATAAGATCATGTCATTTTCAAACCGGAACAATTTGACTTCTTCCTTTCCAGCTTAGAGATCCTTTATTTATTTTCCTGACTAATTTCTCTGGCTAGGACCCATTTTAACTTTTGACTTTTTTTTTCTTTTTTTGTTTTTTTGAGATGGAGTCTGGCTCTGTCACCAGGCTGGAGTGCAGTGGCGCAATCTCGGCTCACTGCAAGCTCCGCCTCCTGGGTTCAAGCGATTCTTCTGCTTCAGTCTCCCAAGTAGCTGGGACTACAGGCGTGTGCCACCACGCCCGGCTACTTTTTGTATTTTTATTAGAGACAGAGTTTCACCATATTAGCCAGGATGGTCTCGATCTCCTGACCTTGTGATCCACCTGCCTCGGCCTCCCAAAGTGCTGGGATTACAGGCGTGGGCCACCGCACCTGGCCCAACTTTTGACTTTTTATTCTAATTTGGAACAATTACATTTTAAGCCTGTTGTATAGCTAAATCTTGATATTTCTTTTCATTGTACTTTTATATTAGGTCAATTGTTTCTCCCCATATCAACTTTTTTTTTTTAAAGATTTTTAGGCCGGGCGCGGTGGCTCAAGCCTGTAATCCCAGCACTTTGGGAGGCCGAGACGGGCGGATCACGAGGTCAGGAGATCGAGACCATCCTGGCTAACACGGTGAAACCCCGTCTCTACTAAAAAATACAAAAAAAAACTAGCCGGGCGAGGTGGCGGGCGCCTGTAGTCCCGGCTACTCGGGAGGCTGAGGCAGGAGAATGGCGGGAACCCGGGAGGCGGAGCTTGCAGTGAGCTGAGATCCGGCCACAGCACTCCAGCCTGGGTGACAGAGCGAGACTCCGTCTCAAAAAAAAAAAAAGAAAAACAAGATTTTAAAATATTTTTTGCTGGAATACACACTTGTAATGAATTTTTTTTCCAAGAAGAGTACATGGAAGTTGAAATTTCTGAACGATTACATATCCAAAAGTGTAACTGATAAGAAGTTTGATGTTTGGACTTGTTTTCAAAGGAAAATAAATAATTATAACGGGGAAGGAATTGGTTAACAAAATTTCCCCCACCCAAATACCGAAATAAGGAGTCTCAGGGCACCAAATCTCCTAGGGAGATTCTTCCATTTATTCTCAGGATATATTTAGAATTAACAGGGGAGTATGTGGCTGTCTATGGATAGAGAGAAGGATGTCAAGTAGTGCAGCTGTTCCATAGACAGTCCTCCAATTTATTATTTTGATCTTTGTTTCCCTTCTCAGATGTTCTCTGTTCCTGCTAACTTCAATTTAGAAATTCTCTCTCCCAGGAAGTCTACTTCCACTTCCATTTTAGCCTTTTCTGTGCATAATCTGGATCAGGGGTCCCTAACCTCTGGGCCACCTGGTACCAGTCTGCAGTCCATTAGGAACCCAGGCTGCACAGCACAAGGTGAGTGGCAGGCATGTGAGCATTACTGTCTGAGCTCCACCTCCTGTTAGATTAGCGGCATTAGATTCTCACAGGAGCACGAACCCTATTGTGAACTGGATATACAACAGATCTATGTTGTGCCCGCCTTAGGATAATTTTTTTTTTTTTTTTTTTTTTTTTTTTTTTTTTTTTGAGACGGAGTCTCGCTGTGTCTCCCAGGCTGGAGTGCAGTGGCGTGATCTCGGCTCACTGCAAGCTCCGCCTCCCGGGTTCACGCCATTCTCCCGCCTCAGCCTCCCAAGTAGCTGGGACTACAGGCGCCCGCCACAACGCCCGGCTAGTTTTTTGTATTTTTAGTAGAGACGGGGTTTCACCATGTTAGCCAGGATAGTCTCGATCTCCTGACCTCGTGATCCACCCGCCTCGGCCTCCCAAAGTGCGGGATTACAGGCTTGAGCCACCGCGCCCGGCCAAGAGAATCTAACTAATGCCTGGTGATCTGAGGTGGAACAGTTTCATCCTGAAACTACCCCCATCCCCCGGGAAAAATGTTCTTCTATGAAACCAGTCCCTGGTACCAAAAAGGTTGGGCACTGCTGTTCTGGACTGTGGCTTTTTCAGCTCTAGTTTATCCATCATTATGATCCTATCTCTGTAAAAAAAAAAAAAAGTGTCTTTTTTTTTTTTTTTTTTTTTTTTTTTTTATAATTGCATGGTATTAGATATTGTAATTGTATGCTTTTAGTCTTTTAGGAATTTATCACAGACTGGATTTATTTTATTTATTTCTGGTACAAATTCCATGGGACTTTTGGAAGGGGTGTTGTACAAACACGTGCTCAGCTTTGTACATTAAACAAAGTCTCTTGACTTATATTTCTTAGAAACCAGTGCTGGATGAAGCATAGATTGGAGAAGACAAAAGTAGGAATGGGGAATCCAATTATTTTAGTTGGATTGAGTTCCAGGCTGTCTAAACAAAAATATTATAATAAAAATAATTTTTTTTTTTTTTTGAGACGGAGTCTCACTCTGTCACCCAGCCTGGAGTGCAGTGGTGTGATCTCGGCTCACTGCAAGCTCTGCCTCCCAGGTTTACGCCATTCTCCTGCCTCAGCCTCCCGAGTAGCTGGGACTACAGGCACCCGCCACCTCGCCCGGCTAGTTTTTTGTATTTTTTAGTAGAGACGGGGTTTCACCGTGTTAGCCAGGATGATTTCTTTTTTTTTTTTTTTTGAGACGAAGTCTAGCTCTGTTGCCCAGGCTGGAGTGCAGTGGCCGGATCTCAGCTCACTGCAAGCCCCGCCTCCCGGGTTCACGCCATTCTCCTGCCTCAGCCTCCCGAGTAGCTGGGAGTACAGGCGCCCGCCACCTCGCCCGGCTAATTTTTTTTTGTATTTTAGTAGAGACGGGGTTTCACCGTGTTAGCCAGGATGGTCTTGATCTCCTGAACTCGTGATCCGCCCGTCTCGGCCTCCCAAAGTGCTGGGATTACAGGCTTGAGCCACCGTGCCCGGCCTAGCCAGGATGATTTCGATCTCCGGACCTCGTGAACCTCCCGTCTCGGCCTCCCAAAGTGCTGGGATTACAGGCTTGAGCCACTGCGCCCGGCCAATAAAAATAATTTTTAAAACTACATGAGTGTGGTGGCTCAAGCCTGTGATTCCAGCTCCTCAGGAGGCTGAGGAAGAGGATCTCTTGAGCCCAGGAGTTCCAGGATACAGTGATTTATGCCCATGCCACTGTACTCCAGCATGACAGAGTGGACTTCATCTTTAAAAAAATTTTTTGGATGGATACAGTGGCTCACGCCTGTAATCCTAATACTTTGGGAGGCTGAGGTGGGCAGATCATGAAGTCAGGAGTTCAAGACCAGCCTGACCAATATGGTGAAACCCTGTCTCTACTAAAAATACAAAAATTAGCCGGGCATGGTGGCAGGCGCCTGTACTACTCGCAGCTACTCAGGAGGCTGAGGCATGAGGATCGCTTGAGGTGGAGGTTGCAGTGAGCCAAGATTGCGCCACTGCACTCCAGCCTGGGTGACAGAGTGAGACTCTGTCTCAAAATAATAATAATAATAAATAAATAAATAACGTTTTGTTTTGTTTTATTTTGAGACCGAGTCTCACTTTGTCACCCAGGCTGGAGTGCAGAGGCACGATCTCTGCTCACTTCAACCTCCACTGCCCAGGTTCAAGTGATCCTTGTGCCTCAGCCTCCTGAGTAGCAGGGATTACAGGCGTCCGCCATCATGCCCGGCTAATTTTTGTATTTTTAGTACAGACAGAGTTTCACCAAGTTTGCCAGGCTGGTCTCAAACTCCTGACCTCAGGTGATCTGCCTGCCTGGGCCTCCCAAAGTGCTGGGATTACAGGCATGAGCCACTGTGCCCCGCCTAAAAAATTTTTTTAAAGGCCCGGCATGGTGGCTCATGCCTGTTACCTCAGCACTTTGGGAGGCTGAGGTGGGTAAATTGCTTGAGGCCAGGAGTTTGAGACCAGCCTGGGCAACACAGTGAGACCCTCATCTCTACAAAACAAATTAAAAAAAAATTATAAGTAAATAAAAAAAAAAGTTGTGACCTTCTAGCTTCTCTAGCAAAAGAGGTATCAGAATCATTGTAGTCAATGATTAAGATAGAAGTTTGGCTACTCGTGGCCAGGCATGGTGGCTCATGCCTGTAATCCTAGCACTTTGGGAGGCCAAGGTGGGCAGATCACTTGAGGTCAGGAGTTGGACACCAGCCTGGCCAACATGGTGAAACTGTGTCTCTACTAAAAATACAAAAAATAGCTAGGCATGGTGGTGCACATCTGTAATCCCAGCTACTCAGGAGGCTGAGGCACAAAAATTGCTTGAACCTGGAATGCGGAGGTTAGTAAGCCGAGATGGCACCACTGCTCTCCAGCCTGGGTGACAAAGTGAGATTGTCTCAAAAAAAAAAACAAAAAAAAAATTTGGCTACTTGTTACAGATACCCAAAATAACTGACTTCAACAAGATAGGAGTGTATTTCTCTCTCACATATAATACAGAAGGCAAGTATGGTAGTTCTGCTCTGTCGGTTCATCTAGGAGCTTTCTTTATTGTTGCACTGTCATTTTTCAGATGTTCTTTCCCATCCCTGTGGTCCAAGATAGATTTCTGCCATGATACTTTCTAAGAAACAGGATGAAAGAATAGACAAAAGAAGAAAGGGAAGATGTGTTTCTTCTCTTTAAGAGCAAAATTCAGAAGCTGCGCTCATCACTTATGCTCACATGTCACTGGCCACAGCTTAGTCACATGATTATACTTAGTCACAAAAGTAAAGAAATTTGTCTTTATTCTCAGTGGCCATGTGTCCAACAATAAGAAGAAGGGGAGAATAGATACTGAGGGACAACTATCTGTTTTTGTCATTATTTCTGTAATAATACAGAAATCATTGAAGCTAATTCTTTTTTTTTTTTTTTTTTGAGACGGAGTCTTGCTCTGTTGCCCAGGCTGGAGTGCAGTGGCACCATCTTGGCTCACTGCAACGTCCGCCTCCTGGGTTCAAGCGATTCTCCTGCTTCAGCCTCCTGAGTAGTTGGGATTACAGGTGCCTGCCACCACTCCCGGCTAGTTTTTGTATTTTTAGTAGAGACGGGGTTTCACTATGTTGGCCAGGCTGACCTCAGGTGATCTGCCCACCTCGGCCTCCCAAAATGCTGGGATTACAGGTGTAAGCCTCTGTGCCCAGCCCAAAGCTGACTCTTCGAAGAGTAATGTGGGCCCTTTTGAACTACCTAGGGAGTCTTAGAAGAGCAGAGCGTGTTAGAATCACTGAAAGCAGCCTTCTCCAGGAGGGTATGTGTATATTTCCCAGCCCCCTAGAAACACTGAGGGTAATCTCCATTAAGAGGATTAGCAAGTAATCATTGCCTAAGGAAAGGGAGCATAATTATCCCTTTTTTTTTTTTTTTTTTTTTGAGACGAAGTCTTAGTCTGTCACCAGGCTGGAGTGCAATGGTGTGATCTTGGCTTACTGCAACCTCTGCCTCCTGGGTTTAAGTGATTCTCCTGCCTCAGCCTACTGAGTAGTTGGGATTACAAGTGCCTACCACCACGCTCGGCTAATTTTTGTATTTTTAGTACAGATACAGTTTGCCATGTTGGCCAGGATAGTCTCGATCTCCTGACTTCGTGATCCACCTGCCTCTGCCTTCCAAAGTGCTGGGATTACAGGCACGAGCCACGGCAGGCGGCCTCCCCTTCTACACTGAGTGTTTAACAGGAAGAGTGGAAGGTCCCTAATAAGTGGGCTTCTTGGGAGAACTTGTGCTGGGGCTACTTGTTTCCCTGGGAGATGACTGTGCTATGCATGGGACATGAAAAAGTGGAGGACTAAGCTTCAGTTATGAGAACTCTGGTCTGGGCATCCTTGACTGAGCTTAGTACTGAGGGAAACTGTCCTCCTTCAAAAAAATCTCTGTTGGATTGGAAGGACCTTTCTTGAAAGCAATGTTATGTGGTTTGTATTAGTCTGCTCGGGCTACCACAACAAAATAACACAGGTTAGGTGGCTTAAACAACAGAAATTTATTTTTTTTCACAGTTCTAGAGGCCAGACATCCAAAATCAAGGTTCTAGCCAATTTGGATTCTGGTGGGGGCCCTCTTCCTGGCCTGTAGACAGCTGTCTTCTCACTATGTTCTCACACGGCCCTCCTCAGTGCATGTGCCTTAGGAGAGAGTGAGTGCTCTGGTGTCTCTGCTTATAAGGACATTAATCCCCTAGGATTAGGGACCTACCCTTAAGACCTCATTTAAGCTTAATTACTTCCTTAGAAGTCTCGTCTCCAAATACAGCCACACTAGGTGTTAGGACTTTAACGTACAAATTTAGGGGAGACACCAACATTCAGTCCATAACATGGTCCCAGGGAACAAAGATGTCAATGTGAGAGGTGACAATGTGCTAGCAGCCCTCACTCTCAGCACCTCCTCGGCCTCAGCGTCCACTCTGGGGGCGCTTGAGGAGTCCTTCAGCCCGCCACGGCACCGTGGGAGGCCCTCTCTGGGCTGGCTGAGGCCGGAGCCTCCTCCCTCTGCTTGTGGTGAGGTGTGGAGGGAGAGGCGCGGGCGGGAACCGCGGCTGTGCCGCTGAACAGTGTGAGTTCCGGTGGGCGCGGGCGCGGGCTCGGTGGGCCCCGCACACGGAGCCGCCAGCAGCTGCTGCCGGCCCAGGGCAGTGAGGAGCTTAGCATCCGGGCCAACAGCTGCGGAGGTTGTGCCAGGTCCCCCAGCAGTGCCGGCCCGAGGGCGCTGCTCTCAAATCCTTAGCTGCCTCCCCGCAGGGCAGGGCTTGGGACCTGCAGCCTGCCATGTCTGAGCTCCCCCCGTTCTGCGGTGGGCTCCCTGACAGTCCCCCCCTACGGGTCTCTCCTCCATGCCTGAGCCTCCCCGACCGAGGGGCGCCCGGTCCCAGGGACAGCCCGAGGGCTGAGGAGTGTAGGCGTGGCTTGGGACTGGCGGGCAGCTCCACCTGCATCCCCTATGCAGGATCCACTGGGTGAAGCCAGCTGGGCTCCTGAACCGGATGGGGACTTGGAGAACTTTTATATCTAGCAGGAGGATTGTATGTGCACCAATCAGCACTCTGTGTCTAGCTAAGCTAGTGGGGACTTAAAGAACTTTTCCTCCTAGCATGCTGTGTCTAGCTCAAGGATTGTAAATGCACCAATCAGAACTCTGTGTCTAGCTCAGAGTTTGTAAATACACCAATCAGCACTCTGTGTCTAGCTCAGGGTTTGTGAATACACCAACTGGTACTCTGTATCTAGCTAACCTAGTGGAGACTTGGAGGACTAGCACTCTGTGACTCTGTCTAGCTCAAGGATTGTAAATACACCAATTGGTACTCTGTATCTAGCTAACTCTGTATCTAGCTAACTAGCACTTTGGGACTCTGTCTAGCTCAAGGATTGTAAACTCACCAATCAGCACTCTGTCAAAATGGACCAATCAGCTCTCTGTAAAATGGACCAATCAGCAGGATGTGGGTGGGGTCAGATAAAGGAATAAAAACTGGCTGCCCCAGCCTGCAGTAGCAACCCACTGGGGTAGCCTTCTACACTGTGGAAGATTTGTTGTTTTGCTCTTTGCAGTAAATCTTGCTGCTGGTTCACTCTTTGGGTCCACGCTGCTTTTATGAGCTGTAACACTCACTGTGAAGGTCTGCAGCTTCACTCTTGAAGCCAGCGAGACCACGAACCTACTGGGAAGAATGAACAACTCCAGACGTGTTGCCTTTAAGAGTTGTAACACTCGTGATCATGGTATCTCCCCTGCCAGGTAAGTATGGCCGGGCGCGGTGGCTCAAGCCTGTAATCCCAGCACTTTGGGAGGCCGAGACGGGCGGATCACGAGGTCAAGAGTTCGAGACCATCCTGGCTAACACGGTGAAACCCCGTCTCTACTAAAAAATACAAAAAACTAGCCGGGCGAGGTGGTGGGCGCCTGTAGTCCCGGCTACTCGGGAGGCTGAGGCAGGAGAATGGCGTAAAAACCCGGGAGGCGGAGCTTGCAGTGAGCTGAGATCCGGCCACTGCACTCCACCCTGGGCGACATAGCGAGACTCCGTCTCAAAAAAAAAAAAAAAAAAAGAGTTGTAACACTCACCATGAAGGTCTGCAGTTTCACTCCTGACAGTGAGACCATGAACCCACCAGAAGGAAGAAGCTCCAGACACATCTGAAGGAGTAAACTCCGAACACACCATCTTTAAGAACTGTAACACTCACCGTGAGGGTCCCCGGTTTCATTCTTGAAGTCAATGAGACCAAGAACCCACCAATTCCAGACACAAATGGACTGATCTAATTCTAGCTGAATGTGACTATGGAAGTTGGACTGATCTTCCTTAAGTAGATTTCAAAGATAGCCGCAAGTTCTTCCCCCCAATGTTTTTGGCAATGACTTGCATTGTGACTTATAACTTGCTTTGGCAATGACACAGTTGCTAATGTGGCATCAACAGAGACTTGAAAAGTGCCTTCACATTGTGACTTGCTGTCTCTTTCTCCTCCTGGGATCCCCTGCCACTGCTGTCATGTGAAGAAGTCCAAGTAAGCCTGACGGATGGTGAGAGATATATGGGTTAGTCATTCCCACTGCCGTGGTCGATGGCCTGCCAATTACCATATATGTGACAGAAGCCATTCTAGATGACTTAGCCACTAGCGAGCCAGTCCTCAGCTGACTGCAGATGCATGAGCAAGTCCAGCAGTGATTAGATAAACTGGACCAGACCATAATAACAGCCCAGTTGGCTCACAACATTGTCAGCTAAATAAATGGTGGTTGTTTTAAGCCACAAATTTTGAGATAGCTTGTTAAGTAACAATAGATAAGTGCTATACTTACCTAGTTACTTTTTTTTTTTTTGAGACAGAGTCGCATTCTGTCACCCAGGCTGGAGTGCAGTCGTATGATCTTGACTGACTACAACCTCCATCTCCCATGCTCAAATGATCCTCCCACTTTGGCCTCCTGAATAGCTGGGACTATGGGTATGTGCCACCATGCCCAGCTAGTTTTTGTGTTTTTTGTAGAGATGAGATTTTTCCATGTCACCTAGACTGGTCTCAAAATCCTGGGCTCAAGTGATTGTCCCACCTCCTAAAGTTCTGGGATTACAGGTATGAGCCACGGTGCCCAGCCCATACTTACCTTTTAGAATATAAAACAATCTTGGAGTTCTTACATAATTAAGTAGGAGATACTAGGCTTCCTAATAATATGACATAAGGGGCCTAACTAGAATAAGGGTAAGTAATGTGATCATATTTATATTCTAAGAGTGTGGTATTGTTCATATCGGTTAAACATCTAACTATGGGTGGCCCTCAGTTCTGAGCACTACACTGGTGTAACCAGTAGCTTAATAGACATCTTCACTTGGATATCTCACTGGCACTTCAGAGCAAACACATCTAAGATGGAAATGACCATAATCTTTCACACTTTTTTTCCCTCTTCTGTTCCCTGCCTCAGTTGTCCAAGCCAGAAACTTGGAAACCATTCCTAGGGCTTTTTTCTCTCTCTGCACCCTTGATGCAGTTAACAGGTCCTGTGGTTTCTACTTTCTGGATCTCTCTAAAGTCCACCCACATTCGTCCCTCCCCGCCATCCTTGTCTCAGTACCAGTCACAATCACCTCTCTCTCAGCTAATTATAATATCCTACTAATCTGCACAGGATTTGCTAGTGGAGTGGATATGAAGTATGTGAGAAAGAGAGAACTCAAGGATCACTCCAAGGTTTTGGCCTGAGCAACTGAAAAAAAAAAAAATTGACTTGTCACTTACTGAGCTGGTGAAGACAAGTATAAAAGTGGAGGTGGGGCGGGGTGTGGTGGCTCACGCCTGTAATCCCAGCACTTTGGGAGGCTAAGGTGGGCAGATCACCTGAAGTTAGGAGTTCAAGACCAGCCTGGCCAATGTGGAGAAACCCCGTCTCTACTAAAAATACAAAAATTAGGCGGGTGCAGTGGCATGCACCGGTAATCTTAGCTACTCAGAGGCTGAGGCAGGAGAATAACTTGAATCTGGGAGATGGAGGTTGTGGTAAGTGGAGATTGAGCCACTGCACTTCCAACCTGGACAACAGAGTAAGACTCCATCTCAAAAAAAAAAAAAAAAAAAGTGGATGTGGGCCACATTGTGTCACGTTGCCATTTCTGGTTGATGGGAGGCTGAGAAGGTTTCTGGCTGTATTACTTTTGTATTACCATGTAATACAAATATATAATTACCACAAACTGAAAAGCTTAACATAACATGCATTTATTATCTCACAGTTTCTGTCTAGATATATCTTAGCTTGGTTCTTTGCTTCAGGGATTCATCAGGCTTCCACCAAGTTGTGTGGGCTGTGTTCCCATCTGGGTGCTCAACTGGAGAAGGGCCTGTTTCCAAGCTTAGTCTCATTGTTAGGAGAATTCGTTTCTTCCTGCTTGTAGGATTGGACCTACAGAGTTTTTTTTTGTTTTGGTGCTGTTGGGCCAGAGGCTATCCTAGAGGTTGCCTGGAGTTTCCTGCCACATGGACCTCTCCATAGGCAGTTCAGAGAATGACAGCTTGCTTTGTCAAGGCCATTAGGAGTGCAAGAGTGAGTCTTCTAGCAAGACAGAATCTTATATAACATAACATAATCAAGGAAATGATATTACATTACTTTTTTTTGTATTCTATTGGTTGGAAACAAGTCTCAGGCCTCATCTACATTCATGGGAAGGGATTACATAAAGGTGTAAAATACTGGGAGACAGGTAGAGCAGGAGGACTAGCTTAGAGTCTGTCTGCCCAATAACTGTTGCAGTCGCAATATGGAAGGTGAGAAGATAGAATGGATTCTGGTACTTAAGTTACCAAGGCTGAGTCAGTGGATTCTCCTGTCAGAGACTGTTGATCTGTAATGGTGATGCAACTATGAAGAGAAGGTTAGAATTATTTTGCAGGGGTGCACAGTAGCAGCACAGCTCATTGCCTGGTGGTTGTGATAGCAGTGTCCTGAGATTGTCCCTGAGGTGCAGTCTGTGGGGGCTCCTTGTTTCCTACCAGTTTCATAGGCCTTTTTCTTCTGTCTCTGTTCAGCTCTGTGATCCATTCTATGTAGCCTTCTAAGAAATTACCCCTTAGGTTTAGGATAGCCAGAGTTGTTTCTGTTGTTTGTAACTAAGGATGTGACAGGCCCTGTACATGTACCTGGAATAATTATAAATAGTTGTCACAGCATGGATTAATAGGAGGAGAGGGAGGTAGAGGCCAGATTTGGATGGCCTTGCCAGCCATAGTAAGTTTACACTTTATCTTGAGATTCATTTAACTGGTTTTTTTTTGTTTGTTTGTTTTTGTTTTTGAGATGGAGTCTCGCTCTGTCGCCCAGGTTTGAGTTCAGTGGTGCGATCTCGACTCACTGCAAGCTCTGCCTCGCAGGTTCATGCCATTCTCCTGCGTCAGCCTCCTGAGTAGCTGGGACTACAGGTGCCCGCCATCACGCCAGGCTAATTTTTTGTATTTTTAGTAGAGACAGGGTTTCACCATGTTAGCCAGGATGGTCTTGATCTCCTGATCTCGTTATCCACCTGCCTTGGCCTCCCAAAGTGCTGGGAGTACAGTTGTGAGCCACCGTGCCCGGCCTCATTTAACTGCTTTTTTCTTTTTCTTTCTTTCTTTTTTTTTTTCTGAGATGCAGTCTTGCTCTGTTGCCCAGGCTGGAGTGCAGTGGCACGATCTCGGCTCACTGCAAGTTCTGCCTCCCTGGTTCATGTGGTCCTCAGCCTCCCGAGTAGCTGGGACTACAGGCGCCCGCCACCATGCCCGGCTAATTTTTTTTGTATTTTTAGTAGAGACGGGGTTTCACTGTGTCAGCCAGGATGGTCTTGATCTCCTGACCTCGTGATCTGCCCTCCTCGGCCTCCCAAAGTGGCGGGAGCCACTGTGCCCAGCCCATTTAACTGTTTTAAGCAAGCGAGTAACATATAGGAAGATTCTTGTGAGGGCTTTTTGAAGGATGAGTTTGAAGACAATGAGACTGGTATAAGTGAACCAGGTAGAAGCCTTTCCCAGTCAAGTAGGTGAGGGAAGATGAGACTTGAGGTGGTGCCAATGGGATGGAAAGAGGAGGCAGATTGGAGAGATAGTGAGGTTATAGAGGCAATAAGACTTGTTCATTTATTGGATGTGAGGAAAGGACAAGGAAGGAGTCCAGGATGATTTCCAGGTTTCTGGTTGAGGTAACTGGATGGGTGGTGAGGAACTGGGGCAGGGAATAGAGGAGCAGGCTGGTGACAGGCTTTAGAGCACATTGGTTATGTGTGTCTTGCCCTTCTCCCAGAAGGAATCCATCACTTTTTCCACTTTTTTTTTTTTGAGACGGAGTCTCGCACTGTCTCCCAGGCTGGAGTGCATTGGCGTGATCTCGGCTCACTGCAAGCTCCCCCTCCCGGCTTCATGCCATTCTCCTGCCTCAGCCTCCCGAGTAGCTGGGACTACAGGCGCCCACCACTACGCCCGGCTAATGTTTTTGTATTTTTAGTAGTGACGGGGTTTCACCATGCTAGCCAGGATGGTCTCCATCTCCTGACCTTGTGATCAGCCCGCCTCGGCCTCCCAAAGTGCTGGGATTATAGGCGTGAGCCACCACGCCCAGCCCCCACTTTTTCCACTTTTATAGGAGTTTCCGCACTGTCTTTCTGTCTGCATCTGACAGACCTGGGTTTGAGTCCTGGCTCTGGACTTATAAGCTGTGTGATGTTGAGCATATTATATAACTTGAGCCTATTTCCTCAACTGTAAAATGGAAATACAACTTCTTGTTTGTGTATATGTGAATTGAATGCATAGTGTGTGGTATCCAGTGGGCACTCCGCAGTGTTGGCTATTTTTACTACTCAGAAAGGGGTTAGGGAAGAGGCCCAGGACAAATCAGTGAAGGCTTTAGGCAAGGCTTCTAGGTCAAAAGAGGAAAAACACAACATGTGGCAGACCAGCTGAAGCCAGAGGGAGGCCAGAGCTGAGCTACCACCACATGTTGCTGAGCAGATGAGTCACTGCAGGCAGCAGGTCAGGCTACCCAGGCCACAGCAGACTGGGCTGGGCTCTACACGATGACTTCATTGTATGCCTTTTTTGTCCTCTCCTCCTCCCAGAAGGAATCCATCACTTTTTCCACTTTTATAGGCGTTTCCACACTGTCTTACTGTCCGGAAAGAGCAAACACAGTGGAAAGGGACAGAAAAGCCAGAATTACGTCTAGTTTGATCACTAATTTGCTGGGTGACCTGGTGCATTTCACTTCGCCTCAGTGTCTTTATCTGTAATATGAGAATGCGCAGATTTGCCTCCTAAGTGTGATGTGAGAATTAGGTGAGGGTTGGCAGGAACTAAATAAAATGGCACGCATTAGCCTTCTATTCATTAGTTGTGTTATTCTGTCTCCTTCCTGCTCCCGGCCCCTCTCTCCCTAGTTCCTTGAGGACACCGATGGACTCGAACTCATTTTTGGGTCCCCAGCACTGAGCTTGGGCCGGCAATTTCATGAATGGATGAATGAAAGATTCAATGGGAGTCCGCAGCCGCTGCTGGCGCGCTGAGAGCCCCGCCCCCTTCTGGTCCTCCGACTGCGCGCCAGGGCCACGGGCGGGTCCTTCGCGACCGTTCCCTGGCGCGTGCGCGGGAGGCGGCGCGCGGCCGGAGGTGGCGGGCGGGCTCCCGGTGCGCGCGCGTGAGGGGCGGGGCCGGCCGGAGGCTGGCTGTAGGCAGGCGGCTGAGCCGGCGGCGGGTGGCCTGCCCAGCGTGTGCCGGGTGGCGAGGCGGGGCGGCAGCGATGCTGTCTCTTCCGTGAGGAGCGCAGAGAAGGTCGCGGCGCCGGAGGCCCCAGAAGGCTCGAAGGCGCCGCTGGCTGGGGTCGGTGGCTTCGGGCGTCCGCCCGGCCATGGTGGCCGCGGGCGGTGGTTGGCGCGGCTGCGCTGCGGCCCGGGGCAGTGCGGGGCCGGGACAGTCGCGGCGCTGACGCCCGCGGGCCCCAGCTGCAGATATGAAGCGGAGCCGCTGCCGCGACCGACCGCAGCCGCCGCTGCCCGACCGCCGGGAGGATGGAGTTCAGCGGGCGGCGGAGCTGCCCCAGTCCTTGCCCCCGCGCCGGCGAGCGCCGCCCGGGAGGCAGCGGCTAGAGGAGCGGACGGGCCCCGTGGGGCCCGAGGGCAAGGAGCAGGTAGGGCGGGTTGGGATCCGGGCGGGGGAACCTGAATGGAAGCCGTGGGGGAGGGGATCTCCGGCGGGAGGACCCGGGCTGGAGCTTTGGAGGGGTGGGGTCTGAATAGTTACGGGGGAGGAGTGGGAGGTCTGGGGAGGCCGAGAGATGGGGAGTGGAGAAATGGAAGTGGTGGCCTGGGGTTGAATTGGAAATGGGGGAGTAGAAGAATGAAAAATTGGTGCAGGAGGTAGTCAGGGGTTCTGGATGGGGCGAAAGGACGCTGGAATGTGGGCTGAGTGTGTGAGCTGCAACGAGTAGGCTTACTAAAGAGGCGTTGAGTTATCCATAGGAGTAAATAGTGTAAGATGGGGAAAGTCAATTTGATATAGTATTATCCTGTTTCCTAGAGGTTGTCCTTAAAATTGTAAAAACGGATGACACTCCCAAGCATTCTCTGATTTGGCCATCATTATACTTTTGTACCAGTGTGTTCACAATCATTGTTAAGGCTCTCTTTACCAACCATCTATTTCACAAGAAAGCACGTGTGAAACACCTGCATGTGAGCAGTCTTAAGCCCAATTTTGTGAACAGAATTCGTAGATCTATCGTTTGCCTTCTAGTTTTCCACTGAAATACATTATTGGGAAAACACAGCAGCATATAAATATTCATGGAGTTTCTGAATGAACAGGACGTGTTTATATAATTTATTAGTCAAGAGTAGGTGTATTTATGAGTAGGGGATAAAGGTCAGTTTTATCAGGCAGGAGAAGCTGCCACTAGTAGCGGTAGTAAGTTTAGTGAAACGATAATAAGTGATCCTTGGTCTTGTTGGATTTGCAAAAAAATGTCCTGTAGTAATGAACTCTAGTGACAGCTTTCCTTTTGTTCAGTTCTATTCGGAATCCTAGTGACTTCATCCTTGAATATTTTAAGACTTCTTATAGGTCTCTTACCTCTTTTCTCTCAGATAATTAGCATTTTCCTTAGTCACTTTTTTTTTTTTTTTGAGACGAAGTCTCGCTTTGTGGCCCCGGCGAGAGTGCAGTGGTGCTATTTTCGGCTCACTGCAACCTCTACCTCCTGGATTCCGGCTATTCTCCTGCCTCAGCCTCCCGAGTAGCTGGGATTACAGGTGCCCATCACCATGCCCAGCTAATTTTTTTTGTATTTTTAGTAGAGACACGGTTTCACCATGTTGGCCAGGCTGGTCTCGAACTCCGACCTTAGGTAATCTGCCCGCCTCGGCCTCCCAGAGAGCTGGGATTACAGGCATGAGCCACTGTGCCCGGCCCTTTAGACGCTTTAAAAATTATATACCATGCTAGGTAGCCCTTGGACTTTTCCCCTGTTTTGTTCTTCCACCTCTTATTCCCCACTGAGCCCTGAGGAGACTGCACCATTGACCATCTCTGCCCCTGCTTCCAGCTGCTGAGCATTGTCCTCTTGCTGTATTTACTCCCCCGTGTGCCTACCACTTGTCTTTTACATTATCTACAGTATCATCTAGTCAAAACTTGTAAAGTGAACTTGAAGTCCAGATCCTTTCCTGTCTCAGTATACCTGTCCAGTTGACCTTACTGCATATTTCATGGAAGAGTTCAAGATTACTTGATTTTTCCCTCCTCTTTATATTATGATTTTTGTGTTTACTCATCCTTAGCTTCAGTCTCAGAGAAAGAAGTATTCATCCTCCTCTCTGAGGCTAATTTCTCTACTTATGTCCTTGATTTCATCCTCTTTTGTTTGCCTTAGACCCTTGTTATTCTCTTTGTTTTATATCACAAATAAAAACAAAACAACATAATTGCCCTGAATTGTGTAACCTACCCAAACTACTTTGTTATCTCTTGTTTCCCCAGCAACCTTCTTGAAAAATGAGTTTGTACTCAGTGTCTTAGCATCCTCACCTTGTATACATCCCTAATATGGTTTGGCTTCTTCACTTATACTTTCCCAAAACTTGATGTCTTTAAGGTCACCAAAACCTTTTTTTGTGTAGGATTACTTGTTTATTGAGGTTTGACAAATCAAAGGTTCATTCAGTCCATGAAATATTATAGAATGAGTACCTGTATGATCATAACTCACATGAGGATGGAGAACATTCCCAGTAGCCTGGAATGCTCCCTGTGCTTTCTCCTAGCGCTACCCTTTTACAGATGTAACCTTCCTCACCACCTCTGTCAGTATAGGTTTGTTTTGAACTAATACTTCATATAAATGGAATCATAGTCTACTCTTTTGTGACCAAATTATTTCATTCAGATCATGTCTTTTTTTTTTTTTTTTTTTTTTTTGAGACGGAGTCTTGCTCTGTTGCCCAGGCTGGGATGCAGTGGCCGGATCTCAGCTCACTGCAAGCTCCACCTCCTGGGTTTACGCCATTCTCCTGCCTCAGCCTCCTGAGTAGCTGGGACTACAGGCGCCCGCCACCTCGCCCGGCTAGTTTTTTGTATTTTTTAGTAGAGACAGGGTTTCCCTGTGTTAGCCAGGATGATCTTGATCTCCTGACCTCGTGATCCGCCCGTCTCGGCCTCCCAAAGTGCTGGGATTACAGGCTTGAGCTACCGTGCCCGGCCCACATCACGTCTTGAGACTTATCCATGTTGTTGCTTGTAGAAACAGTTCTTTTTCATTGCTGTGTAATTTTCTATTGTGTGAATGTATTGTGATGGTTACTAAAACTTATTTTTCTTTTGAGACAGGATCTCACTCAGGCTGGAGTGTAGTAGTGCAGTCATAGCTCATAGCGTGAACTCCCGGGCTCAAGTGATCCTCCTCCCTCAGCCTCCCAAGTAGCTGGGACCACAGGCACATACTACCGTGCCTGGCTAATTTTTTCTTTTTCTTTTTCTTTTTGAGATGGAGTCTTGCTCTTTTACCCAGGCTGGAGTGCAGTGGTGCATTCTCGGCTCACTGCAACCTCTGCCTTCCAGGTTCAAGCAATTCTCCTGTCTCAGCCTCCCGAGTAGCTGGGATTATAGGCATGCACCACCATGCCTGGCTAATTTTGTATTTTTAGTGGAGATGGGGTTTCGCTATGTTGGCCAGGCTAGTCACGAGCTCCTAACCTCAGATGATCTGCCCTCCTTGGCCTCCCAAAGTGCTGGTATTACAGGTCTGAACTACCACAGCCTAATTTTTTATTTTTTGTAGAGGTGGTATCTTACCGTGTTGCTCAGGCTAGCCTGAACTCCTGGGCTCAAGTGATTCTCCCACCTTGACCTCCCAAAGTGCTGGGATTACAGGGATGAGTGCCCGGCTTGTTTTTCAAATTATAATGTAATTCATGGCTACTTGTGAAAAGTTTTCATTGTGAAATAGTTACAGAGATAAATATGTAAAAGTCCTGGGAACCTTTAAATTACTAAATCTGATAGTCTTTTTCTCCTCTTGTCTGATCTCTGTGAACTGTCACTGTTGACTGTGTGTTCCTTGTTGACATTGTTTTCTTTTTTTTCGTATTATAATATCCATTCTGTTACTGCTTCTCTGACTGCTCTCTTGTATGTGTCTTTGTCTGTTTTCTCTTCCTGTTCCCTAAATGTTCCTTGAGGACATGTCCTCTGTCCTTAGCTTGATCCTTTATTGTGCTCTATTTAGCAGGCTCACCCTGTTTGTAGATGTTGAGGATGTAGAACAAGGGTCTGCAGTCCTCTTTATTTATGGCATTATGTCATAGAACATCCTTGTAAAGTGAGCTGAGTCTCTTTAGGTGTGACCTCTTTCCTTAGCTCTACATTTCCATTTTTGTGCTTAACATTTCCACCATAGACTCATCATTTGTGTTCTTAACATTTGTAATTTTTTTTTTTTTTTTTTTTTTTTGAGACAGGGTCTCACTTTGTTGCCCAGGCTGGAGTGCAGTGGTGGGATCTCAACTTACTGCAACCTTCGCCTCCCAGGCTCAAGTGATTCTCCTGCTTCAGCCTCCGCAGTAACTAGGATTACAGGCACCTGCCACCATGCCTGGCTAATTTTTGTATTTTTAGTAGAGACGGGGTTTCACCATGTTGGCCAGGCTGATATTGAATCTTGACCTCAGATGATCCACCTGCCTCGGCCTCCCAAAGTGCTGGGATTACAGGTGTGAGCCACTGTGCCCGGCCTAACATTTGTGATTTTTATAATTTGATAGTGACCTTGAAAGTTCATAATTTGTAATAATTTATGATTTTAAAAAGGCCAAAATTTTCATTGTGTGTGTTGAGACTGGTTGAATTCTATTTATTTGGGTAGTAAGAGCCTAACTGATCAGCAAGCATCTACATCTCACACATACCTTTTTTTTCCCTTTCTCATGACGTGGAACAGTGCTTGTTATACTTTTTTATTATACTGGTATTTAGGAATAAGTTCTAATCAGGATGTAGGACTTGGATTTCCAGAAGGTCAGTGGTTTACTGTATCATGAAAATAGAATAATTTCTCTGTTGAAATGTGCTTCTCTCTGTATCTTTCCTTTTTGTCATCAAACATGAAATTACATCCATGGCTTTTTTTTTGTTGTTGTTGTTGTTTGAGATGGAGTCTTGCTTTGTTGCCCAGGCTGGAGTGCAGTGGCACGGTCTCGTCTCACCGTAACCTCCGCCTCCCAGGTTCAAGCATTTCTCCTGTCTCAGCCTCCCAAGTAGCGCATGGCTAGGTAATTTTTTGTATTTTAGTAGAGACGGGGTTTCACCGAGTTGCCCAGGCTGGTCTCAAACTCCTGAGCTCAGGCAATCCACCTGCCTCGGCCTTCCGAAGTGTTAGGATTACAGGCGTGAGCCACCGCGCCCAGCCCACATCTGTGATCTTTTACTTCTCCTTCTCCTTACTCCCTTAGCCAGTCTGGCATTAGGTTCTCTCGATTCTACCTTCATGAAATCTTTCAAACCATTATTCCCATTGTCACTACCTTAATTCCATATTTATAAGCTTTACTCTTGGTTGTTGCAGTATCTTAACTGTATTTACTCAGTCTTCAGTCTTTTAACCTCTAATATATTTCATGTTCTATTAACAAAAGATTGGAACTCATTGCCTCCCTGGCTAATGGTAAGTGCTTTATAAATACTTGTTAAATGTTCATTTTATTTCTCTATATTCATATACCTTTATTAACTTCTTATTACCCATAGAATTAAGCCTGAAGATGTTGGCATTCAAGGTCTACTTGATACTTAGCACTTTTTGTTAGAAGAGTCAAAGTTAGATGCCACTTCTCTTGGTTCCTTAGGACCCTCTGTTTTTCTCGATCATGGCATACATTACTGCAATTATCTTGTGTCTCTCATTAGTTATTTGTGTATTTATTAGAAACATAGATATTTGCTCAATGTCCTAATTGATTGTAAGTCAATCAAGTGAATTCCTCTGAGGCTGTCTTATTCATCATGGTATCTTCAGCCTCTAGTATTTTAACTGGTATGTAATAGACATTCAGTAAGTATTTGTTTATTGTTAGGCACTTTGATAGTCATCAGTTTGAAAAGCTCTTTTTCTCTGCCTCTGCATATTAAAATTCTACTCAGTTTTCCAAGCCTAACTCAAATGCCACAGAAACTTCCGTGAGGCCAGGTGTGGTGGCTCATGCTTGTAATCCCAGCACTTTGGGAGGTTGAGCACGCGGGTTACTTGAGCTCGGGAGTTTGAGACCAGACTGAGCAACATGGTGAAACCCCATCTCTACAAAAAATTAGTTGGGGTTGGTGGTGCATGCCTGTGGTCCCAGCTGCTTGGAAGGCTGAGGTGTGGGACCCCAGAAAGCTGAGGCTGCAGTGAGCCAAGGGTACCACTGCACTCCAGTCTGGGTGACAGAGTGAGACCATGTCTCAAAAAGAAAGCAAAAAAAAAAAAAAAAAAAGAACACCACACACACGCACACACACACACACACACACACACAGAAACTCTTCTGCAAGGTTGTTTTTCCACATGGGATCCTTGGAGGATCCTTGATTGGGCTTCAGGAAATCTGTGAATGTCCTGAAATTCCAGTTCTCAAAATTCTGTGGTTTAAAAAATGAAAGCTTAGATTCCAAGAGATTAAATGCAAAAATGGTTGGAAAGCACATAATAAGCAGGTGCTTAATAAGTAGTTTTATCTCATTTTGTTTCTGTAACACATTGTTTGATCCATTCCTGGGCATATAAAGTAGATACTGAATAAATATTTGCTGAATGAAAGGATGAATCAGTGTTTTAGCACTTTCATCCTCTGTGTTCATTTGTATTTCATTTCTGTTTTTAAGTTGCATGTTATTGAAGGTAAGAACTATGTCATAATGTTATCTAACAATGCAGAGCCAAAGGCTTTGCTCACAATAGGTGCTCAGTAATTATTTATTGAATGAATGAATGGAGAATGATTCAAATATTTTGAATTTTGGTAATTTGAGTAATAATGGTTGTATGATAGGAGTAGACAAGTAAAGGAAATACAATATTTTTGGGGATAGGAGAAGATGAGTCCAACTTTAGTTCCTAAAATACTCTCAGTGTGACAGGAATTTAAAAAAATTATTTTAATGGAAATCAGAACCTCTTTCCTCTGTATTACAGGGTTAGTACATTGGGAAAAGCATAAGGCAGAAAGCACATAGAAGGGAAGCTGCATAATATGTATAGCGAACTATACTCAGCTTGGTATTGCCAGACCCAGAGCTTTACATTGAAGGCATAAATGCTAAATTAGATACTAAAGAAGCCTTGATTGTAGAGGGTCTTTAGTATGATATAGAAGGATAATTGGCCAGGTGTGGTGACTCACACCTGTAATCCCAGCACTTTGGGAGGCCAAGGCAGGTGGATCACCTAAGTTTAGGAGTTCGAGACCAGCCTGGCCAACATGATGAAACCCCGTCTCTACTAAAAATATAAAAATTAGCCAGGCGTGGTGGGCGCCTGTAATCCCAGCTACTTGGGAGGTAGAGGCAGGAGAATCTCTTGAACCCTGGAGGTGGAGGTTGCGTTGAGCCAAGATTGCGCCACTGCACTCCTGCCTGGGCTACAGAGCGAGACTCCATCTCAAAAAAAAAAAGGATAAGTAGGGGAGCAGTATATTCTTTCTTTTTTTGAGATGGAGTCTTGCTCTGTCACCCAGGCTGGAGTGCAGTGGCGCGATCTTGGCTCACCGCAACCCCCGCCTCCTGGGTTCAAGCGATTCTCCTGCCTCAGTCTCCCAAGTAGCTGGGATTACAGGCATTCGCCGCCACGCCTGGCTAATTTTATATTTTTAGTAGAGATGGAATTTCTCCATGTTGGTCAGGCTGGTCTCGAACTCCCGACCTCAAGTAATCCACCCTGCTCGGCCTCCTAAAGTGTTGGGATTACAGGTGTGAGCCACCCTGCCTAATCGGGAGCAGTATATTCTTTTTTTTTTTTGAGATGAAGTCTTGCTCTTGTCTCCCAGGCTGGAGTGCGATGGCGCAATCTTGGCTCACTGCAACCTCCACCTGTCGGGTTCAAGCAATTCTCTTGCCTTAGCCTCCCTAGTTGCTGGGATGCCACCATGCCCGGCTAATTTTTGTATCTTTTTTTTTTTTTTTGAGGTGGAGTCTCACTCAGTCACCCAGGCTGGAGGGCAGTGGTGTGATCTTGGCTCACCGCAAGCTCCGCCTCTCGGGTTCCCACCATTCTCCTACCTCAGCCTCCCGAGTCACTGGGACTACAGGCTCCCGCCAGCAGGCCCGGGTAATTTTTTTTGTATTTTTGGTAGAGACGGGGTGTCACCGTGTTAGCCAGGATGGTCTCGATTTCCTGACCTCATGATTTGCCCGTCTCGGCCTCCCAAATGCTAGGATTACAGGTGTGAGCCACTGTGCCCGGCTTAATTTTTGTTTTTGTTTTTTTTTTTTTTTTGAGACGGAGTCTCGCTCTGTTGCCCAGGCTGGAGTGCAGTGGCTGGATCTTGGCTCACTGCAAGCTCTGCCTCCCGGATTCATGCCATTCTCCTGCCTCAGCCTCCCGAGTAGCTGGGACTACAGGCGCCCGCCACCTCGCCCGGCTAGTTTTTTTTTTTGTATTTTTTAGTAGAGACGGGGTTTCACCGTGTTAGCCGGGATGGTCTCGATCTCCTGACCTCGTGATCCGCCCGCCTTGACCTCCCAAAGTGCTGGGATTACAGGCTTGAGCCACCGTGCCCGGCCAATTTTTGTATTTTTAGTAAAGATGAGTTTTCACCATGTTGGCCAGGCTGGTCTCGACCTCCTGACCTCAGGTGATCTGCTGGCCTCGGCCTCCCAAAGTGCTGGAATTACAGATGTGAGCCACTGCTCCTGGCCTGGGAACAGTATATTCTTACTTGTGTTTTAGTTGGATTACTCTGGCAACTGTGTGGAGGATAGGATGCTGTTTGAGACATGAGCATTGAGAAATCTTCCGAGGTTTCAATGCAAAAGTTTATTAGACCTCCTTTCCTTCTTATCCAGGGTATGGGTAAGGGCCAGCTCCTGAAAAGCTGTTAACTTTGAAATATTTAGTTTCATCAAAAGTACTGGGAGCAGAGAGCCTATGCTGGCTGAAGCAGGTTGGCAAATGTTCCCTGATGAGGTTGGGACACATGTGCTTACAGAGTTTTCCCATCTTTGTTCAACTGGATGTCTCTTGGCCTAAAGATCATTCTGTAAGCTTTTTTTAAATTTGTTTTATTTTTTGGAGATGGAGTCTCGTCGCCGGGCTAGAGTGCAGTGGTGCAATCCTGGCTCACTGCAAGCTCCACCTCCCAGGTTCAAATGATTCTCCTGCCTCAGCCTCCTGAGTAGCTGGAATTACAGGTGCCCACCACCAGGCCCGGCTAATTTTTTGTATTTTTAGTAGAGATGGGGTTTCACTATGTTGGCCAGGCTGGTCTCGAATGCCTGACCTCATGATCCACCCACCTCGGCCTCCCAAAGTTCTGGGATTACAGATGTGAGCCACTGTGCCCGGCCTTTTTTAAAAAAAAAAAAGAAAAAAAACTGCTAGTCACTCACCGTTCCCTGGGTTGGGACTATCAGAGAAAGCCATATATTGCAGTCAGTATGTCTCCCTTATTGCTGGTCTTAGCTGCTGTTTCATTCTTTGATAAATTTGCCACCTAATTTTGTACTTTCTTGGTGAAACCCCTATAGTACCTTCATAATTATTTCTTTTCATCAGTAGTTGTTGTTTTTCATCGTTAATACACATACTTGGGGTTCCAAAGGAGTTTGAAAACTGGGGTTGTTGGATCAACGGCTATCCCCAGTGGAAGAGGAAAAAGTCCTCAAGGGAAATCGTGAGGCTAGGAGTGGAGAGCAGAGGCTAGAGGCTATTGAGAATAAGGACTTACACACAATGCACTATTAATGAAGTGTAGTTTACCACCTTTTAATTTTAGTATTGGACCTCATTGCTAACTCCCAAGTATTCTCCTTTTCTCTGTACTAGAGCTGTGAATACAGTGGATGTGCAGTACATAATTGATGGGAAAATTGACATCAACTTGAGCCTCCTAGTTCCATGTTCATTAGGTACATTTTATCTTTACCAACAATTGTTCCGCCACTAAAATCTTAGGGTTTTTTTTGAGACGGAGTCTCGCTCTGTCACCCAGGCTGGAGTGCAGTGGCATGATCTTGGCTCACTGCAACCTCCGCCTCCCAGGTTCAAGTGATTCTCCTGCCTCAGCCTCCTAAATAGCTGAGATTACAGGTGTGTGCTACCACGCCTGACTACTTTTTGTATTTTTATTAGAGATGAAGTTTCACTGTGTTGGCCATTCTGTTCTCAAACTCCTGACCTCAGGTGATCTGCCTGCCTCGGCCTCCCAAAGAGTTGGGATTACAGACGTCAGCCCTGGTGCCCGGCCTGTTTGTTTTGTTGAGACAGGTTCTGGCTCTCTTGTCTACGCTGGAGTGCAGGCTGGAGCGTAGTGATGCTATCGTAGCTCATTGCAACCTTAAACTCCTGGGCTCGAGTGATCCTCCTGCTTCAGCCTCCTGAGTAGCTAGGACTACAGGTGCATGCCCCCATGCCTGGATATTTTTTTTTTTCTTTAAGTTAGAGATAGTATCTCACTATGTTGCCCAGGCTGGTCTCAAATTCCTGGACACAAGTGATCCTCCCATCTTGACCTCCTAAAATGTTGAGATTACAGGCATGAGCCACCACTCCCGGCCCTAAAAATCTTAGTTTTGAGCTTGCAGCACTCTGACTGTCATATTATCTCCTATCTCTCCAGTTTTTACCCCGTTAGAATTTTTTTCCCAAAATTGTACAGCTCTAGAATATGTATATGTATATGTGTGTGTGTATATATATATATATTTTTAAACTATCTTTTCATTATCAGTCAATTCATGCTTGTACTTTCCTCCTTATTGAACTTAACATTTCATGGACTATCGTAATCGTTCTTGCCCATGTACCCTCAGCTTGTCTGTCTCTTTCCCCTCTGTCATACTGCCTGGCAAGACCCCAACCATGATTAAACCTACTCTGCCTGCTCTGCACCTGTATCTAAGCAGCTGAATGTGACTGCAGAAAAACACAACCATGCTAACATTAAATTAGTGATCATGAACCCCAAGGACTCTGTCAGCACTGACAGTTAATCCTGTGACATTTCCCTTGTCCATTCACTTTTCCACTCTTTTAAAAATGTTAATTTTATTATTTTTTATTTTCATAGAGGCAGGGTCTCCCTGTGTTGCCCAGGCTGGTCTTGAAATCCTAGTCTCAAGGGATCCCCTCACCTTGGCTTCCCAAAGTGCTGGAATTACTGGTGTGAGCCACCACACGCAGCCAACTTTTCCACTCAGAAATCATAGTTCAATCTTTATTTCTCCTCACGCTTCCAACACTCACTCTTTTTTTTTTTTTTTTTTTTTTTGAGATGGAGTCTCGCTCTGTCACCCAGGCTGGAGTGCAGTGGCCGGATCTCAGCTCACTGCAAGCTCCGCCTCCTGGGTTTACGCCATCCTCCTGCCTCAGCCTCCCAGGTAGCTGGGACTACAGGCGCCCGCCACCTCGCCCGGCTAGTTTTTTTTTTTGTATTTTTTAGTAGAGACGGGGTTTCACCGGGTTAGCCAGGATGGTCTCGATCTCCTGACTTTGTGGTCCGCCCGTCTCGGCCTCCCAAAGTGCTGGGATTACAGGCTTGAGCCACCGCGCCCAGCCACTGTCTTCTTTATGTCAGTTAATGTTCTTGTTTCCTTTTTCACTGAGGGGGAAAAAAAGACAAATTAGAAGATAACTTCCATAAGCTCCCATTACAAATGAATCAGCCTACCTGGATCTGTACCCATATTCTTTTTTATCTTTCTTTCTTTTTTTTTTTTTGAGACAGAATCTTGGCTCTGTCACCCAGGCTGGAGTGCAGTGGCGTGATCTTGGCTCACTGGAACTTCTGCCTACCTCCTGGGCTCAAAGTTTTCTCCTGCCTCAGCCTCCCCAGTAGCTGGGAGGCGTGTGCCACCACACCCAGCTAATTTTTTGTGTTCTTTTAGTAGAGATGGGGTTTCACCATGTTGGCCAACTAATTACAGGTGTGCGCCACCACGCCCAGCTACTTTTTTGTATTCCTTTAGTAGAGACGGGGTTTTACCATGTTGGCCAGGCTGGTCTCGAACTCCTGACCTCAAGTGATCCGCTTGCCTTGGCCTCCTCCCAAAGTGCTGGGATTACAGATGTGAGCCACTATGCCTTGCCTGTACGCATATTCTTTGCCCTCTTGTTGCTGTGGGTAACCTATTTCTAATTCTATACAAGGCCAACCCCTACATCTTATTAAGAGTTTTATTTTTTGTCTGGGCATGGTGTCTCACGCCTGTAATCCCAGCACTTTGGGAGACCAAGGTGGGTGGATTGCTTGAGCCCAGGAGTTTGAGACAAACCTGGGCAACATGGTGAAACCCCGTCTCTACAAAAAATACAAAAATTATCTGGGTGTGGTGATGTACACTTGTAATCTCAGCTACTCGGTAGGATCGCCTGAGCCCAAGAGGTGGAGGTTGCAGTGAGCCGAGATCGCGCCACTGCACTTCCGCTTGGGTGACAGAGTGAGTCCCTGTCTCAAAAAAAAAAAAAAAGGGAAAAAAATTTTGTTTTTGCAATTATCCCTCCATACCTCTGTGTCATGAGTTTTTTTCTGTTATGTGATTCTTGTCAATTTACAATCGTACTGTAATATTTCCCATCTTAAGGAAATTGTCATTAACTTTATAACCCTCTCATTCATTCATTTGATTCAACAAGTTTTATTTTTTTTTGGGAGGGCAGGTGTTGGGATTATAGCAGTGAAAAAGGCAGACAGATCCCTGCCTCCGTGAAGTTTCTATTTTAGTGGAGGGAATTAGATAATAAAATAAATGAGCAAAATATTTAGTATACGTTGATGAATACTATGAAGAAAATAAAACAGGAGGGGAGATACAGAGTGACTGGAGATTATGGTTTTAAATAGCTGGGTCAGGAAAGACATCTCTGAGAAGGAGATATTTGAGTAAAGACCTGAATTCAGGATGTGACAAAGAGAGCCATTTAAAGAGAGGCATTTAGATTATCTAAGGGAAGAGTGTACTGGGTAGAGGGAATAGCAAGTTGCCTAGATAGAAGCATACCTCCACCTCTGAGGTTCGTGTTTGAGGAACAGCAGGAGGCCAGTGTGGCTGGAGTGGGATAAGAAGAATAATAGAAGAGCTCAGAAGGAAAGTTGGGTAGAGGAGAGCTGGATTGTGAAGAGTGATTGTGAAGGGTCTTATAGGCTGTTCTAAGTATTTTCGTGATTACACTTGAATGAGATAGGAGGCTATTGGGGAGTTTTGAGCAGAGGAGTCACATGCTTCAACATTTTAATCTCTTTGGCTGCTCTATAGAGAATTGACTAAATGGGAATGTGGAAGCAGAGAGAACACTTGGGAGCCTATTGCAGTACTTCAGGTGAAAGACCAATGGTATGAAATAATTGTCTAAAAATAGGAGAGTGCTCCTCTTTATTTATTTATTTTTTGAGACGGAGTTTCGCTCTTGTCGCCCAGGCTGGAGTATAGTGGTGCGATCTCGGCTTACTGCAACCTCTGCCTCCCGGGTTCAAGAGATTCTCCTGCCTCAACCTTCTAAGTAGCTGGGATTAAAGGTGCCCGCCACTGTGCCCAGCTAATTTTTGTATTCTTAGTAGAGACGGGGTTTCGCCATGTTGGTCAGGCTGGTCTCAAACTCTTGACCTCGTGATCCACCCACCTCGGCCTCCCAAAGTGCTGGGATTATAGACGTGAGCCACCACGCCCGGATGAGTGCTCCTCTTTATAACAGAACTCCTTAAAAGAGTTGTCTGTGTCTTCTGCTTCTATTTCCTTTCCCTCTATTCTTTGTTTTGAGTTGGAGTCTCACTCTGTCGCCCAGACTGGAGTGCAGTGGTATGATCTTGGCTCACTGCAATCTCCACTTCTCAAGTTCAAGCAATTCTCATGCCTAGCCTTCCGAGTAGCCGGGATTACAGGCATGAGCCACCACGCCCAGCTAATCCTCCTCCCCTCCCCCCGATGCACTGTCGCCCAGGCTGGAGTGCAGTGGCACCATCCCAGCTCACTGCAAGCTCCGCCTCCCCAGTTCATGCCATTGTCCTGCCTCAGCCTCCCAAGTAGCTGGGACTACAGGTGCCCCCACCACACCTGGCTAATTTTTTTTTTTGTATTTTTAGTAGAGACGGGGTTTCACCATGTTAGCCGGGATGGTCTTGATCTCCTGACTTCGTGATCTGCCCACCTCGGCCTCCCAAAGTGCTGGGATTACAGGTGCAAGCCACTGTGCCTGGCCCACGCCCAGCTAATTTTTGTATTTTTAGTTGAGACGGAGTTTCACCATGTTGGCCAGGCTTGTCTCGAACTCCTGACCTCAAGTGATCCGCCTGTCTCGGCCTCCCAAAGTGCTAGGATTACAGGCGTCGGCCACCATGCCCGGCCTCCTTTCCCCCTATTCTTGAACCCATTCCAGTCGGCCTTTTCTCTTCCTTCTACTGATTGCCAAGGTTAGTGCCACATTGCCAGATCCAGTGGTCAGTTCTCAGTCTTCATCTCACTTAATCTATTGTATTTGACATGTTTGATCATTTCATCTTTTGGCTTCTGGGATCATGCTCTCTTGATTTTCTTACTGTCACGTTGGAAGAGTTTTTAAGGGTTCAGTCTTTATTCTGTTTCTACATGCGTTCCGCTTTGTGTGATTTCATCAGATTCTATTGCTTTACATTCCATCTGTGTGCTGACAATGCCTGCACATATTTCTCTGGGCTTGACCTTTCTCCTTTTATTTTTAAGACAGGATCTCCCTTTGTTGCCCAGGCTGGAGTGCAGTGGCATGAACACGGCTCACTGTAGCCTTGCCCTCCTGGGCTCAAGAGATCCTTCCACCTCAGCTCCCAAGTAGTTGGGACTACAAGTGCAGGCCACCGTGCCCAGGTAATTTTTATGTATTTTGTAGAGACAGGGTTTTGCCATGTTGCCCAGGCTGGTCTTGAACTCCTGGGCTGAAGCAATCCACTTGCCTCGGCCTCCCAAAGTGCTGGGATTACAGGCGTGAACCACTGGGCCTGGCCCTACTCCTATTTTTTTTTTCTTTTTCTTTTGACAGAATTTTGCTCTTGTTGCCCAGACTGGAGTGCAATGGCAGGATCTCAGCTCACTGCCATCTCTGCCTCCTGGGTTCAAGCGATTCTCCTGCGTCAGCCTCCTGAATAGCTGGGATTACAGGCATGTGCCACCACGCCTGGCTAATTTTTATTTTTTGGTAGAGATTAGGTTTCTCCATGTTGGTGAGGCTGGTCTCGAACTCCTGAACTCAGGTGATCTGCCCGCCTTGGCTTCCCAAAGTGCTGGGATTATAGGTATCAGCCACTGTGCCTGGCCCTACTCCTATTTTTAATAGTCAGTGTAACATTTTCATTTGGATAGCTCAGAGACCTCTCAAACCTAACATGTCCAAAAATGAATTTTTGATTTTCACTTTCTAGTCTGCTGCTTCTCCAGTCTTCCTCATGTCAATGGATGGCACTACCATTCACTCATTTACCAAAACAAAACTGGAGGTTGTGTTTGATTTTTTTCTTAACCTCGCCTGTATTCAGCATTCAGTCCCTCAGGTCTGTTTGCTGCTGCAGTTGTCCCTCAATATCTCTGGGGGATTGAGTCCATGACCCGCTGCAGATACCAAACTCTACGTATGCTCAAGTTCTACCTATAAAATGGCATAGTACTTGCATGTAACATATCCTCCCATATACTTTAAATCATCTCCAGATTATTTATAATACATAATACAATGTAAATGCTGTATAAATAGCTGTTATACTCTATTGCTTAGGGAATAGTGACAAGAAAAAAAATCTATATATGTTCAGTATAGATGCAACTATTCATTTTCTTTTTCTCTGAATACAGTCATGTTCTGCATAATTATGTTTTAGTCAGTGATGGATGACATATATGATGGGGTCCCATAAGATTATTATTATTATCATTTTTTTTTTTTTTGAGACCGAGTCTTGCTCTGTTGCCCAGGCTGGAGTGCAGTGGTGCGATCTCAGCTCACTGGAGCCTCCAACTCCTCGGTTCAAGCGATTCTCCTGCCTCAGCCTCCCAAGTAGCTAGGATTACAGGCAGCTGCTACCACGCCCAGCTAATTTTATTTTTTGAGATGAAGTCTCGCTCTTGTCCCCCAGGCTGGAGTGCAGTGGTGCCATCTTGACTGACTGCAACCTCTGCCTCCCGGATTCAAACGATTCTCCTGCCTCAGCCTCCTGAGTAGCTGGGATTACAGGCTCCTGCCACCATGCCTGGCTAATTTTTATATTTTTAGTAGAGATGGGGTTTTACCATGTTGGCCAGGCTAGTCTCGAACTTCTGACGTCAGGTGATCTGCCCACCTCGGCCTCTCAAAGTGCTGGGATTACAGGCATGAACCACTGCGCCTGGCCAGATTATTATTTTTTTATTAAATTTTTTTTGTTTTGTTTTAATAGAGATGAAGTCTTGCTGTGTTGCCCAGGCTGGTCTTGAACTCTTGGCCTCAAGTGATCCTTCTGCCTTGGCCTTCCAAAGTGTTGGGATTATAGGCTTGAACTATTATGCCTGACTTCCCATAGGATAATAACAGAGTTGAACAATCTCTGTTGCCTAGTGACGTCTAGCTATTACAACATTGTAGTGCAACACATTACATGTTCATGGTAATGCCTGTGTAAACAAATTTACTGCACTGCCAGTGGTATAAAGGTACAGCACATAATACCTAATGATGATAATAAACAACTATGTTACATGCTTATGTATTTACTATATTATACTTTCTATTGTTATTTTAGAGTGTACCTCTACTTATTAAGAAAAAAAGTTAACTGTAAAAAAACAGAAAAAGTAATCCTTCAGGGGTTGTTCAAGGGAAGGCATTGTTACCATAGGAGATGACAGCTCCATGTCACCTCCATTATTGCTCCGTTATTGCCCCTGAATACCTTCTGGTGGGACAAAATGTGGAGGTGTAAGACAGTGATACTGATGATCTCGACCCTGTGTAGGTCTAGGCTAGTGTGTATGTTTGTATCTTACTTTCTAACAAAACAGTTTAAAAAGTAAAAAAAGAAATTTTTTTTAATAGAAAAAAGCCTATAGAATAAGGATAATGAAAGAAAATATTTTGTATAATGTGTTTGTATTTTAAACTAAGTGTTATTACAGAAGAGGCAAAAAGTTTAAAAAGGCTGAGCATGGTGGCTCGTGTCTATAATCTCAGTACTTTGGGAGGCTGAGGTGGGAGGATTGCTTGAGTCTAGAAGTTGGAGACCAGCCTAGGCAACGTAGGAAGACTCTCTCTACAAAAAATAAAAAAATTAGCTGGGTATGGCACTGTGGGAGGCTGAGGTGAGTGGATCACGAGGTCAGGAGATGGAGACCATCCTGGCTAACACAGTGAAACCCTGTCTCTACTAAAAATACACAAAATTAGCCAGGCGTTGTAGTGGGCACCTGTAGTCCCAGCTACTTGGGATGTTGAGGCAGGAGAATGTCGTGAACCCGGGAGGCGGAGCTTGCAGTGAGCCGAGATTGCGCCACTGCACTCCAGCCTGGGCGACAGAGCGAGACTCCGTCTCAGAAAAAAAAAAAGAAAAAAAAATTAGCTGGGTGTGGTGGCTCATGCCTGTAGTCCTAGCTATGTGAGGGGCTAAGGCAGAAGGATGGCTTGAGTGCAGGAGTTAGAGGCTGCACTGAGCTGTGATTGTGCCACCATACTCCAGCCTTGGCAGTAGAATGACACCCTTTTTAAAAAATTAAAAAGTCTATGAAGTAAAAAATTACAGTAAGCTAAGGTTAATTTATTATTAAAGAAAAATTTTTATTTTATTTTTTATTTTATTTTTGAGACGGAGTCTCTTTGTTGCTCAGGCTGGAGTGCAGTGGCGCGATCTTCGCTCACTGCAACCTCCGCCTTCCAAGTTCAAGTAATTCTCCTACCTTAGTCTCCCGAGTAGCTGGCATTATGGGTGCCTGCTATCATGCCTGGCTAATTTTTGTATTTTTATTACAGACAGGGTTTCACCATGTTAGTCAGGGTGGTCTTGAACTCCTGACCTCAGGTGATCCACCCGCCTCACCCTCCCAAAGTGCTGGGATTACAGGCGTGAGCCACCTCACCCGGCCTAAAGAGAGAAAAATATTTTAAAATAAACTTACTGGCCGGGCATGGTGGCTCACGCCTATGATCCCAGCACTCTGGGAGGCTGAGGCAGGCGTATCACCTGAGGTCAGGAGTTTGAGACCAGCCTGGCAAACATGGCGAAAACCCGTCTCTACTAAAAATACAAAAATTAGCCCAGCGTGGTGGCACACGCCTGTAGTTCCAGCTGCTTGGGAGCTGAGGCAGGAGAATTGCTTGATCCTGGGAGTTGGAGGTTGCAGTGAGCCAAGATCACGCCATTGCACTCCAGCCTGGGCGACAAGAGCGAAACTCTCAAAAATAAAAAGAAAAAGGTATCTTGACCTTTGATTTGTTGGTGTTACTAAACTGTTCTCTTATTTTGCTCAGCTTGAAAGGAGGCTTTAATTTGTGCATTTTCCCCTTCAGGGAAACTGTTATGGATTTCTTTATTAAGTAACTGGCTTAGACTCCCTAGGTTTTTGAATGTAATAAAGAACAAATTCACCCCAAGGGAACCGTGTGTTAAAACTCTGTGATACCATCTTAGTTGTACCAGCTTTAGTGTAGGTTCCTTAAGGGCGAATCTGAATAGTAGATGCATATATCCTTTAACCATTAATTTGTTGGAGATTAATAAGCTACATAGTTTCTCTGCCATTCTTTCAGCAAAGCAGAAGTAATATAGTTTTGCCAGATCTTCTTTTTTTTTTTTTAGAAACAGAGTCTCATGCTGTCTCCCAGTCTGGAGTGCAATGGCGTGATCTCGGTTCACTGCAACCTCTGCCTCCCAGGGTCAAGCGATTCTCCTGTCTCAGCCTCCTGAGTCGCTAGGACTACAGGCAAGCACCACCACCCCCAGCTAATTTTTATATTTTTAGTAGAGATGGGGTTTCACCATGTTGGCCAGGCTGGTCTTGAACTCCTGACCTTAGGTAATCTGCCTGCTACAGCCTCCCTAAGTGCTGGGATTACAGGTGTGAGCCACCACGCCCGGCCAGACTTTCTATCTGTTAGGTTTTCAGGAATGTTTTGAAAAGCAGAGGATTTAGGAATAGTTGTTAATAATTTTTTTTTTTTTTTAAGTCCTTAAGTTATTTCATAGCGTTGTTACCAAGGTGATTTTGTTTACGTGACCCAGGAACTTTTAAGTTCTACCTTTAACCAGTTAAAGAAAGTGTTACTTTGTGACTAGCTTAGTCTTTGGTCTTTTATATTAAAGAACATTACTTGCTGTAACTGATTCAGAAGGACCCCTCAATTGAGGCGCTTCCATTTTCTACACATGGCTTCCAAGGTCACCTGAGGAAAGTGGAGGATGGGCCAATCCTAGAAATGGATTAATCACTTCTACTCGTATTCCATTGCCAAAACTCAGTTTCAGGGCCATGCCTAACTACTGGAGGGCTGGGAAATGTCATGTGGCCTGTGCCCAGGAGGAAGGTGAGTCATGCTTGGTCAACATCTAGCTAGTCCCTGCCGCAGATCTCAAACCCCAATGTAGTCCTTAGCTTAGAACTATACAGAAATCCATTTATTTTGGTTATGGACACCCTGGAACCATAGCCTCCTTTTTTCCCTTCTAGACCCACAGTGTTTTGGGTATAACAATTTTGAATGCAAGTAAAGGCCTTTTTCCCAATCACAGAAGGAGATCTGGGAAAGCTTGTCTGCATCCTGTGGCAGAGATGGTCTCTGGCAACCCCAAGAAAGGCAACTAGGTACAGAGAGAGAGAGAGAGAGAGAGAGAAAGAAAGAGAGAGAGACTTCATTTGGGAGAAAGGGAAGAAAACAAGAGTCTCTGCCTGGTAATCCTGAGAATTATTGCAGATCTTATCCAGGACGACCAAAATTCACCACTGTGAATCTGCAAGAACCGTAGCGTTACTGGGCTTAGGGAACCTCCTAAGCAGATAAGGCCGTAGTGACCAAAAACTTAGATTGGAACACCCAAGTCTCTTCAAATACCTGGAAGTCTTCCCAAGAATAACAGATGCACACAAGCCCAGATTGTAAAGACTACAATATATATTTAACTCTTCAATGCCCAGATACTGACAAATACCCACAAGCATTAAAACTATCCAGGAAAATACAACATGACCAGATAAACTAAGTAAGGTACCAGGAACCAATCCTGGAGAGACAGAGCTACATGACCTTTCAGACAGAGAATTCAGAATACCTGTTTTGAAGAAATTCAAAGAAATTCAGGATAACACAGATAAGGAAATCAGAAACCTTTCAGGTAACTTCAGCAAAGAAACGGAAATAATTAAAAAGAACCAAGCTGAAATTCTGGAGTTGAAAAATGCAGTTGATATACTGAAGATTGCCTCGGAGTCCTTTAATAGCAGAACTGATTAAGCAGAAGAAATTATTTATTTATTTATTTTTTGAGATGGAGTCTCGCTCTGTCACCCAGGCTAGAGTGCAGTGGCACAATCTCGGCTGACTGCAACCTCCGCCTCCCAGGTTCAAGTGATTCTTCTGGCTCAGCCTCCCAAGTAGCCGGGATTACAGGTATGTGCCACCACGCCTGGCTAATTTTTTGTTTTTTAATAGAGATGAGGTTTCACCGTGTCAGCCAGGATGGTCTCAATCTCCTGACCTCGTGATCCATCTGCCTTGGCCTCACAAAGTGTTGGGATCACAGGCGTGAGCCACCGCGCCTGGCCCCAGAAGAAAGAATTAGTCAGCTTGAAGACAGGCTATTTGAAAATACACAGCCAGAAGAGACAGAAGAAGAAAAAGATAAAAAGGAAGAAAGCATGCCTACAAGATCTAGAAAATAGCCTCCAAAGGGCAAATCTAAGAGTTAGTAGCCTTAAAGAGGAGGTAGAGATATGGGGGTAGAAAGTTTATTGAAATGAATAACAATAGAGAACTTCCCAAATTTAGAGAAAGATTTCTATATTCAAGTATAAGGTTCTAGAATGCCAAGCAGATTTAGCCCAAAGAAGACTATCTCAAGGCATTTAATAATCAAACTTCTAAAGGTAAAAGATGAAGATCCAAAAAGCAGTAAGAGAAAAAACACAAATTAACATACAATGGAGCTTCAATATGTCTGGGCCCAGACTTTTCATAGGAAACCTCTTACAGGCCAAGAGAGAGTGGCATGACATATTTAAAGTGCTGATGGAAAAAACTTTTACCCTAGAATAGTATGTCCGGTGAAAATATTCTTCAAATATGAAGGAGAAATAATGACTTGACAAGACAGAGAAGCTGAGTAATTTCATCAACACCAGACCTGTCCCACAGAAATGCTAAAGGGAGTTCTTCAATCTGAAAGAAAAGGATGTTAATGAGCAATAAGAAATTATCTGAAGGCCGCACGCGGGGGCTCACGCCTGTAATTCCAGCACTTTGGGAGGCCGAGGCAGGTGGATCACGAGATCAGGAGATTGAGACCATCCTGACTAACACGGTGAAACCCCATCTCTACTAAAAACACAAAAAAATTAGCCGGGTGTGGTGGCGGGCACCTGTGGTCCCAGCTACTCAAGAGGCTGAGGCAGGAGAATGGTGTGAACCTGGGAGGCGGAACTTGCAATGAGGCAAGATCGCGCCACTGCACTCCAGCATGGGTGACAGAGCCAGATTCTGTCTCAAAAAAAAAAAAAAAAAAAAAAAAAAGAAATCATCTGAAGGTACAAAACTGGTAATAGTAAGTACACAGAAAAACAGAATACTGTATTAATAACAATAATTATGGTGTATAAACTACTCATATGAAAAGATGATCAAGAATAATAACTACAACAACTTTTCCAGACATAGACAGTATGGTATTAGGTTGTTGCAAAACTAGTTGTGGTTTTGGACCGTGAATTTTAAATCATCATAACTAGGCTCAAACGCATCTTTATTAATCAAAATAGAAGCCATTACAATCAACACATTTTTGCCAATGAGAAATGTTTCTTTGTTCTTGTTGTGTAAAAATCCATGCTTTGGGATTTGACGACCTCTTGGAAAGAATTTTCTGCATCCTGCTGGTCATGGAAACGTTTTCTCTGCAAAACGTTGTCGAGATGCTTGAAGAAGTGGTAGTTGGTTGGTGAGAGGTTAGGTGAATATGGCGGGAGGGAAAACTTTGTAGCCCAATTTGTTCACCTGTTGAAGCTTGGTTGTGTGATGTGCAGTTGGGTGTTGTGGAGAATTGGGTCCTTTTTGTTGACCAGTGCCGGCGTCAGGCATTGCAGTTTTTAGTGCATCTCATTGAGATTGCTGAGCATACTTCTCAGATGTTATGGTTTCACTGGGGTTCAGGAAGCTGTAGTGGATCGAACTGACAGCAGACCACCAAACAGTGACCGTGACCTTTATTTGGTGCAAGGTTGGCTTTGGGAAGTGCTTTGGAGCTTCTTAGTCCAGCCACTGAGCTGGTTGTTGCAGGTTGTCGTATAAAGTCCACTTTTCCTTGCATGTCACAATGTGATCGAGAAATGGTTCGTTGTTCTGTAGAATAAGAGAAGATGACACTTCAAAATGATGATTTTTATTGTCACTCAGCTTATGAGGCACCCACTTAATGAGCTTTTTCACCTTTTCAATTTGCTTCAAATGCCGAACAACTGTAGGATGGTCGATGTTGAGTTCTTCGGCAGCTTTTCGTGTAGTTCTAAGAGGATCACCTTCGATGATTGCTCACAATTGGTCGTTGTCAACTTCCAATGGTCGGCCACTACACTCCTCATCTTCAAGGCTAGTCTCCTTTGCAAAACTTCTTGAACCACCACTGCACTGTACGGTTTTTAGCCATTCCTGGCCAAATGCATTGTTGATGTTGTGAGTTGTCTCCTCTGCTTTACGACCCATTTTGAACTTACTCAAAAATTGCTCAAATTTGCTTTTTATCTAACTTCATTTCCATAGTCTAAAACATACAATAAACAGCAAGTAAATAAGTTGCTAGCCAAAAAGCATAAAACAAAAAATGCACATTAAAATGATGTATAATATAATGACATTTTTTTAAGAATGTATACCAAAACTGGACACAGTGGCTCATGCCTGTAATCTCAGCACTTTGGGAGGCTGAGGTGGGTGGATCACCAGAGTTCAGGAATTTGAGACCAGCCTGACCAACATGGTGAAACCTTGTCTCTACTAAAAATACAAAATTAGCTGGGCATGGTGGCACACACCTGTAATCCCAGCTACTTGGGAGGCTGAGGCAGGAGAATCGCTTGAACCCAGGAGGCGTAGGTTGCAGTGAGCTGAGATCGTGCCATTGCACTCCAGACTGGGCAACAAGAGCGAAAGTCTGTCTCAACAACAACAACAACAACAAAAAGATGTATTCCAATATCAAATGACAAATTCTAACTGTGCAAACACTGCAATTATGTTTGCACCAACCTAATAGTACTGGAAGTCTTAACTATGGTAATTAGACAAGAAAAAGAAATAAAGTATCCAAATTGGAAAAGAAGTTAAATTATCCTTGTTTGCAGATGATATGATCTTATATTTGGCAAAAGCTAAAGACTTCACCAAAAAACTGTTCGAACTGATAAATTCAGTAAAGTTGCAGGATCAAAAATCAACACACAGAGATCAGTAGTGTTTCTGTATGCCAACAGTGAACAATCTGAAAAAAATCCAGAAAGTGACCCCGTTTACAATAGCTACAAATGAAATACCTAGGAATTAACCAAAGAGATGAAAGATCTCTATAATAAAAACTATTAAACACTGATGCAAGAAACTGAAGAGGACATTAAAAAAATGAAAAGATACTTCATGTTCATGAGTTGAAAAAAATCAATATTAAAATGTCCATAGTACCCAAAGCAATCTACAGATTCAATACAATCCATATTCAAAATACAAATGACATTCTCCACAGAAATAGAAAAAACAATTCTAAAATTTATGTGGAACCACAGAGGACTCAGAATAGCCACAGCTATCTTCAACATAAAGAAGAAAACTGGAGAAATCACATTACCTGACTTGAAATTATACTAGAAAGCTATGGTAACCAAAACAGCATGGTACTGACGTAAAAACAAACATAGACCAGTGGAACAGAATAGAGAACCCATTAATAAATCCATACATTTACAGTGAACTGGTTTTTGACAGAGGTGCCAAGAACATACTTTGGCAAAAGGACAGTCTGTACAATAAATGGTTCTCGGAAAACTGGAAATCTATATGCAGATAGCTACATGCAGAAGAGTGAAGCTAGATCCCTATCTCTTACTATATACAAAAATCAAATCAAAATGTATTAAAGATTTAAATCTTAAACTTCAAACTCTGAAACTGCTAAAAGAAAACTTTGGGGAAACTTGCCAGGATATCGGTTTCGGCAAAAATTTATGGAGCAATAAATACCTCATATGCATAGGCAACCAAAGCAAAACTGGATCAAGGAGATCTTTTCTCACTTCCTTTTGTATGTGTTTTTTTAAGAATTTTTCTTTTTTTGGTTGCTGTGGGGATTACATGTAACATACTAAATTTATAATAGTCTAGTTTTAAATAGTACCAGTTTAACTTCAGTAGTATACAAAAACTTTATTCCTGTATAGCTCCATTTCCTTGATATGTTGTTTTATGGCAGATTACATCTTTATTCATTCTGTGCTAAATATCATAGATTTAAAAATTTTGTCATGCTTTTGTCTTTTAAGTCATATAGGGAAAAAAAGTGGAGTTAAAAAACAAAAATAGATTATTACTGGCTGTGATATTTATCCATATAGTTACCTTTGCTGGGGATCTTTATATATATATTTTTTGGATCTTCATTTTTTCAGATGGCTTTAAGTTTCTGTTTCATGTCCTTTCATTTCAACTTGAAGATGCCTTTTAGGATTTGATGTAGAACAGATGTAGTGGTGATGGACTCTGCTTTTTTTTCTTTCTTAAATCTGAAAATGTCTCGATTTCTCTCTCTCTCTCTCTCTCTTTTTTTTTTTTTGGATCAAAGTCTTGCTCTGTTGCCCAGGCTGGAGTGTAGTGGTGCGAGCTTGGCTCACTGCAGCGCTGACTTCGTGGGCTCAAGCAAGTTTCTTGCCTCATCCTCCTGAATAGCTGGGACTACAGGCATATGTTACCATGCCTGGCTAACTTTTGTGTGTTTTGCAGAGACAGGGTTTCGCTGTGTTCTCCAGACTGGTCTCAAACTCCTGGGCTCAAGCGATCTGCCTGCCTTGGCCTCTCAAAGTGTTGGGATTACAGGCGTGAGCCACTGCACCCAGCCTTGATTTTTTCCTCATTTTTGAAGGACAGTTATGCTCAAAATAGAATTCTATATGTCATCCTACCCACTTCTGGACTCCACAGTTCTGATGAGATATGAGCTGTTTGTCTGACTGAGGATCCCCTGTATTTGACAGGTTGCTTTTCTCTTGGTGCTTTGAATATTCTTTCTTTGCCACTGGCTTTGACAGTTTGGTTATCATGTGTCTCCATATGAACCTTTTTGAATTTAACCTGCTTAGAAGTCACGGAACTTTTTGGATGTGTGGATTTGCATCTGTCATCACATTTGGGAAGTTTTGGTATGTTATTTCTTCTTCTTCTTCTTTTTTTTTTTTTTGAGACAGAGTCTTGTTCTGTTACCTAGGCTGGATGGAGTGCAGTGGCAGGATCTTGGCTCACTGCAACCTCTGCCTCTTGGGTTCAAGTGATGCTTGTGCCTCAGCCTCCCGAGTAGCTGGAACTACAGGCATGCACCACCATGCCAGCTGATTTTTGTATTTTTATTAGAGATGGGGTTTCACCGTGTTGGCCAGACTGGTCTCAAACTCCTAACCTCATGATCTGCCCGCCTTGGCCTCCCAAAGTGTTGGGATTACAGGCTTGAGCCGTGGTGCCCGGCCTCTTCACATGTTCTTACTGCCCCCTTCTCTTCTGGAATTCCCATATTCATATATTGTTTCACTGTTTTTTGTTTGTTTGTTTGTTTTTTTGGCGACAGAGTCTTGCTCTGTCACCCAGGCTGGAGTGCAATGGCATGATCTCAGCTCATTGCAACCTCTGCCTCCCAGGTTCATGCGATTCTTGTGCCTCAGCCTCCTGAGTAGCTGGGATTACAGGCACGTGCCATCATGCCCAGCTAATTTTTGTATTTTTAGTAGAGATGGGGTTTTGCCATGTTGGCCAGGCTGGTCTTGAACTCTTGACCTCAAGTGATCCGCCCACCTCAGCCTCCCAAAGTTCTGAGATTACAGGCATGAGCCACCGTGCCTGACTATTTTCAATGTTTTAATCTTCATGCTGCTTAGTGGGTATGTTCAGTTTGTGAAAATTCATTGAGTTCTCTGCTTAGGTATGTGTACTTTTCTAAAATGAGTAATATACTTCCGTAAAAGTTAAAAATCCTAGCTGAAAAGTTCAGATTGCATATTTAATTTATATTTCCTTTCCTTTGCCAGGTTTCGACTCAAAGAGACTTGCAATAAGAAGGGTTGTGATCCTCTCTTTCTTTTCTCCTCTCCTCTGTTTTCTGGTTTCTTTCCTTTGGTGTCTTGTGGGAGGGAATAGGGAGATTGAAAAGTATATGTATTTCTCTTAATTGGTACTGATCTAATTCTTTCTTGATTGTTCTTTTTCTGGCTAAGATGGATTATTCTTCCATATAGTGTAGCAGGCATCCAAATGCTGGTTCTCCCATGCAGCTGGTTGTAAGTTTTTTTGAGATAGGATCTTTTCCTCTCCACATTGCCTTCATAGAGGATATCCACTTTAGCTTGATGTCTTCCAAGGCCTCCTCAGTTCTCTCTACCTAGAACTTCTTGCTGTGCTTGTCACCTTTGTGAGTGGCCAACCCTCTTTAATGGGTTACTAGCATTAGTCGAAGCTTGCTTGCTTCCCTGGTTTCTCCTTGATCCATAGGTACTGTTTCTTTCTTGACATGCCAAATAGTGCAAATACAAGCCGTTCCCTTGCTGCCTTCTGTTTTTGCATTAAGTTCTATTTCCCGTTCCCCGTCTCACTGCTCACTCCTACTACAGTTAGGTGCCTGGACACATCAGTTGTTTGATTCAGTGCCTCAATATCCTCCTTTATCCTTTTATTCACTTACCACCATGTTTTGAAATTGTCTTTTTCTTCTTTTCAGGTATTTTTCTTCACCAACTTCACTCTTCTTTTTATGTTTGGGCATTTGTAAATCATGTTTTGAATGGTCACCACCAACCAATATTAGTACTTTCCATTTTTTTCCAACTCACTAATTGCAATATATAACTGTATAGAATTTGTTTTCTTTCTGTTTTTTTTTTTTTTTTTAATCTTAGAGAACTGGAAATTTCCTCCTTTTTTGCCCCTTGTGGCTTCTAGTATTGCTGTGGTGCCAGTTACTTGAAGCTTGTTTTTCAAATGGCAGGTGACATGGGATCAGTTATTCTCTTTTTTTTTGAGACGGAGTCTTGTTCTGTTGCCCAGGTTAGAGTGCAGTGGTGCGATCTTGGCTCACTGAAACCTCCGCCTCCTAGGTTCAAGCAATTCTCTGTCTCAGCCTCCCGAGTAAGCTGGGGTTACAGGCGCCCGCCACCACGCCGGGCTAATTTTTGTATTTTTAGTAGAGATGGGGTTTCATCATCTTGGCCAGTCTGGTCTTGAACTCCTGACCTCATGATCCACCCGCCTCGGCCTCCCAAAGTGCTGGGATTACAGGCGTGAGCCACTGTACCCGGGCCAGTTATTCTCTTATGGTTCTTGTCTCTGTACTGTCTAGATCAGTTTGATGTGTTACTTATCCGTATTTGTTTTAGCTTCCTTCATTGACATATAATAGATATACCTCATTGGGCTTATTTTTTTCAAAAGTTTTTTATTATAATACTCCTGATTGGGTGTTGGCTTAAAAATGTCTACATGTTGATGATATTGTTGGATACTGCCTACTGAATGAGGAGAAAGAGGTGTTGGAGTGGAATGGGAAGGTTCTGTCAATGTTTCGTATTGCCTGTAGTTTTTCATAGTATTTTTATACTTTTTCTTTGAAAACCTGTATTTTGCTCCTCTTATAGGCATCTAAAGAAAGCTCTAAGATTAATTTTAGCATTAATTGAATGTTAGAGATATTTCTAACTTTGTATAGGTAAAGTCTACCATTTAATGATTTTTTTAAACTAAAATATGCTTTTCTTTATTGGATATAGGAAGGGTATGAATAAAAGGAGAAACATAAATAAACTTAACTAAGAAGTGTACTCATTATGAATAATATATCTGGTCAAAATGTCTGTCATCCCATGACCTTTCTCACCTATTTTTCCTTTGGCATTTTGTAATCAATATCCTGTGTCCTTTACAGTATACCCAGCTTTTACTAAGAAATATATTTCTGGTTTTAGCTATTGAGGGGGAAGTATAATATGTTGGCAGTTTTAAATTGTAGTGAATGTTGTAGAGATGTTTAATATAAAGTTTTTATACTTCAGAGCAGATATTAAAGACTCATGTTTTACTCTTTTTCTCTTTGAAGGATGTGGTAACTGGACTTAGTCCGCTGCTCTTCAGGAAACTCAGTAATCCTGACATATTTTCATCCACTGGAAAAGTTAAACTTCAGCGACAACTGAGTCAGGATGATTGTAAGTTATGGAGAGGAAACCTGGCCAGCTCTCTGTCGGGTAAATATCTGATTTTGTTTTTTTAAGAAATGTGAGACTGTGTGGTCAATATTTAAGGGTATATTAATTGACGTGGCATCTTGACAGTTTCTTCTCTGGTAGTAGTCCTGTATAGAACACTTATGGTGGCCGGGCGCGGTGGCTCAAGCCTGTAATCCCAGCACTTTGGGAGGCCGAGACGGGCGGATCACGAGGTCAGGAGATCGAGACCATCCTGGCTGACACTGTGAAACCCCGTCTCTACTAAAAACTACAAAAAACTAGCCGGGCGAGGTGGCAGGCGCCTGTAGTCCCAGCTACTCGGGAGGCTGAGGCAGGAGAATGGCGTGAACCCGGGAGGCGGAGCTTGCAGTGAGCTGAGATCTGGCCACTGCACTCCAGCCTGGGTGGCAGAGCGAGACTCCGTCTCAAAAAAAAAAAAAAAAAAAAGAACACTTATGGTAAGGCTGTCTTCCTCTCCTTACTTCTTCCTCATGGAATCTCTAATTGCTAACCTGCAGGACCTGATAGGTATTTCTTGGCTGATCAGCACTACTGGTCACCCTCTCTCATTCTGATTTTTGCTCTCTGCCCATTTCTGTAGACTTTACATTCTTTGCTGCTGTAGATTTTCTTTTTTTCTTCATTCTCAAAACCTAAAACTCATAGTGTCCTCTCTACCTCCTTCAAAGAAAAGACACCTAAAAAATTCAGGGGGAAAAATTATATGAAGAAGTCGCAGTACAAAAGGAAGCAATTACATTGTGCGTTGTGGCATACTTCTTTTCTTTTCTTTTTTTTTTTTTTTTTTTTGAGATGGAGTCTCGCTTTGTAGCCCAGGCTGGAGTGCAGTGGTGCGATCTCGGCTCACTGCAAGCTCTGCCTCCCGAGTTCATGCCATTCTCCTGCCTCAGCCTCCCGAGTAGCTGGGACTACAGGCATCTGTCACCACACCCTGCTAATTTTGTGTATTTTTAGTAGAGAAGGGGTTTCCCTGTGTTAGCCAGGATGATCTCAATCTCCTGACCTTGTGATCCGCCCTCCTCGGCCTCCCATGGTGCTGGGATTACAGGCGTGAACCACTGCGCCTGGCCTCTTATATTAAAATTTTTATTTTTGCTGGTCATATATTTAGTTACATAGAGCCATTTCTTGTTCGGTTTTTCATGGCATTCTCCTCTTTTTTTTTTTTTTTAAAGGATGTGATTATCTTTTCTTTTTTTTTGAGACGGGGTCTCACTTTGTTGCCCAGGCTGGAGTTTAGTGGCGTGATCTCTGCTCACTGCATCCTCCACCTTCCAGGTTCAAGCGATTCTCCTGCTTCAGCGTCCTGAGTAGCTGGGATCACAGGCGCGCACCACCATGCCTGGCTAATTTTTGTATTTTTAGTAGAGACAGGGTTTCACCATGTTGGCCAGGCTGCTCTTGAACTTCTGTCTTCAGGTGATCTGCCTGCCTTGACCTCCCAAAGTGCTGGGATTACAGGTGGGAGGTGAGCTACCACGCCTGGCTGGGATGTGATTATCTTCTGATTGTCATGACTAAATTAGATTTTTGATTTAAAAATGTGACTGGGTGTGGTGGCTCACGCCTGTAATCGCAGCACTTTGGGAGATTGAGGCAAGCAGATCACCTGAGGTCAGGAGTTCAAGACCAGCCTGGCCAACATGGCAAAAACCTGTCTCTACTAAAAATACAAAGATTAGCTGGGCATGGTGGTATGTGCCTGTGGTCCCAGCCACTCTGGAGGCTGAGGCACAAGAATTACTAGAATGCAGGAGGTGGAGACTGAGTGAGCATCATTACACTCCAGCCTGGGCGACAGAGTGAAACACTGTCTCCAAAACAAAGCAAAACAAAAAAAAGTAAAAAATTTTCTTCCCTGGATCAACTCTTTCTTTTGAACACCTAACAACCAGAATATTCAGTGTTTTGTTCTGAAATGCTAAATCCCTTTTATCCTGTGAGGTAACTGCATGGCTACTGGATACATTCTTGAAATGTGGTTGTGTTTGACTGTTCTTTCTGTGGAATTTTCCATTTATCTGATTTCAGCCTATGTCTTACTTTATGACTTTTGGGGTGTTTTTCATTTCTGAGTGCTCAGTCTAAGAGTTTGCAGGGCAGATGATACCTCACTTTTTTTTTGAGACAGGGTCTCCTCTGTTGCCCAGGCTGGAGTGCAGTGGTGTGATCTCAGCTCACTGCAACCTCTGCCTTCTGGGCTCAAGTGATCCTCCCACTCCAGTTGTGTACCACCACACCCAGCAAATTTTTGTATTTTTGGTAGAGAGCAGGTGTTGCCGTGTTTCCCAGGCTGGTCTTGAACTCCTGACCTCAAGCATTCCTGCCTCGGCCTCCTAAAGAGCTGGGATTATAGGCTTGAGCCACCAGGCCAGGCCAGATACTCCACTTAATTGCAATCCCCTCCATGCTTACTATAGTTTATACCTTTCTTTGTCCAATTCCATTGGTTATGATCCACCTATCTGCTTTAGATTTCCCACCCAGTTTTTTTACCCTCTCATTGGCAGTGTCTGTCCGTTTCTGTCATTATGGACTTTGTTTGCTTGCTTTTTTTTTTTTTTTTTGACAGAGTCTCACTCTGTCCCCAGACTGGAGTGCAGTGGCTCGATCTCGGCTCACTGCAACCTCCGCCTCCCTGGTTCAAGCCATTCTCCTGCCTCAGCCTCCTAAGTAGCTGGGACTACAGGTGCCCGCCACCACACCCAGCTAATTTTTGTATTTTTAGTAGAGATGGGGTTTCACCATGTTGGCCAGAGTGGTCTCAATCTCTTGACCTTGTGATCTGCCTGCCTCAGCCTCCCAAAGTCCTGGGATTACAGGCGTGAGCCACCACACCCCACCTAGATTACTTTTTTTGTCTCATTTTTATGGTGTTTCCTGGAGGACAAAAGATAAAAGCATGTGCTTGGTCTGCCATCTTTAGCTGAGAATGTTTTATGCAGTAGCCTCTTGAATTATTATAAGAATAGTAGTTGGAATTTTTATGAGGTTTTCTTTTTTTTTCCTGTGTTATTTGTTTACTAAAGAGCTGCTTGTTATTCTGTTTGTTTATGTCATTCCTTCTGTTTTGTTTATTTTCCTCAAGTTCTTGGCAGTCTGCGGTATGCTGCAGTCTTTACTGGTGTATACTCAAATAGGTTTCTTCTACACTGTGTAAGCCTCTTTCCAAGCAGGCCTGTATTTTGAAGAGAGAGACGATAGTAATCTTTGTGTATATAGGATAAGTTAAACTAACTTTCCTTTAGAATTAATAGGTGAGAAGTAGACAGGTCATCTGGAGAAATGCACATTTGCAGAATGAAGGAAAGAAGGCAGGCAGACAGGGTCTACTCTGGGCTTAGGGAAGTTTTGAGCAGAGAACCATCATCATCATCATTATTATTTTTGTGGAGGGCTTTATGGAAAGACTTTCCAGTAAAAGGTACACTTGAAACTTGAAAACTTAACTAGATTTTAAAAATATATGTAATTTTCTAATAAAACATGCTAGTTATAAAAAAATTTCACTACAAAAACATGCATTATGTCAAAGTGAAGTCTTTCCTTTTTTTTTATTTTTTGAGACATCTTATTCTGTTTCCCAGGCTAAAGTGCAGTGACATGACCATGGCTCACTGAAGCCTTGATCACCTGAGCTCAGGTGATCCACCCCACTTCTTCTCAGCCTCCTGAGTAGCTGGGACCACAGGCACACACCACCATGCCTGGCTAATTTTTTTTTTTTCTTGGAGATGGGGTCTTGCTATGTAGCCCAGGCTGGTCTTGAACCTTGGGCCCAAGTGATCCTCCTGCTTCAGCCTCCCAAAGTACTGGGATTACAGGTATGAGCCACAACACCTGTCCTGAAGCCTTTCTTAATTTTTACTTTCTTCTATGTCTTAATTTTCATCTACAGTTAGGTTTGCTAAATTGTTCTCCAAATGAATGGTATCATATTTTGTTGGCAGCAAGAACAAAAATATCCCCCAAACCCTTTCTTCACATCTTTACTACATTGAGTATTTTCATGACTAAGATTTTGCCAGGTGCAGGAAGAGTTTTCAAGTGGGTCAAGTGATCATGATAAAGCCAGGGGAAAGTGCAGGGCATAATATTGAAGTTGAGTGAGTGAATAAGTGTGGAAAAGAGTTGAAGGAGATGAGGCCAGAAAGATAATCTGGATTTATGGAGGGTCTTTTTCATAATGCCAAAATGTCTGGCATAATTTCTTCAAATAGTAAGGAGCCATCAGAAGCTTTTAAGGAAGGAAATGACATGAACACATTTTTGTTGGTTAGATCATAAGCAAAAGTGTGAAGAATGGTGTGAAGAAGGGGAGAAATGAGACCTTCACCTCAGTTAGAAAGTCACTGCAGGCCGGGCGCAATGGCTCACGCCTGTAATCCCAGCATTTTGGGAGGCCAAGGCAGGCACATCACCTGAGATCAGGAGTTGGAGACCCGCCTGGCTAACATGGCAAAATCCCATCTCTACTAAAAATACAAAACATCAGCCAGGTGTGGTGGCACATGCCTGTAGTCCCAGCTACTCAGGAGGCTGAGGCAGGAGAATCACTTGAGCCTGGGAGGCAGAGGTTGCAGTGAGCCTAGGTCACTCCACACCACTCCGGGCTGGGTGACAGTGAGACTCTGTCTCCAAAAAAAAAAAAAAAAAAAAATCTTTCATTGAGACTCTCTTTCATTGAGATTAAGGCAGATAGTAAACATGAACTGAGCACGTGGAGTCTGGTGAGAACAGAATAGATTCATTGTTTGCCTACTGGAAACTTGCATCTCTAATGTTACATTGAGTTGATGAGAAACTATGTAGGCTAGAAGGGATTGGGAAACTCCTAGACTGCTAGTTTGGGTGTCAGCGTGGGAGGCTGGCATGTGGTGAATATTATAGAGAACATAAAATAGTTAATCCATTTCAGTGTTCCACTTGCCATTATCCTCACCACCAAGACAGTCACAATTTTTAATGGATACTTAGAAATTTTAATAGATTCTAAAATGGATGTGAACAATTTTACTTTGTATCAGTATGATTTTATCCACTTGATATCATTGTATTTGTATTTTTTCATTCGTTTATCATAATTACATGTATATTTTCCAAACCTTGTGTTTGAAGGTAAGCAGCTGCTCCCTTTGTCCAGCAGTGTACATAGCAGTGTGGGACAGGTGACTTGGCAGTCGTCAGGAGAAGCATCAAACCTGGTTCGAATGAGAAACCAGTCCCTTGGACAATCTGCACCTTCTCTTACTGCTGGCCTGGTAAGTGTTCATAAAGGTGGCGTTTTGCTCTATGAAAAATCCTTAATTGTCATTTGTCATTGCAACGTCTATTCCTTTTCCTTTTTCAGATTTGGATAATTTAGTTTCCAAAATGAAGTATGGAACAGAATGCATTTATTAATTTCTTTTTTTTTTTAGAGATAGGGTCTTGCTTTGTTGCTCAGGCTGACTTTGAACTCCTTGGCTGTAGTATTCCTGTTGCCTCAGCCTCCCAAGTAGCAAGGACTACAGGTACATGTCATGGCATCAGGCTAAGAATGAAATTTTTTTTTTTTTTTTTTTGAGTCGGAATTTTGCTCTTGTCGCCCAGGCTGGAGTGCAATGGTGTGATCTCAGCTGTCTCCTGGGTTCAAGCAATTCTCCTGCCTCAGCCTCCCGAGTCGCTGGGATTACAGGTGTGCGCCACCACCCCTGGCTAATTTGTTTGTATTATTAGTAGAGACGGGGTTTCTCTGTGTTGGCCAGGCTGGTCTTGAACTCCTGACCTCAGGTGATCCGTCCCCATCGGCCTCCCAAAGTGCTGGGATTACAGGTGTGGGCCACCGCTCCTGGCCTTAAGAATGAAATTTTAATTGAGTCTATTTTTTTTTTTTTTTGAGATGGAGTCTTGCTCTGTTGCCCAGGCTGTAGTGCAATCTCAGCTCACTGCAACCTCTGCCTGCCAGGTTCAAGCGATTCTCCTGCCTCAGCCTCCCAAGTAGCTGGGATTACAGGCACCTGCCACCATGCCCCACTAATTTTTGTGTTTTTAGTAGAGACAGGGTTTCACCATGTTGGCCAGGGTGGTCTCGAACTCCTGACCTCATGATCCACCTGCCTTGGCCTCCAAAAGTGTTGGGATTACAGGCTTGAGCCACTGTGCCCAGCCCAATTGAGTGTTTTGATTGCCCTCTCATGCCGTCAGTGTCACTGGTACTAATTGTATAGTGAGGGTCAAGAAAAAGATTCAGTATGATTGTATCTTCAATGAGTAAATTTTCCTGGGAAGGAACATTCTTTTTATAGAAATGATTCTGAATCTGGTAAAGTTATGCTGCTTTGGTTTACAGCTCTGTGGTATACATATTTAGTACATGAGGATAGAGAACATGTTTGGCACATCATGAGTACTTAAGTATATATGTAAGAATGAGGGCCGGGTGCAGTGGCTTACATCTCTAATTCCTGCACTCTGGGAGTCTGAGGCAGGAGGATCACTTGAGGCCAGGAGTTTGAGGCTACCCTGGACTGTTACCATAGTGAGACCTTGTCTCTACAAATAATAATAATAAAAAAAATTAGCCGAGGATGGTGGGGTGTGCCTGTGGTCCCAGCTACTCAGAAGGCTGAGGTGGGATAATCGCTTGAGCCTGAGCAGTTGAAGCTGTGGTGCGCTGTGATTGTGCCACTGCACTCTGGTGACAGAGCGAGATCTTGTCTGGAAAAAAAAAAAAAAGTCTTTTGTTTGTCTACGCTTTGTGTGATAGGCAGGGCCTTACAAAATTTAAGCTGTGTAGCCTGGGCAGGTTGCTTTGTTTTCTGCCTGTTGTTACAAATTATACCCTTTTACTCTCAAACTTGCTTTTGTACCAAAGGCACCCACTGGCTTTCTGCTCATCTCACACCGTTCCCTCTATCCTTAGGTCTAGGCACACTACTAATTTGTAGGGTACAATAACGGCAACTTGTTACTATTAAAGTCTCATGTACACTTGAAAATATAAGCCTTTTGGGTCAACATACGTGGAGTAGAAAGTTTTGTCCATTTATTCAATATGGGAAGTGGGAGTAGAGGGGAGGATGTCGTCATGTAGCAGGTGAGAAGCTAATTTTTGGATCAAAGGATATCCTGATATTACCAAAGTTTGTGATTCTTAGGCCACAGAGAGAATCAGGATCATGTGTGGAAATTCCCACCTCCTTAATTTTTTATTTGAAATTTTCAAATCTACAGAAAAATGGAAAGAATGGTACAGTGAACACCCATGTAAGCTTTACCTAGACTGACTAATTTGTACATTTTGCCATATTTGTTTTTTCTGTGTGTATATACCTATTTTTTCCTGAAGCATTTCAAAGCAAGTCACAGACTAATTACGATGCCTCATCCTTAAGAATTTCTCCTAATATGAAGGACACTCTCCTAAATAACTACAATATATTATCAGATCTAAGATGTTTAACATCTTTTTTTTTGAGACTGAGTCTCGCTCTGTCACCCAGGCTGGAGTGTAGTGACGCAATCTTGGCTCACTGCAACTTCTGCCTCCTGGGTTCAAGTGATTCTCCTGTCTTAGCCTCCCGAGTAGCTGGGATTACAGGTGTGCACCACTACACCTGGCTAACTTTTGTATTTTTAGTATAGACGGGGTTTCACCATGTTGGCCAGGCTGGTCTCGAACTCCTGACCTCAAGTGACCCATCTGCCTCGGCCTCTCAAAGCGCTGGGATTGCAGACATGAGCCACTGCGCCTGGCCACATCATTTTAATAGTAGCATCTAATAATATAAAGACCATATTGAGATTTTCCTGCCTGGTCCTAACATGTCTATTAAAGCCTCACCTGCTTCCCTTTTAACCTCTGGAACCTAAAACAAACAAACAAGCAAAAATGGATGAGTGTACCCTCCTAGAGATTTTGATCCAGATGTCTGGGGTTAGTCACAAGCATCTGTATTTTCTTTTCTTTTTTCTTTTTTCTTTTTTTTTTTTTGAGACAGGTTCTCCCTCTGTTGCCCAGTCTAGAGTGCAGTGTCATGATCTTAGCTCACTGCACCCTCTACTTCTGGGTTCAAGTAATTCTCATGCCTCCCGAGTAGCTAGGATTACAGGTGTGTGCCACCTCGCCTGGCTATTTTTTGTCTTTTCATTAGTGGTGGGGTTTCACCATGTTGGCCGGGCTGGTCTTGAACTGCTGACCTCAAGTGATCCACCTGCCTTGGCCTCCCTAAGTGCTGGGGTTACAGGCGTGAGCCTGGCCTGTATTTTCTTCAAACTGTTACCCTGATTCTAACATGTACCTCTTTGAGAACTACTGCCACCATGGTACAGCTGAGTATTCCACTTTAAGGTGGTATGTTGCAGAAGGGATTCCTGGACTGAGATTACTGGAGCCTAGGCCAACTGAGCTAGAATATTCCTGAATTATGTTTTTTTAAATTAACAGTTTATTGTGATATAATTCACATATGATGTAATTCACCCACTTAAAGTATACAGGTCAGTGTTTTTTGGCGTATTTCACAGACATGTACAGCCATCACTGTAGTCAATTTAAGAATATTTTCTTTTACTTTAGAAACTGTACTCTTCAGGTATCACCTCCTCTATTGTTCCATCCCTGCCCTTGCCCCTGCACTAGGCAACCACTAATCTACTTTCCACCTCTATAGGTTTGCCTATTCTGTATTTTTCATATAAATCGAATCAAATATGTGGCCTTTTGTGGCTGCTGCTTCGACTTAGTCTAATGTCTTCAGGATTCATCCTTTTTGCAGCATGTGTTCCTTTTTATTGCCAAACAGTATTTTGTTGTATGTATATATCATATTTTGTTTAGCTGTTCATCAGTTGATTCATTTCCTTCATTCTTCACCTTCATTTTCTAATGTTTATTGAGGGGATTTATCTGGGGGCTTATTTTTCCCATATATGTTGAAATCATGATCCTAATTAATGATTACCAGGGCATGTTCTAAAAAGGATCATAATAATCATATGATATGATCATATATGTTCCTAGGGATGGAGAAGAACTTAGGTGGCATCTTGTTCAAGATTAGTTATTTTTCTTCTTCTTCTAAAAAAAAATTATATAGAGTGAAAATCTGTTGTTAAAAGTGGGTTGTTTCTGCCTTTTGGCTAGTATAAATAATAGCCAAATAATAATAATGCTACAAACATTCATGTACAAATTTTAATGTAGATACATGTTTTCATTTCTCTTGGATATATATCTAGGAGAGAAGTTGCTGAGTCATATGGTAACTCTGTGTTTAATCATTTGAGAAACTTTGATTTCTCTACATCCTTGCTATCCTGGCGGGTGTGAAACGATATCTTGTGTCTTTGATGTGCGTTTCTCTAATGACTCATGATGTTGAGCGTCTTTCATGTGCTTACCGGACATTTATTTGTCTTCTTTGAAGAAATGTCTATGTGGATTATTGGCCATTTTTAAAATTGAATATTTTTTTCTTTTATTATAAATTTGTAAAATAATTGTTTCTTTAGACCTGAATCCAATTTTTTCTCTTTCCCAGGGAACTGCTTTTTGTTTTCTCTTGTGCTTTTTTTTTCCTGAGCTACTTATTTACCTACTGTAACTTCAAGCCAGCTCTTCTCTTTCCATTCTTCTGCCCGAAGATTTTCAGTTGAATATTTTATGTTAGGTGGCACATTTGCTCCTTGATGTTAAATACTTATTTCTGCTTTGACCACCCATACTGGAATAAACCTCATTGTCTACCCTGCTTCTGACTGTGACATTTCTGAAAATTTTTTTTTTTTTTTTTTTTTTTTTTTTTGAGACGGAGTCTCGCTCTGTTGCCCAGGCTGGAGTACAGTGGCCAGATCTCGGCTCACTGCAAGCTCTGCCTCCTGGGTTCACGCCATTCTCCTGCCTCAGCCTCCCGAGTAGCTGGGACTACAGGCGCCGCCACCTCGCCCGGCTAGTTTTTTTGTATTTTTTAGTAGAGACGGGGTTTCACCGTGTTAGCCAGGATGGTCTCGATCTCCTGACCTCGTGATCCGCCCGTCTCGGCCTCCCAAAGTGCTGGGATTACAGGCTTGAGCCACCGCACCCGGCCTGAAAAATCTTAACTAGAATGTATTCTCTTTGGAGTAATGGCCATCTACAGTACATGGACCCAGCCTCCAAAGAACTTTTGGGTTAGCAGAACAGGATTCACATTTAACAGGACAACTATTTAAAAATAATAAAACGTGACATGTACATAAATATTGTATTGATTATGATTTAAATAGTAACAAAAGGGGACAAGAATTATGCTAGTTATAATTATTGGGATGATAGCTTGTAGGAGGTTAGACTTGACCGGAGTCTGGAGATTAGATAAGCAAAAGCCTTAAAGTTGCAAATATTTTAATTTTGAGGCCATCTAGATGATGTTTTTATGAAGAGATTTTTGGCTCTTCATTTTCTGGTGTCTATTGAGAGGATTTCTCAGAGGGCTTATTTTCCCCATATATGTGGGAACCATGATCCTAATTAGTGGTTCCCAGGGCATGTTCTAAAACAGATCATAGAATCATATTATTATATGTTCTTAGGGATGGAGTAAAACTTAGATAGTGTCTTGTTCAAGATTAGTTATTATTTGTATTCTTAAAAATATATATGCAGTTAAAATCTGTTGTTAAAAGTGGCATAGGAGAAAGATCCCTGCATTAGAAATCAGAAGACCAAGCTCTGATGCTGCTATGGGAATTTGAATAAACATATTGGAGCCTGTGTTTTTCTCATCTGTAAAATGAGGTTAATTCCTGCTTTGCTTTCTTCTGAGTATGTTAACTAGTATCTGCAGTTTTGATCTTTGCCTTCTGTATCTCTGATGCAAATCCACTTGGCTGTATCACCATTTCTAAGACTCACCCTACCTGTCTGCTGTCTTTCCATCCCCCCAAGCCAGTTCTTCCTTGTTCATGCCGTCTTTTTTTTTCTTTCCATAATCGAAATTTTATTGGTAGTGTTGAGGATCAGTACACAGACATTTCCATTTGTTCACAGTTCTTAACATATCTACCGAAAATCTGAAAAGCCATGTATTGTAATTGTTTTTTAAAAAGTTATTCCAGTGACTTTCCAGCTTAAAATTTGGAGGCAAATATTTCTTAGGAGGCCATCAAGTATCCTAAGGAAAGTACCAGTATTGTCAAGTGTTACATACATCCTACCAATCTACCAGTTCACAATTTAGTAGTATATATACTACATACTTAAATTTTCAGTCTTTTGCAGCACATTAACAAAGTTATCAGGAAAGTAAGACTACTTTGACTAAAGGTGTTACAGAGTGCACACAATTCTGACAGGGAGAGCCATGATCAGGGAGTGATTTTCATTAGGAAACAATTCTACTAAAAAACAGCATGAGAATAGAAGTATTCTAAAATGTTCAAGTCATGATTACCAATAACCATTCTAACATGATACTATGATTATAGCAAACTGCTATAATCTTAAACTGAATTGGGAATATTTCTAACTGGAACAAAAGATAAGATATTCTGTTGAACATTTAATCATCAGTTCTCATGTTGAATATGACATGTCATTTTGGGTGCCATATTATTATTGAATTTTGTTGAGATTTTCATATAACATAAAATCAGCCATTTTAAAGTGTACACTTTAGTGGCATTTTGTGCATTCACAATGTGTGCAGCCACCACCTTTATCAAGTTTTAAGACATTTTCACCACCATCCCTTGCAAAAAAAATCCTCTACCATTAAACAGTCCTTATTCATTCCACCCTCATTCTAGCTCTGGCAACCACTAATCTGCTTTTTGTCTCTGTGGATTTACCTATTCTAACATTTCATATAAATGGAATCATAAAATATGTGACCTTTTATGCCTGGCTTTTTTCACTTAGCCCAATGCTTTCACGATTTTTCTGCATTATAGCATGTATCAATACTTTATTCCTTTTTATGACTGAATAAGATTCCATTGGATGGATAAGCCACACTTTGTTTATCTGTTTGTCTGCTGATAGACATTTGGGTTGTTTCTGCCTTTTACCATTGTGGATAATACTGCTGTGAGCATTTGTGTACATGAACTTGTTTTGAGTACTTGTTTTCTGTATTTTTGGGTATGTACCTATACCTAAGAGTAGACTTGTTGGATGATACAGTAATTCTTTGTTTAATTTTTTGAAGAACTACCAAACTTTTGGTTTGCTGCACCATTTTATATTCTTCCCAGAAATACATTAGGGTTCCAGTTTCACTGCATCTTGCCAACACTTTTCTGTTTTTTTAATTATAGCCATCATAGTGGGTGTTAAGTGGTCTCTCACTGTGGCTTTGATTAGTATTATACTTTAATAATATTTTAGAACTGTCTGTCAAGGTCACATGGAGTATGCTTTTTCTTTTTTTGAGACGGAGTCTGGCATACTCAGGCTGGAGTGCAGTGGCCGGATCTCAGCTCACTGCAAGCTCCGCCTCCCGGGTTCACGCCATTCTCCTGCCTCAGCCTCCCGAGTAGCTGGGACTACAGGCGCCCGCCACCTCGCCCGGTTAGTTTTTTGTATTTTTTTAGTAGAGACGGAGTTTCACCGTGTTAGCCAGGATGGTCTCGATCTCCTGACCTCGTGATCTGCCCGTCTCAGCCTCCCAAAGTGCTGGGATTACAGGCTTGAGCCACCGCGCCCAGCCAGAGTATGCTTTTAAAGGAAGTAACAAAACTCCAAGACTTTTCTTAGAACCTTTTCTCATCGTTAAAAAGATTCTTTCTTTAATTTATATTATTTTAGTTGAAAAGTAATCCCATCATTCTTAATTTATTTTTCCTTAATTTTCACAAGTTCAAAGAGGAAAAACCCATAGATGTTTGTTTTACCTACTTCAGTGTTATAAAGGGATTCCAAATTCAGCACTTCCCCTTTCAGTATTACCTTTCTGCCCCTGTAGTTTTGCATTTTCTATTGTGAAAGGTGGAGATATCTATATCTATATGTCAGTTGGCTTTATTGAGGTATAGTTTACATAGAATAAAATTCACCCATTTTAAGTGTTCAGTTTGATGACTTTTGGCAGATGTATACAGTTGTGTCACCACCACCACGATTATGATATAGATATATAAGAATTATGGTATAGAACAGAACAGCATTCCCCAACCTTTTTGGCACCAGGGACTGGTTTCATGGAAGACAGTTTTTCCACAGATGGGTGGAGGGGGGATGGGAGATGGTTTCAGGACGAAACTGTTCCACCTCAGATCATCAGGCATTAGCTAGATTCTCATGAGGAGTGTGCAACCTAGAATCCCTCGTATGCACAGTTCACAATAGGGTTCGTGCCCCTATGAGAATCTAATGCTGCGCTGCTGATCTGACAGGAGATGGAGTTCAGGCGGTAATGCTCACCCTCATGCAGCTCATCTCTTGCCATGTGGCCTGGTCCCAAACAGGCCATGGACCTGGTATAGAATATGTCTGCCACCCCATGTTCGCTTGTGTCCCTTTGCTGTCTGTTCTCTCTCCCCAGGCCCAGCCTTTGGCAACTACTGATGTGCTTTTTGTCACTGCAGTTTTGCCTTTTCCAGAATTTCATAGAAATGGAATCAATACAGTATGTAGTCTTTTGTGTTTTTTCTCAATCTCAGAATCTCCTTCTGAGATTCATCCATGTTGTTTTGAGTGTCAGTAGTTTGTTCCTCTTTATTGCTGAAAAGGGTTCCATTGGCATGGGTGTACAGACTTTTCCATTCCCTAGTTAATGACCATATGGGTTGTTTCCAGTTTTTGCCTGTTAAGCAGAGAGCTGCTATGAAAGTTCATATAAGTTTTTTTTTTTTTTTTTTTTTTGGTATAGAATATGCTTTTATTTCTCTTGGGTAAATACCTAGGAATGAGACTGGTGGAATGTTTATTTACCAGTGTAAATTTGTCTTTATAAGAAACTGCCAACCTGTTTTCTAAAGTGGCTATACCATTTTTGCGTTTCCACCAGCAGTTGCTCCACATCTTATCAGTACCAGGTATTATCATCTGTTTTTTTTTTTTGAGATGGAGTTTCACTCTTGTTGCCCAGGCTGAAGTGCAATGGCACAATCTCGGCTCATTGCAACCTCTGCCTCCCGGGTTCAAGCCATTCTCCTCCCTCAACCTCCCAAGTAGCTGAGATTACAGGCGCATGCCACCATGCCCAGCTAATTTTCGTATTTTTAGCAGAGATGGGGTTTCGCCATGTTGGTCAGGCTTGTCTCGAACTCCTAACCTCAGGTGATCCACCCACCTCAGCCTCCCGAAGTGCTGGGATTACAGGCATGAGCCACCATGCCCAGCTATCATTTTAAAAATTTTGGCCATACTAGTGGATGTGTAGGAGTTTCTCATTGTGGTTTTAATTTGCATTTCTCTAATGACTAATGAGATTGAACATATTTTTGTGTGCTCATTTGCCAATTTTTTTTATATATATAGGCCCTTTTTTTTATATATATATAGGCCCTTTTTTTATATATACAGGCCCCTTTTTTTTTTTTTTTTTGAGATGGAGTCTCGGTCTGTTTCCCAAGCTGGAGCGCAGTGGCACGATCTTGGCTCACTGCAACCTCCGCCTCCCGGGTTCAAGCAATTCTTTTGCCTTAGCCTCCTGAGCAGCTGGGATTACAGGCGTGCACCACCATGCCTGGCTAATTTTTGTATTTTTAATGGAGACGGGGTGTTGCCATGTTGGCCAGGCTCTTCTTGAACTCCTGACCTTAGGTGATCCACCTGCCTTGGCTTCCCAAAATGCTGGGATTACAGGCGTGAGCCACTGCGCCCAGTCAGCTATTTTCATATATATATATATTCTGTGATGAAATGTCTGTTCAAACCTTTTGTCGATTTAAAAAATTGTTTTTTTTTGTCTTGAGTTTCAGGAATTCTTTGTATATTCTGGATACAAGTTATATATCAACTATATGCCTTCTAAACGTATTCTCCCTGTGACTTACATTTTCATTTTCTTATCAGTGTTTTACACAAACATTTATATACAAAAAATGTGGAAATCTATTGTATCCTTCTATACTAACAATGAATAACTAGAAATCAAAACTTAAAAAATCAAGACTGTTTGCAATAGTTTAAAAATATGAACTACTTGGCCGGGCGCGGTGGCTCAAGCCTGTAATCCCAGCACTTTGGGAGGCCGAGACGGGCGGATCACGAGGTCAGGAGATCGAGACCATCCTGGCTAACACGGTGAAACCCCGTCTCTACTAAAAAATACAAAAAAATAGCCGGGCGAGGTGGCGGGCGCCTGTAGTCCCAGCTACTCGGGAGGCTGAGGCAGGAGAATGGCGTGAACCCGGGAGGCGGAGCTTGCAGTGAGCTGAGATCCGGCCACTGCACTCCAGCCTGGGCGACAGAGCCAGACTCCGTCTCAAAAAAAAAAAAAAAAAAAATGAACTACTTGAAGATAAATTTCAGAAACCATTTGGAAGACCAGTACATTGAAAACTACAAAACATTACTGAGACAAATTAAAGAAGACCTAAATAAATGGAGAGATAAAATATTTTTGTGTATTGGAAGACCCATATCTTTCCTTTTTTTTTTCCTTTGTGACAGGGCCTTACTCTGTCATCCAGGCTGGAGTGTAGGGGTGTGATCTTGGCTCACTGTGACCTCTGCCTCCTGGGCTCCAGTGATCCTCCCACCTCAGCCTCTGGAGTAGCTGGGACTACAGGCACTATCACAGATTTTTTTTTTTTTTTGAGACGGAGTCTTGCTCTGTTGCCCAGGCTAGAGTGCAGTCGCGTGGTCTCAGCTCACCGCAACCTCCGCCTCCCGGGTTCAAGTGATTCTCCTGCCTCAGCCTCCCGAGTAGCTGGGATTACAGGTGCCTGCCACCATGCCTGGCTGATTTTTTATGTTTTTAGTAGAAACGGGGTTTCACCATGTTGGCCAGGCTGGTCTCGAATTTCTGACCCTGTGATCTGCCTGCCTCGGCCTCCCAAAGTGCTAATATTACAGGCGTGAGCCACCACCCAGCCACGTCTGGCTAATTTTTGTATTTTTTGTAGAGATGGGGTTTTGCCATATTGCCCAGGCTGGTCTTGGACTCCTGTACTCAAGCCATCCTCTTGCCCTGGCCTGCCAAAATGCTGGTTTACAGGCATGAACCACCTGGTGCCCAGTCTAGGAAGACTCATATCATGAAGATGTAAATTTTCTCCGTTAAGCTATAGATGTAATGCAATCCCGATCGAAACCCAGGTAGTATTTTTCAGAAAATATCAAGCTGATTTCAAATGTATATTGAAATGTAAAGGACCTAGAATAACCAAAACAATATTAAAAAGAAGACCAGAATCAAACTTATGTTATGACTTTATAAACGTACAGTAGTCAGGTCAGTGTGATTATTGGTATAAGGATAGATATATAGATCACTGGAATCAAATAGACAAATTTGCCAAGGCAATTTAATGGGAGAAAAGGTAGTCTTTATAACAAGTGATGTTGAAACAATTCACATAAAAATATCAACCTTGATACTTACCTCATGCTGTACAAAAATTAACTTGAAATGGGTAACTGACCAAATGTAAGAGCTTAAATCATAAAATGTGTAGAGGAAAACGGGTTTTTGTGATTTTAGGTGGGGCAAAGGTTTCTTGGAGTAAAAAAAGCTTGACCTATAAAAGGAAAAAAATTGACTTTTATCAGAAAGAAAAAGTTTGCCCATAAGTATTTATTTTTAATGGGATGAGGACAAATTGAAGTGTCTACAAAGGGGTGGAATGATGAGTGATACTTGTGTTAAAGAGTTATTAACAGATTTTGTTGTCTGTTTGGATTTTAATACATATCACTACCTTCTACCTTTGGAGGTAGAAATCTAGAAGTCATAATGAATGTTCTTTGCATACAACTCCTGTGGGTTTACCCATTAATTTGTACTTTTTTCATTTCTACTCAAGAAAATATATTTGAATGAAATCATTGTGAATGCCTTATACTTTACAGAAGTAAATACAAACTCAGGCTGTACACCTGTGTTCCAGGTCTTACTCCTGCCACTTAGTAATCATATGACGCTCTACAAGTCACTAAACTTCTTTAAGCCTCTATTTTCTCATCTTTAAAATCAAAATAATGTTAAGACTTTCCTCATGGAGTTTTCAGGATGAAATGAGACAATCCATTTAAAATAGCATAATGCCGGATTTGTAGTTAAATTTAGAGGCAGCCAAAAGCTACCTCCCTACATAGTGAACTATAACCTAATTTAATATATAAACTACCTGCAACCTAACCTGAGAGTATACTCCTGTAACAGGTAGCTGAGTCTCAGTCAAGCATAGCAGCCAAATTTTCAACCAATCATATAGGCTGAATATTGCCAAAGCATGTTCAAATAAGGCAAACACCTGAACTGCAGCCCATCAGGCTACTTCTGTATGTCATTTGTTTCTCTGGCCGTAAATATAGCCTACATGTATTGGGGGATGGAGCATTCTGAACTGCATTTGATACTGAATGCTAACTGGTTCATTAATCTCTCTATTTTTTTGAGACAGGGACTTGCTTAGTCACCCAGGGTGGAGTGCAATGACATGGCTCACTGCAGCCTGGACCTCCTGGGCTTGAGTGATGCTTCTGCCTCAGGCTGCTCCCTCCCTCACCTTTCCCAGTAGCTGGGACCACAGTTTTTTTTTCTTATTATTTGTAATGGGGGTTGGGGGTGGGGGCTCCCTGTGCTGCCCAGGCTGGTCTCAAACTTCTGGGCTCAAGCAATCCTCCAGTCTCCGCCTCTGCCTCCCAGAGTGCTGGAATTACAGGGGTGAGCCACCGCACCTGGCAAATCTGTTTTTTGTTCAATTAAGTCATTAAATTTAACTTGTCTCAGGTTTTTCATTTAACAATATGAACAAAATTGTGTATTTTTTTTTTCTTTTTATGCCTTGGTACTTCAAGTAGTTATTAGTATCTGTGATACAGTAAGAAATATTGTATATATTTCTTAACATATGTGTATATTTCTTCTGTATATATATAATTACCGTGATATGGTAAGAAATATATATATTCCTTATATATATAGCTGGGACCACAGATGCGTACCACCATGCCTGGCTAATTTTTTGACTTTTTTGTAGAGACAGGATTTGGCTATGTTGTGCAGGCTAGTCTCTGCTGGGCGAGGTGTCAGAACCCCAGCAGTGGAGAGTGGTTGGCTCACTGGTTGTAAAAGAATTTACTGACAGCAGTATAGGTTTAGAAAGGAAAGTTTTATTAGATAGAATGCTGCAGCAGAGTGCAGTACAGTGCTTCATTCAGCAAGAGAGGACTGTGTTGCGGTGGATTTTCCTTAGGGGTATTTATGGACTTTAAAGCAGAGCCTTAGGGTAATTTGGATCCTATTAGTTATGTAGGCCATGATAAATTATTACATTTGTAGACTTTGGGTGCCTTGATGTCAGCAAGGGTTGCAAAATGAGTTTTGACATGCATGCATCCTGGAGATGTATAGAAATTCTAGTTATGTATACATTTTTGGGAAAGAAGCCTGGTACCAGACGCTGGCTTTATATAATAGAGAAGTCTAATTACTTTTTGATTTTTCAGATAAGGAGTTTTTGTCTCCAGATGGTCTGCTTGATTGCCACGAGGTGATCATTGTATTCTTCTGTGTCGAACTCCCAGGCTCAAGCGATCCACCTGCTTTGGCCTCCCTAAGTACTGACTGGGATTATAGGAATGAGCCACTGTACCTGGCTGGTACTTTTATCTGAAATTGAGAATACAGGAAAAGGAACAGGTTTTGGGGAGGAAATTAATGAGTATGATTCTCAGATGATGACAGGTAATCTGGTGTACATATCCTTTTAAAATTATTGATATGAAATTTACGTAACAAAATCAACCATTTTAAAGTGAACAATTCAGTGGCATTTAGTACTGGCAGATCTGTTTTTCACAATACAACTGCCACCTCTATCTAGTTGCAAAACCCGTCTGTTACTTTAGATTTAAACCTCTTATCCATTAAGCCCTTTCTCCCCACTCCCCTTCCATGCAATTTGCATTTTGTCTCTATGGAGTTCTCTATTCTGGATATTTTATATAAATAGTATTATACATATGTGACCTTCTGTATCTGGTTTATTTCATTTAGCATAATGTTTGGATGTTCATCCACATTCTAGCATATATTGGTACTTTATTCCTTTTTTTGGTTGAATAATATCTCATTGTATGTGTCCAACACAACTTTTTATCCATTGATGGACACTGGGCTGTTTCCACCTTTTGGATACTGTGAATAGTGCTGCTATGAACTATACATGTACTTGTGTACTTGTCTTCAATTCTATGGGGGATATACCTGAGGTGGAATCGCAAAGAAATATGGTAATTTAACTTTTTGAGGAATTACCAAACTTCTCCGTAATAGCTTTCCATTTTACAGTTCCTCTAGCAGTGTACCGAAGGTTTCAATTTCTCTATATCTTTGTCAACTTGTTATATTCCATTTAAAAAATTATTGTTTAATTATACTATCCTGGTGAGTATGAAGTGGTACTTCATTGTGGTTTTGATTTGTAGTTCTGTGATGACTAATGATGTTGAGCATCTTTTCGTGTGTTTTTTGACCATTTATATATCTTCTTTGGAAAAATGTCTGTACAAGTCTTTTGCCCATTTGTAATTGAATTTTTGTTGTTGTTGAGTTTTAAGTTTGTTATATATTCTGGATATTAGACCCTTAGTTTTATGATTTCCAAATATTTTCTCCCATTCTTGTTATCTTTTTAGTTTGTTGATAATGTCCTTTGAAGTTTAAAAATGCCCTTGATGAAGTCCAACTTATCTGTGTTTTTCTGTTGCTGCTTATGCTTTTGGTTTCATATCTAAGAATCCTTTGCCAGCTCCAAGGTCATGATTTATTTCTAGGTTTTTTTCTATGAATTTTATGGTTTTACCTCTTAAAGAGATTTACTTCATTGACCCATTTTGAGTCAGTTTTTATATTCAGTGTGAGGTAAGAGTTTATTTTTTTGCATGTGGATATCTACTTTTTAGGTATCCTTTCAAGAGTTATATGTCCAGAGTAAAGCATAGCAGTTTAGGGCTATAGATGTGGACTTGGAAGCTGTGGATTAAATCACCATGGGAGAGAGTACGGAGAAAAGGAATGTAGGGGAGCATGAAAAAATTACATGTGAAAGGATAGATAATGTTAGTGAAGTATTCAACTTGGTTAAGAACTGTAGGAGTTTAGATAAAGTGCATTCACTTGAGAATTGCTGTCCTTTTCACTCTTGGTTTTTCTTTTTGTAAGAAGAACTTGTTTCTAATGCCATCTAGTGTCTTTTCAAAGGTATACGAGTAATGTTAAGAGGTTTTAAAATAAAAGTTGTGAAATTTCATGAAACTTGAGCAGTATATTAGCGGTCTTAGCTTACTCTCAAGAGCATCCTTAAGAGAGAAGTAAAAGAATGCATTAATTACTTTGAACAAATTCAGAGCTGAATTTCATCTTGAATTGTTAAGCATTTTTTATCCTCTCTTTTGTGTTAATTTGTAAAGAATTTAGGATACCTTAAAAATAGTGATGTCTAAATTTTTTTTTCTTATCTTGAATTTGTCTTACAAAAATTATAGACAGCCTTACTTTTTTGTTTTGGTTTTTGTTTTTGAGACAGGGTCTTGCTCTGTCACCCAGGCTGGAGTGCAGTGGTGCAGCCTTGGCTCACCGCAGCGTTAACTTCCTAGGCTGAAGTGATTCTCCTGCCTCAGCCTCCTGAGTAGCTGGGACTACAGGCGTGGGCCACCATACCTGGCTAATTTTTATTTTTATTTGCTTATTTTAAAACTTTTATTTATTTATTTATTTATTTGAGATGGAGTTTCACTCTTGTTGCCCAAGTTGGAGGGCAATGACGCAATCTTGGCTCACTACAACCTCCGACTCCCGGGTCAAGTGATTCTCCTGCCTCAGTTTCCTGAGTAGCTGGGATTACAGGTGCCTGCCACCACGCCCAGCTAATTTTTAGTATTTTTAGTAGAGATGGTGTTTCACCATGTTGGTCAGGCTGGTCCCAAACTCCTGGCCTCAAGTGATCCACCCGCCTCAGTCTCCCAAAGTGCTGGAATTATAGATGTGAGCCACTGCTCCCAGCTTAATTTTTATTTTTAAACTTTTTGTAGAGATGGGACTTTACAGTGTTTGCCAGTTTGGTCTTAAGCCCCTGGACTCAGGCAATCCTCCTGCCTCGGACTTCAAACTGTCGGGATTACAGTTGTGAGCCACTGCACCTGCCAAACCTCTAAAATTTTAAAAGGCATTTAAAATAAAAAAAATTTTTAGATAAATTGGTTGGTTGATTGGTGTGTTAGTCCATTTTCTGCTGCTATGACAGAATACTCGAAACTGGGTAATTTATAAGGAACCAAGATTTATTTCTTAGAGTTCTAGGGGCTCAGAGGCCCAAGATCAAGGTACCAGCATCTGGTGAGGGCTTTCTTGCTGTTTCCTCACATGGCAGAAAGTGGAAGGGCAGTAGAGAAGAAATCCATTCCTGCAAGCACTTTTTATAGTGACGTTAATCCATTCATGAGAACAGAGCTTTCACGACCTAAACACCTCTCAAAAGGCCCAACCTCCCACCACTGTCGCATTGGGAATTACATTTCCAGCACGTGGATTTTGGGGAACATTCATACCATAGCAGTTGAGGTTACAGAAAGAGCTCTTACTGAATTTGTTGATGGTTAGAATACATGGGAGAATGTTTATGCAAGTGTTTGGTAAGGTGTCATGTATGTCAAGGAGAATGGCATTATTAAACCACCAGTAAAAAGTTATAAGTACAGGTTTTGTTTTTACTCTTGTACAAAAATTGTCAGAGCTAGTCTTTTTGTTTTTTTCCTTTTCCTTTTTTGAAATTGCAGAAATAAATTTTATTTTTAATTTTCAGAGGTTAAAAAAAGTTATGATACTTTAAATTGTTAACAAGACTTAGTTGATATCCAATTAACCTAATACAGCATTCATGTTTTTATTATTTTCTTGAAAAGACTCAAATACACCTGCATTGTGCTCTTTTAAAAACATATTAAGGATACTTGCATTTAACAAGTTTTTTGAGGGAGAACATTGTACAACATTCATGTTTTTCATGATACTGAAAATACTGAATTGTATGTCAATTTAATTTGTCTCTTAGAGGAAATAGTAACATAATTAAAATCACTGGTTCTCTAATCTTTAGTTCTCTCTCCACAAGTAAAACCTATCACTTTTCACAATAAAAAAACAAAAAATAATATACAGTTAAAAGGAGCTAAACTGAAATTCTTTATCCTCTTTTTCTTTTTTTGAGATGGAGTCTCACTCCGTTGCCCAGGCTGGAGTGCAGTGGTGTGATCTGGCTCACTGCAAGCTCCGCCTCTCAGGTTCACACCATTCTCCCACCTCAGCCTCCTGAGTAGCTGGGACTACAGGCGCCCCCCCACCATGCCTGGCTAAGTTTTTGTATTTTTAGTAGAGATGGGGTTTCACTGTGTTAGCCAAGATGGTCTTGATCTCCTGACCTCGTGATCTGCCCACCTTGGCCTCCTAAAGTGCTGGGATTACAGGCATGAGCCACCAAGTCCAGCCTGTTTATCCCCATTTCAAAAGATAAATTAATTGTGGGAGATAATAACAATCATCACGGATTTTTTTTTAACCATTTAACTCTGGTTCAAAAGATAAATAATAGTCTATAATCCACCAGTGTATACAAATTTCTTATCACATTTTCCCTTATGTTGTAAAGAAAGGAAAATAGGTTTAATGTTTAAAAGAAGGATTAATTTGACATTATTACTGAAAGACAATTTTGCTATTATCACAGCCCAAAAAGTACCCACAGGAATCTTTTAGGAAACAGGTTACTGTCCATTTCACAAAATGTGAAATTAGGTGATTGTAAATATACAAGAAAAACAAAACATTTTCTGTCCTTAGTTATATGGCTCCCTCCCGGCCTGAAATTCAGATGAAAAAGATTAAACAACTTTTGCAGATCATATCTATCTATTTTAGCAACTTAATGTAAATGAAAAGCAATCTTCATTTTAAAGTAAATGTCATAGGCCGGGTGTGGTGGGTCACGCCTGTAATTCCAGCACTTTGGGAGTCTGAGGCGGGTGAATCACGAGGTCAGAAGTTCAAGACCAGCCTGGCCAACATGGTGAAATGCTGTCTCTACTAAAAAAACACAAAACAAATTAGTTGGGTGTGGTGGTGGGTGCCTGTAATCCCAGCAACCTGGGAGGCTTAGGCAGGAGAATTGCTTGAACCTGGCAGGTGGAGGTTGCAGTGAGCCGAGATGTTACCACTGCACTCCAGCCCAGGTGACAGTGCAAGACTCCGTCTTTAAAAAAAAAAAAAATCTTAACACCATTTTTGAAACTGCAAATGAAACTCTCATCGTATAAGAGAATGCCAACATCAAATTCTTGTATCTTGATGATTATGTACCATAATCAATGAATGCAATTTGAAGCTCTCAAATTATTCATTTTGAATTCAAGTGAAGACCGTTAGGCTACTGCAGTCATTTCCTCATCTGAGTCATTTGATTCATCGTTTAGTTCCAATTCCCCTAAATCTTGGTCTACAATTATAATAGTTTTCCTCTTGCACTTCTTGGAAATTGCGTCAGCGTAGATTTTTCTCATTTTAATGTTTGGCAGTTTCTTCAGATCAAAGTCTCATTCCCTAAATGTTTTCAGATTACTTGCATTTAGAATGTCTGGATTCTTAAGGTCATATCCTTCATACTGCTGTCCCTCCCGCTCCATTGTCTGCTTGATGATGGTGTCCTGGGAACAGTGCCGCCTCCCCTGCCTGTTGCTCAATCTGCTCCAGCTCACTGCTAAATTTATTTAAGTACCTTTCAGTTAGTTCACAGGCATCTTTGTTTGAATATCTTTTTTTGGGGGGGATCAAGATGATTTTGAAACCATTGCAGTTTTTCACCAATAAGATTGAAACACAAGGCCTTTTCATTCTTCAATTTTTCCTTTTTTTCTTGTTTGTGGGCCTTTGTCATAATTTGAACTGCTTTTCTACTATATGGATGAATGACTTTTTTTTTTCCCGTCCTGCACTTTTTCCCTTTGGTGCTTTAGGCATGGTGACGTCCTTGCGGCCACGGAGGAGCTCCGCACCCTAGACCCAGGCAGTCTCACCAACCACAAGAGCAGCAGCTCACATGAGTACCCGGGCCAAATCCCATGTTGGGCCTCCCTTTCTCTTTTTTTTTTAAGATGAAGTTTTGCCATATTGCCCAGGCTGGTCTCGAACTCCTGGGTTCAAGCCATCTCCCCACCTCAGCTTCCCAAAGGGTGTGAGCCACCATGCCCGGCCAGTACTAGTCTTTTAATTAGGCCATTATTGTCATGTGTTGCTTTGCACTGGTATATTTATAGTGCTGAGCAAAGATTGAAAAGGAGTGCTACTGGTACATTCTATCATGCAGACAATATAATTATTAGTGCTAATTAGTTGCAATAGAGAACTAGTATTTACTAGACCCTATTCCTAGTTTAACGTATGTTCTCCTTTATTTTCTCAGGAACATTGAGTGAGTTGTCATTCTTCATTTTTGCGATATGTCTTATCTATAGAATGTATAGGGAACAAGGCTGGTTTCAGCATGTGTAGACTGGTGGCCTTAAGAGATAGGAATGTTAAGAAATAGTAGTAGTGTGCAATAAACCATTAATATAGCAGTCTTAGAAGGGCTATCCTTAGAAGGGCTTGTGCGGAAGGTCGACTCTTGGCTGGTATCTGGAAACTTGAATGGTAAATAGTTTCCTACAATGATCAAAATTTCCTTGAATGATAAGAATGACTTACTGTGCAAACAATGTGATTTATGCTGAACATTTACCTTCCTTCTGGGAGTCTGAAATTTTGGTATGTAATAGGCAAGAGGGTGCCTGTGTGAGCAGCTCCATTAAAAACTTTGAATGGCTGGGCGCAGTGGCTCACACCTGTAATCCCAGCACTTTGGGAGGCCGAGGTGGGCGGATCATGAGGTCAGGAGATCAAGACCATCCTGGCAAACACGGTGAAACCCTGTCCCTACTAAAAAAAATACAAAAAAATTAGCCAGGCATGGTGGCAGGTGCCTGTAGTCCCAGCTACTCGGGAGGCTGAGGCAGGAGAATGGCATGAACCCAGGAGGTGGAGCTTGCAGCGAGCCAAGATCGTGCCACTGCACTCCAGCCTGGGTGACAGAGCAAGACTCCGTCTCAAAAAGAAAAAACAAAACAAAACAAAACTTTGAACACTGAGTCTTTGGTGAGCTTTCCCAGTAGACAACATTTCATGGATATAGTTACCAGGCGTTGCTAGAAGAAATAAGTGTGTCTTATGTGGCTTCACTGGGAGCGAACTCTGAGAAGCTTGTGCTTGGTTTTTTCCAGACTTTGCCTCATGTACCTTTTCCATATGCTGATTATATGCAGGGTCCTGTGAGTACTCCTGGAGGATCGTGGAACCTGGGGGTGGTCTTGGTGACCCTTGACACAGTAGTCTTCGAAGGATTTATGAAAATAGTTTAGGGTATAGCCAGAGTAATCAGGCAAGAAAAAGAAATAAAGGGCATTCACGTAGGAAGAGAGGAGGTCAGATTATCCCTGTTTGCAGATGACATGATTTTATATGTAGAAAACCCCATCATCTTGGCCCAAAAGCTCCTTCAGCTGATAAACAAATTCAGCAAAGTTTCAGGACACCAAATTAACATACAAAAAATCACTAGCGTTCCTATCCACCAACAGCCAAGCTGGGAGCCGAATCAGGAAGGCAGTCCCATTCACGATTACCACAAAAAGAATACAATACCTAGGAATATAGCTAACCAGGGAGGTGCAAGATTGCTACAATGAGAATTACAAAACTCTGCTCAAGGAAATCAGAGAAGACACAAACAAATGAAAAAACATACCATGCTCATGGATAGGAAGACTCAATGTCATTAAAATGGCCATACTGCCGAAGCAGTTTACGGATTCAATGCTATTCCTATCAAACTACCAAGAACATTCTTCACAGAACTAGAAAAAATGATTTTAAAATTCATATGGAACGAAAAAAGAGCTTGAATAGCCAAGGCAGTCCTAGGCAAAGAGAACAAAATTGGGGACCTCACGTTACCCGACTTCAAGCTGTACTGCAGGGCTACAGTAACCAAACAGCATGTTAACTGGTACAAAAGGCACATAGATTGATGGAACTTTATTTCTGGGAGAAATAAAGCTGCACACCTACGACCATGTGATCTGTAACAAAACTGACAAAAACGAGAAATGGGGAAAAGACTCCCTATTCAAGAAGTGATGCTGCGATGACTGGCTAGCCATATGCAGAAGATTAAAACTGGACCCACTCGTTTTTTTGTTTTTTTTTGAGACGGAGTCTCGCTCTGTAGCCCAGGCTAGAGTGCAGTGGTACGATATTGGCTCACTGCAAGCTCTGCCTGCCGGGTTCACGCTACTCTCTTGCCTCAGCCTCCTAAGTAGCTGGGACTACAGGCTCCTGCCACCATGCCCGGCTAATTTTTTTTGTTTTTTTTTTTTTTTTTTTTTTTTGAGACGGAGTCTCACGCTGTTGCCCAGGCTGGAGTGCAGTGGCGCGATCTTGGCTCACTGCAAGCTCCGCCTCCCGGGTTCCCGCCATTCTCCTGCCTCAGCCTCCTGAGTAGCTGGGACTACAGGCGCCCGCCACCGCGCCCGGCTAATTTTTTGTATTTTTAGTAGAGACGGGGTTTCACTGTGGTCTCGATCTCCTGACCTTGTGATCCACCCGCCTCGGCCTCCCAAAGTGCTGGGATTACAGGCTTGAGCCACCGCGCCCGGCCATTTTTTGTGTTTTTAATAGAGACGGGGTTTCACCGTGTTGGCCAGGATGGTCTTGATCTCCTGACCTTATGATCCTCCCGCCTCTGCTTCCCAATAAAGCTGGACCCCTTCTTTACACCATATACAAAAATCCACTCAAGATGGATTAAAGACTTAAATGTAAAACCCAAAACTAAAAACCCTGGAGGACAACCTAGGCAATACCATCCTGGACATAGGAATGGGCAAAATGTTCATACAAAGACACCAAAAGCAATCTCAATAAAAGCAAAAATTGGCAAGTGCGATCTAATTAAACTTAAGAGCTACAACAAAAGAAATGATAAGCAGAGTAAACAGACAGTCCATAGAATGGGAGAAAATGTTTGCAAATTGTGCATCTGTCAAAGGTCTAATATCCAGCATCTATAAGGAACTTAAACAAATTTACAAGAGAAAAACAACCCCATTAAAAAGTGGGCAAAGGACATGAACAGACACTTTTCTTTTTTTCTTTTTTCTTTTTTTTTTTGAGACAGAGTCTCACTCTGTCTCCAGGCTGGAGTGCAGTGGCGTGATCTTGGCTCACTGCAACCTCTACCTCCTGGGTTCAAGCTGTTCTGCCTCAGCCTCTTGAGTAGCTGGGACTACAGGCGCGTGCCACCATGCCCAGCTCATTTTTGTATTTTTGGTAGAGACAGGATTTCACCATGTTGGCCGGGATGGTCTCAATCTCTTGACCTTGTGATCCACCTGCCTTGGCCTCCCAAAGTGCTGGAATTACAGGCGTGAGCCACTGCACCCGGCTGAACAGACGCTTTTCAAAAGAAGGCATACATATGGCCAACAAGCATATGAAGAAAAGCTCAATATCACTGAGCATTAGAAGAATACAAATCAAAACCACAGTGAGATACCATCTCACACCAGTCAGAATGGCTCTTGTTAAAAGGTGAAAAAAAAACCCAAAAAAACCCAGATGTTACCAAGGTGGCAATGAAAAGGGAACATTTATACACTATTGGGAGTGTAAATTAGTTCAACCATTGTGGAAAGCAGTGTAGGGATTCCTCAGAGAGCTAAAAGCAGAACTGCCATTTTACCCAGCAATCCCTTTACTTGGTGTATACCCAGAGGAATGTAAATTATTCAGCTATAAAGACATGTGCACGTGAATGTTCATTGCAGCACTATTCACAGTAGCAAAGACATGGAATCAGCCTAAATGCATATCAGTGACAGATTGGATAAAGAAAATTTGGTTCATATACACCACGGAATACTATGCAGCCATGAAAAAGAAACGAGATTATTTCTTGTTTAGGACTATGGATGGAGCTGGAGGCTACTATCCTAAGCAAACTAACACAGGAACAGAAAACCAAATACCACATATTCTCACTTACAAATGGGAGTCGAATGATGAGAACTCATGAACACAAAGAAGGGAATAATAAACATTGGGGTCTACTGGAGAGTGGGAGGAGAGAGTGCTGCAGAAAAAATAAGTATCGCTACTAGGCCATTGACATATATAACAGACCTTTACATGTACCCACCCCCCAACCCTGAATCTAAAATGAAAAAAAAAGATTAAAGGTAATCTCTTCAGATTTACATTAATGGTAGGGGTTGAAAGTTGTTTAGTGTGTAATGACTTAAGGTCTTTTCATAGCATCTGAGACAGCCATCGTTTCCTCTGTTACTATTTGTCCTGGAATTGGCATTGCTTGCTTTGTACCTTTAGGATGGTGTGATGGTTAATACTGAGTGTCAACTTGATTGGATTGAAGGATGCAAAGTATTGACCCTGGGTGTGTCTGTGAAGTTGTTGTCAAAGGAGATTAACATTTGAGTCAGTGGGCTGGGAAAGGCAGACCCCCCCCTTAATCTGGGTGACCACCATCTAATCAGCTGCTGCCAGCACAGCTAGAGAATATAAAGCAGGCAGAAAAATGTGAAAAGGTTAGACTGGCCTAGCCACCCAGCCTACATTTTTCTCCCATGCTGGATGCTTCCTGCCCTCAAATATTGGACTCCAAGTTCTTCAGTTTGGGACTTGGACTGGCTCTCCTTGCTCCTCAGCTTGCAGACAGCTTATTGTGGGACCTTGTGACCATGTGAGTTAATACTTAAAAAACTCCTCTTTGTATATATGTATCTATCCTATTAGTTCTGTCCCTCTAGGGAATCCTGGCTAATACAGATGGTATTGCTTCTGCCATGTCCCCTTCATGTACTTTATGGTTTGTAAAGGAGATTGAAAGAGCAGCACTCTGTTTTCTTGGCCTGTTAACTCTTTGTATCGGGTCTTATGTTCCTCGTTTTCATTATTTTTATACAGTTAATATTATATGTGTGCCCACTATTTTAAAGTATTATACTGGGGACTGTACGTGATAAAAAAGAATAAGATACATACCTCATAAGCTGCTTCATCTGGGCCTGTTTCTTCTTTTTTTCCTGTACTTTGCCTAAGCTTAGTAAGTCTTCTTCTGCTTTTTTTTTTTTCATTTTCTGCCTCAGGATTTCCTGACTGATATTTTATATTTGTGAATACAGTTAACAGTTTAGGCACTAACAAACTCTCTTAGAATGTTCATCTTATTTCCCATATTTGCAAAATTGTTTTACCCTATATAATGACATCTTTTGGAGCATATACTGTGGTGTGTGTGTGAGAGAGAGAGAACAGAGAGCAATCACAGTTTGTTACTATGTTTAATGAGAGAGAGTTTTAGGAAGAATTGTGAGTTAAGATATTCTGTCATTGTTTAACATATGGATTGTATATATAATAAATGGTTTATTAATAATGCAAACTCTGATAGGCTAAACTGAATTTATTGTAGTTCATTTGGTTCTGCGATCCACTTGAAACTAATTTGCAAATTTTCAGCATAAATTGCTTATTACACAGAAACATTTGTCTGTTGCAGGACTTGGGAAATAATCTTGCAAGAATGTTGTAAAGTTAAAGGTAAATTGACCAAGGATAGTACCAATTCTTTGGCAGAGAGATACAAAAGGGGGATAACATCAATATAATTGTAATCTTGAGGATAATATTGTTTAGGTAGACCTTTAAATTGAGGCCATGGCATGTCTGGGCTGTTGGGTCCCTTTCTAAATCTCATCTGGTTTAAGTTAGTAATAAGATATACTATATCCATATGTTGTCTAGATTTTTATTCATTCAGCAGACATATTTCTAGTTCTCATGGGGTATCAGGAATTGTGGTGAATGCAGGAGAAATTCAGATATGATATATAAGACATTGTTCTTGCTCTTAGGGAACTACTTAACTAGTAATCGTATGATTGCCATAATAGAGAACTGTGTGAGGCATGGTTTGATCACAACAGCGGTGATCAGTTCTGGATGTGGGTGGGATTTAAAAGCTTAATAATGATAATGCTTGAGTTGAGTTTTAAAGAATGATTAGAAGTGAACAGGCATATCAGGAGTGTCTGTGAAGGAATAAATTTTTCTAGGGAATGAAGGAAAGCTTCATGGAAGAGGTAGCATTTGAGCTGGACTCTAAAGGATAGGGAAGATTTAGACAGTGAAAGATTGAGCCTGGGGAGGGACTGGGCCTTTCTGGAGTAGAGAACATGCTGTAAAGGTATGGTTGTTTAAAATCTGTGAAATGACAAGTAGTTTATTTAGGCTGGAGTATGGAATTTATTTATTCATACTATATGGCAGTCATTGTGCCTAGTGCTGGCTGCATCTTAGTAAACAAAACAGACATGGTCCCTGTCTTCATGGAGCCTCAGGGAAGGAGTGGAATGGTAGCTTGTGAATAGTAGGTTGAGTAGATAGGATTAAATAGTGAAGGAGTTTGAATATTAAGTGGAGGCATTAGGACTTAATTTTTAGGTAGCGAGGAGCACTGGAGGATTATTGAAATGGTTGCAAATGTTTGACTATGGCACTGAAGAGAGAGTAGAGTGAAGGGGATCTTGTTTAGAGGTGATAGCTGGAGTTAAAGGATAGTGTGCCGATATAATAAATAAGTAGGTCGGTGAGAAGAGAGATCAGTGTCTGTTAAGTGGTCAGAGAATTTTTTTTTTTTTCCGAGATGGAGTCTCACTTGCCCAGGCTGGAGTGCAGTAGCACGAACTTGGCTCACTGCAAGCTCTGCCTCCCGGGTTCATGCCCTTCTTCTGCCTCAGCCTCCCGAGTAGCTGGGACTACAGGCGGCTGCCACCATGCCGGCTAATTTTTTTGTATTTTTTTTAGTAGAGATGGGGTTTCACTGTGTTAGCCAGGATGGTCTTGATCTCCTGACCTCGTGATCCCCCGCCTCGGCCTCCCAAAGTGCTGGGATTTCAGGCGTGAGCTACTGCGCCCGGCCTAGAGAATATTTTTTGATTGAATGAGGGCTTTTGTGTCTGCTCGTGTTCTTTACTCTCTGGGTACCTTTCTTGCTTTTCTCATCAATTGTCTCTTTCACTTTCTTCCATTTTATTTACCCACCCTTATTCTGTCCCTTTTTCCTAATTGGCTCATTCATGAAATTTGTTTTATTTTATTTATTTTTTTTGAGACGGAGTTTCGCTCTTGTTGCTCAGGCTGCAGTCCAGTGTCACAATCTCGACTCACCGTAACCTTCTTCTCCCGGGTTCAAGCAATTCTCCTGCCTCAGCCTCCCGAGTAGCTGGGATTACAGACATGTGCCAACACACCCAACTAATTTTGTATTTTTAGTAGAGATAGGGTTTCTCCATGTTGGTCAGGCTGGTCTCCAACTCCCGACCTCGGATGATTCGCCCGTCTTGGCTTCCCAAAGTGCTGGGATTATAGGCATGAGCCACCATGCCCAGCCTATGAAATATATTTTAGATTATTTTCTGGAACTAATTATCTAATAGTTATCTTTTGCTTAGGAAACTCTAATGACTCTTATACTTATTATTACAAAGACTTGATATATCTTAGAGAATGATTCCGTTAACCAAAAAACAAGAATATGGTAGGATAGATCTAGGAGTGAGAAAAAGAGCTTTAAGTTTGAGGTGTCTATATGTTAAACAAATGGTTGACCAGCACAAGCAATTGTGTTTAGAGCTCAGGAAATTTGTGATAGAGATGTAGATTTAAGAGTCAAAGATTCATCAGTATGAAAATGGCAGCTGAAGCTATGAAGGTGGATGAGTTCACTCAAGGAAGAACACGGAAGGATTAAAAGACAAGGACAAACCTTTGGGGGAACCCCTCTTCTGTTATATGGTGGTCTTCTTTAGGACAGAGATCATGTGTCTCTCAATTTAATAAACCATTTTTGACTCCTGTATGCCAGGCACAGAGAAGAATAAAATGTGATCTTTGTGCTTAGCAAGATCCCAGGCTTTTAGGATGAAGAGAGATGTGTAGTCAGCAGTGCAGAGCAAAAGATACCCTAAGGCATGAAGATAAACTGCTCTTGAGTCTTGCATCTTCAATATCTGTCTCATTACTACACTCAGTATGATTGGGTAGTTAGCTTTTTTGCTCTTATAAGGAGTGTAATCAATTTGTGGAATGTTTTATATTGCTGTATTTAAAAAGAAACCAACTAGTCCTTTCAACAAATTAGTTGCTTTGTATGTATATTGACTTTGATTTTAATGTTTCTGTAGACTAATAGTATTAAATGGAATAAAAAGGATGTTTGCCACTGTGTTTTAAATGAAAATGCCTGGAGAATTGTGAGTAGGAAGATGTATATTGAAATAAACCATATAATTGCTCTTAATGGGTGATAAGAATTGATTCCCCACCTTCTTTTATTCTTTCGGTAACCTTTAGCAAATATTTATTTAGTACTTCTTACTAGCGTATATGGGCAGTGTTGATTATAGAGGGTTTTTTTTCCCTTGTGGAATTTAGAGCTTCCTGGGGTGTCAGATATTAACAGATTTTCAAAGGAATAAGTTAAAGTCAACGTTTATGTAATTATATAGCTGTAAATAGCAATGAAAGTTATGTCAGTGCTATCAAAGAACCACATAGTGTTTATACTATAAATAAAGTGAATCTGGGTGTTTTGTTAAACTCATATTTCTGTATGAAATTATGGTCCATCTCTGTACAGTGACTTCTGATCTGCATTATTAATACTTCTGACAGTAAAACTTTTTGAGACATTTTATTGTGTATTCTATAGTTTTCAGTTTAGGTTCCTGATTATGAATGCAAATATGAATTGCTATATTGTGCCTATTAAAGAAATTGATGGGGATCTAATCTAGCCTTGTCACTTTGACTGATTGTAGCTCTCATTATCAGCTTATGGTAGCAGTCTGTTAGCTGCAGTGTATTGAAGGGCCTCAGCTGTTTCCCTTTAGCACAATTGTTGATGTAGATGAGAAGCATGGCTCATTGGCATTTTAGAATATCAGTTTCATGGGGAAAAGAATAATATTCTTTAAACATAGGATACACAATCCTCTTTGTGCTTAAAGTGTCATATTAAAAAACTCTTTTAGATTTATACTTGGTATTGTTTTACTTGATACTTGCCTATTTGTATAAATAGTCAGAGAGTAGTTTAACAATAGTCGTATCCTTCCCTTAGAAGTAATGAAGACATTCACTAGTATTTCCATATCAGCTAGCATTGCTTGTAGTAGAGCCAATCTTGAATGGCATATTTACAGCATGATTAGAAATATAATATTTGTGAGGTTATATCCTATGTGCTAAAGACTATGCTGAGTATTTTGAAATGTACGAATTGATTTACTGCTTGTATCAGCCCCATGAAATAGGGATGCTTACTCAATTAATGTATAAGTTGAGGAAATGGATGTTTAAAGAAGTTATGTAACCTGCCCAGGTTCACACAGATGGTTCATGACAGAAGTATGGTTTCAGTCTGAAACTCTCTTATGCAGAGCCAGTGCTCTTAATCCATCTGATGATATGTTTGTCACTGTTTTGTGATCACTTTATCTGGGAAACTTCTGTCTTGATTTCACTTGCACTATTGTTGTTGAGAAACTGTAGGAACACTTTTTCTTCAGTGTTCTTACAACCCCTTTTTTTCATCTAAAACGAGATAGAAAAAAGATGGAATGTTAGAGCAAGGTAGATTAAACTGGGCACCCTGTATTTTTATTTGCCAAACCCAGCAACCCTAAACAGGGAGGAACCTCAGAGCAATTGATTCAAGGGACCCGGATGACTTTCAAACTTTGCTGCAAATTGGAATCATCTGGGAGTCATTAAAAAAAAAAATACTGGGGTGCCTGACTCCCAGTCCCAAATTTAATTGGTATGGAATGTGTCCCAGAGATCAAGATTTTTTTAGAGCTCCCCAGGTTGATTCTCATGTGCATCAAAGTTTGGGAGTCCCTGAAATATGGGAAGCTCAAGGCTTTAAAGGACTTAAAAAAATTTGTGCATGGTAGTTTATTTACCTCTTTCTTAGCAATATTACAAAAATGCTGTTGTAAGTATCAGTGTTCACATATCATTTCATACTGATGTTTATATCTAGGACAGAGACTCTGAAATTGGATTGCTGTACAAGGCTGCATTCGTATATTTGCTGTACAAGGCTGCATTCATATATTATTTTAATAGGTATTGTTTTTAACAGTTTACTTTCCACCTACAATATCTGAAAGCATTTCTTACATTTCTACATTATTAGATATTAAAACTCATCATTTTTGCCACACTGTATTTCTTTTTAAAATCTTGTCTCAGTGTGGCAGCTCATGCCTGTAATCCCAATGCTTTGGAAGGTAAGGCAGGAGCATTGCTTCAAGTCTACCAAAAATAAAAATAAAAATAAAAACTTATCCAGGTATAGTAGCATGTGCGTGTAGTCGTAAGCTACTGAGGAGGCTGAGGCGGGAGGATTGCTTGAGCTAAGGAGTTCAGGACTGCAGTGAGCTATGATCACACCACTGCACTAGAGCCTAGGTGTTACAAAGCAAGACCGTGTCTCTAAAACCAGAAAAAAACAGTTTCATCCATTTAATACATTTAGTCATCTATTAGTAGTCTGAAAATCCCTGCCTTTTTTTTTTGTTGTTGTTAGACGGAGTCTCACTCTGTCCCCCAGGCTGGAGTGCAGTGGCATGATCTCCACTTACTGCAACCTTCGCCTCCCAGGTTCAAGTGATTCTCCTGCCTCAGCCTCCAGAATACCTGGGACTACAGGCATGCGCCACCACACCCTGCTAATTTTTGCATTTTTAGAAGAGACGGGGTTGGCCAGGCTGGTCTTGAACTCTTGGCCTCAAGTGATCTGCCTCCCTTGGCCTCCCAAAATGCTGGGATTATTGGTGTGAGCCACTACACCCAGCTGGAAAATCTTTGTCTTAACTGGTGTATTTAGTCCATTTACTTACTTGTGCTTATTGATGTATTTGGATATTTATCTGCTGTCTTATTTGGTACTCTTCGGCCTGCCCTGTTTCCTTTTTTTCCTGTTTTCTTTTGTACTGATAGGTTGTTATTTTTGTTTTTACTCTCCCAACCCCAAGTAGTTTAGAAATTATACAGTGTTCCTTTTCTTTTAGTAAGGTTGACCTACTACTTGCAACATGCACATTGTAGCTTGGGTATTTTTGTTGTTTCCTTATTATATTTAGGTCAAGTATTATTTTATATATTTCTGTTCATAGCATACCCAGTAACTGTTGAGATAATAATTGGTTTTAAGTCGCCAGATATAAAATCATCCATCAAATATTGTTTCTTAGGTGTGTCAGCTATATTAGATCAGTATAGATTTTGCCAAGAAAGACTAAGAGGAGAATCATTTATTTATTTATTTATTTATTTATTTATTTGCAGTTGCAAGATTTAGTAGAGTGAAAACAGAGCTCCCATACAAAGGGAGGGTATCCAAAGAGGGTAGCCGTTGCTGGCTCGAATGCCTGGGTTTATATCCTGATCATTGTCCCTCCTGCTGTGCTCTCAGGCAATATATGATTGGCTATTTCTTTACCTCCTGTTTTTGCCTAATTAGCATTTTAGTGAGCTCTCTTTCCTACCTGATTGGTCGGGTCTGAGCTAAGTTGCAAGCCCCATGTTTAAAGGTAGACGCGGTCACCTTCCCAGCTAGGCTTAGGGATTTTTAGTTGGCCTGGGAAATCCAGCTAGTCCTGTCTCTCAGACCCCGCTCTCGACAGGAAAACCCAAGTGCTGTTGGGGAGGTTGGCTGACGACCTCTCTACGGCTTCCTGCTGAATTGGGGCATAGTAGGGGTTGTGCAGTTGAGATTTCCTTGGGAGGGGTGCCTTCAATGTCATCAACATTGGAGCGTGGGCTAGCATGCTGGTCCAGGGGTCCGCAGTAGATCTTAGTCACGAAGTGCATCTGGGGCTCCATTTGAAGAACCGTTTGTAGTTTACAGCTTCAATTCTGGAAGAGACAAACTTAACAAGGAGGTTAAAGATACAGGGATTGAAATGTATGGCCTGCAGTGCAGGGGATTATTTCTTTGGCACACTTCACAGGCCCTGACTATCTGCTTGATAGTTTTGAAAAGTCCTGGTCCTGTAAATAATGCTTTGGCCATCTGATGGGTGCTATCAATGCCTAAGTGAAAAGTTTGGTGAAGGGTTTTAAGTAATTTCCATTGGTTAGCTGCAGGCAAAATTATTTTTCCTTCTTTGGTGGCTAGCCATCCTGAAGGGAGGAAAGTATGTCCTCGTGAGGTTTCCTATTCTAATTCTCCTGTGAGTACTGGGGCTTGGTTTCCTGGAGGGGGTTATCCCACACTAGGGATCCTTCTATAAGCATTTCTAATGGAGGGTCCCACCTTGTGGCTCTTTGGGCTTCAATATCTGCTTGGTGGTTTTCTTCTACTTATGTTTCCCTTTCCTTTTTTTTTTTTCTGATGACCCGGCAGTATAAGACTGCCACCTCTTTAGGTTTCTGTACCACCAATAATAATCTCCTAATGGCTTCCTGATGTTTGATAGGTGTTCCCTTGGAAGTTAGGAATTCCCTTTCTCTCCATATAGCTGCATGGGCATGGAGGACTAGGTAAGCAGACTTAGAATCTGTATATATATTTACCCTTTTTTCTTCTCCTAATTCTAGTGCCCGAGTGAGCGCTATTAGTTCTGCCAACTGAGCACTAGTTCCTGGAGTGAGGGGATTACTTTCAGGTATTCCGTTATCACTGACTACTGCGTACCCCACTTTGAAGTCCTTTTTCTACAAAGGAACTTCCATCAATATATAAGTTGAGGTCGGGATCAGTCCTCAACTAGGTTTGAGCAATTACTTGTTGACAGTTATGTTCTATCTTTTCTTTATTGTCTGGGAAGAAATGTGGCTGGGTTAAGAGTTGCACAAGTGCGCAGTCACAGCACTGGCCCTTCAAGTAGTAGAGGCTGATATTTAAGTAAACAGTTGTCTGACAGCCACGAGTCTCCTTTAGCAGCGAGTATGCCGTTCACATCATGAGATGTCCCCACAGTAAGATCTCTTCCCTGTATTATTTTAACTGCTTCAGATACTAAGACTGCTACTGCCACCACTACCCATAAACAATGAGGCCAACCCTTTGCCACTACATCAATTTCCTTACTCGGGTATGCCACGGGTTGCAAGCGCGTCCCTCGGACCTGTGTAAGGACTCCTAGAGCTATTCCTGTTTTTTCTGTGACATATAAAGAAAAGTCTTGGCCCATTGACAAGCTTAACACAGGGGCTTGGGTTAGGGCCTTCTTTAGGACCTGGAAAGCCGCTGCTGCTTCATATGTCCATCTTACTAAATGGGTATTGGCTTTCTGAGTTTCCTTAATTAGTGTATATAATGGTCTGGCTATTTCGCTGTACCTGGGAATCCATATTCAGCAGAAACCTGTTATGCCAAGGAACCCTCTTAGTTGCTTTAGGGTTTTGGGATGAGGATAAGCCAGTATGGGCTGGATACGTTCCTCACTGAGGGCCCTGGTGCCTTTGGATAATTTTAGCACTAAGTAATTAACCTGCTGTGAGCAGAGCTGAGCCTTTGGTTTGGAAACCTTGTAGCCACAGGTGGCAAGGGAATTTAAGAGCGTTTGGGTGTCTTGATGGCACAAGGTTTCTGAAAGGGCAGCTAAAAGTAAATCATCCACATACCGAAGGACAAGAGTGTCCAGGTATGAGAACTGGCGCAAGTCTTGGGCTAATGCCTGGCCAAATAGATGAGGGCCATCCCTGAACCCTTGGGTAAAACAGTCCAGGTGAGTTGATACATTGGGTTCAAAGGATCTTCAAAGGCAGACAAGAATTGAGAGTCAGGATGTACAGGGATGCAGAAAAAGGCATCCTTAAGGTCCAGGACTGTAAACTACTCTGCTTCCTCTGGTATTTGGGAAAGCAGAGTATAAGGGTTGGATACAGCTGGGTGTAGAGGGACAACAGCCTCATTGAAAATCCTGAGATCTTGCACTTACCTCCACTATCTATTGGGTTTCTGTACTCCTAAAATTGGACTATTGCAGGGGCTATTGCTTGGTTTTACTAGGCCTTGGGCTTTTAGGTCCTTAACAGTCTTTTGGAGTCCTTGTTGGGCCTCGGGTCTAAGGGGGTACTACCTTTGTTAGGGAAAGGACGTGGAATCCTCTAGTTTAACTTGAACAGGATGGGCATTTTTGCTTGTCCATATTGTCTTTCTGTTGCCCAGACTTCAGGATTAATTCCTTCTTCAAGCAGGGGACAACAAATGGCTGTTCCTTCTATGTTCAGGTGTATAGTGGCCCCTGCTTTTGCTAGAATGTCTCTAACAAGCGAGTGGGGCTTTCAGGCATAATTAGAAAAGCATGTGAAAAGAGTAAAGTTCCCCAGTCACAGCTTAGTGACTGGGAGAAGTATCTAGTGACTGGCTGTCCTAGGACCCCTCGGATAGTGACAGATCTGGAGAACCCTTATCTGGGATAGGAGAGTAAGACTGAGAAGGCTGCACCAGTGTCCAGGAGACAGTTAACCTCCTGGCCCACAATGGTCAAGCATACCCGGGGCTTGACCCGGGAGGGTGATGGCATGGGCTGGGACTTGCCCTGGGTACCCTCAGTCTTGCTGCTGGATCATCTGGTTAGTGGCTTCTGACTCAGGGGACCTTCATCTCCTGGAACAGTTGGCCTTCCAGTGATTCCCTTGACATAAGGGGCATGGAGAGGGGGCGGCTTATTTCTACTTGGACAGTCTTTTTAAAAGTGTCCTTGTAGACCTTTAAAATAAGTCCTGGAAGCAAGCCCTATTAGGCATTCGATTTGCCCAGTTTTCCCTTTTCCAGAGCCTCCGAAGTCCGCTTGCCTGAGGGCCCTGACTAAAGCTGTGGCCTTTTTTTTTTTTTAATCTTGTTTGTCCGGTTCCGCCTGCTCCTCCTGATCTCTATTATAAAAAACCAACGTTGCCAAGTTCAGTAGGGTTTCTAAGTTTTGCTCCGGGCCTAAGGTGGACTTTTGAAGTTTTTTTCTAATGTCTGCAGCTGACTGAGTGATAAACTTATCCTTTAAGATTAGTTGGCCTTCAGTAGAGTCAGGTGACAGGGAGGTATGCTTTCTTAATGCCTCCCTTAGTCTCCCCAGAGAGGCAGTAGGATTTTCTTCCCTTTCCTGTGTTATAGTGGACATCATTGAGTAATTCACAGGCTTCTTCCTAGTTTTCCTTAGTCTTTTAGCATGCAAGTTAACAAATGTGTGCGGCACCAATCTCCATGTTCTGATTCTGTGTCCCAATGACGGTCTATACTGGGAACTGCCTGCTGGCCTGTGGGGAATTGTTCTCTTTCCTCTGTTGTCATCCTGTCATTGACCTGACTGAGATACCAGAGATCGCCAAACTCTCGGGCTGCAGTTATGGCGGCACTTCTCTCATGTGGGGTTAGTGTCTGATTTAGTGGTAACATTATATCTCTCCATATCAGATCAAAGGATTGTCCTAACCCTTGTACAACATCAATATTGCCATCAGGGTTATCTGAGAATTTACCTAGGTCTACTGTAATTTGCTTTATGTCTGAGAGAGAAAAAGGTACATGCCCTCTGGCTGGTCTGAATTCTCCTCCTCCCACTGCTTGGAGGGGGCATAATTGGGGAATATTGGCACTCTTTGGTTCATTGTTTACACCTTTGTCTATCTCCTTCTGGACCGTTTGGGTTGAAGGGGGGTCCTTATTAGTTGGGGAAGGAGTCTGGGGGACTCTGGGGTAGGGAGGTAGACTCTGAGGGCTTCCTGTAGGGCATAAATCACACTTTTTACATAATTGTGAGTTGTCTTTTAATGAAAAGAAAGTTTGTACATATGGCACTTGACTCCATTTGCCTTCTTTTCTACAAAAGAGGTCTAGCTGTAAGATGGTGTCATAATTTATACTTTGCTCAGGAGGCCAGGTTTCTCCCCGTTAAAGAGGATATTGTGGCCAGGCGGTACTGCAGAAGAATATGTTGTTTCTTTCTGAGCGTCAAATTGGTCCCAATTCTCTAGAATACATGTTAGGGGTGTTTTTGCCTTGTGGGGGAACGTTTCCTGTCGCTTTGGAGGTCCCTTCATGGTCGCCAAAATGTTATCGGGGGGTCCTTGCTCCCAGAGCTCCCAAGATGTGGCGGGCTGCTTCCAAGATGGCGGCAAGCCTCGTGTTCTGTGACCTGGGGTTCTTGGCATCACGGATTCCAAGGAATGGAATCTTGGGGCATGCGGTGAGTGTTACAGCTTTGTTAGAAACTGGGGGTCACGGAAGAGAACCATGGAACCCAGTAACTAGTGTTCAGCTCGATTAGGACGACCCCGAGCACTTAGCCATGCAGGAACCAGTGGCAAGCCTTTAGCCCTATCGGGAGCGGCAATGGGAGCCTTATCAGATCAGGAGCACAGCGGACACCCTGCCGGATCCGGAGAGATGGAAGTCAGCGGCAGGTCTGCGAAGGCGGCAAACAGCAGTGGTGGATGGTGAGCAAAAGCTCAGCTTGAGCCGTAACAAACATGAGCCAGAAGAGTGTGTAGTTGTAAGATTTAACAGAGTGAAAACAGAGCTCCCATACAAAGGGAGGGGACCCAAAGAGGGTAACCTGAGAATCAAATATTTGTGTCTTCATTTAGATTATAATTTATAAATTGGAGTATTTGATGAATATACGTGGAAAGCTAATCAACAGTACATGGTAATAGGGGTCCCCATTTCCTTATCTGAAATCCTTAGAGGGAGATATATTTTAGAATTCAGAATTTTTTTGAACTTTAGAAATAATGAGGTACATATACAATATATTACTTAACACCTTCAACAGGAGGTAGGGCAGTACCAAGTCATCAAACGGTGGTATTTCTATAGCAAAATATATGAATATTTATGGTGAGTGGGATAAATATTAAATAGTCTTAGGTCAGTTTTGCTGCTGTTCATTTCAGCATCAAAATTGCTTGAAAAAACCAGATTTTTAAAAACAGCTTCTCAGATTTTGGAATTAGGTCTAAGGGATTATGAACCTGCATATTGCCAAATGACTTGTTACATAGATTATATAGTATACTTTAAGAATTTGGAAAAGTACAAATCTTTGGGGTACAATAGGTAAGGAAAAAAGGCATCAGGAAATAACATGAGCTAGATCTTGGAGAATGGACAGCATCTGAATAGCTAGAAAGATTTTGAGAATATCTGTCTTGTAAGAATAGCTAGGATAAGAACAGTGGGCTAAGATGAGATAAACCGAGTTTTGAGACCTGATTTTGTTCCTAATAGTTTTGTGACCTTGAGCATACAGACCTTTCTTTTTTCCTTCTTTTTACTTCTTTTCCCTTCTTCCTTTCACTTCCATCTTATTCCCTTCCCTTCTGTCCTTTTCTCTCTTGGTTCCATTCCCTGATTTCTGCTTTTCCTTCCTTTCCTTTTCTTTCCTTGCCACTTCATGTTATTCGTTTATAAAATAGATACGGTATTTGTGAAGTACCTTGCACACTATTAGGCACATAGGTGCCTGGTAAATGGCAGTTATTATTTTAAAAACACTTGACAGTTAAAAAAGGGTTTCATATAACTTCTCTTACTTATTGTTTAAGGCAACTTGGTAAAAACATACTTGATTGTTATCTCTGATTTATAAATGAGGAAACTGTGACATAGTAAGAATGTATTATTCAATGTGAAATTACTAATGAGTCGTGGAATTGGGATGCCAGTGCTTTCTCTATTCTGTCACAAATCCCTTCACAGTGTTCCTTTCCCTTTTCCGTCTATCATTTCAAGAGGTTCTCAAAGTATTCTTTGGCATCAGCTGGGCAGGGCTATGTGATTATGGTAATATTAGCATTGGCTGTTGACTGGAATTTTCTGATTAGGTTACCCCTGTATAGGCAGCCTTCTGTCTTAATGAAGGTGGTTTCAGTCCTTACAGGCAGCATTCAGAGGTTAGAAAGTGAATCTAGCAAGGAATCAGGATATCATGTAAAAGTGTAAAAGGCAGTTTTCCCCCAAAACTAGGTTTCATTGGGTAAAGATGCCAAACGATAGTCATCAGCAAGTATAAATGGTTCTGATATTGTTTAAAATTCTAATTAGGCCGGGCGTGGTGGCTCACGCCTGTAATCCCAGCACTTTGGGAGGCCGAGGCAGGCGAATCACGAGGTCAGGAGATTGAGACCATCCTGGCTAACATGGTAAAATCCCGTCTCTACTAAAAATACAAAAGATCGCCGGGCGTGGTGGCGGGCACCTGTAGTCCCAGCTACTCAGGAGGCTAAGGCAGGCAAATGGTGTGAACCTGGGAGGCGGAGCTTGCAGTGAGCCGAGATTGCACCACTGTACTCCAGCCTGGGTGACAGAGCCAGACTCCGTCTCAAAAAACAAAACAAAAAAAATTCTAATTAGGTATAGTTTTCTGATCCTGCTATGGGCTTGAGGTTTTGAAAGCAGTTTTGATTTCCCTTTGTAATGAAAAAGAGTACACAGTTTATATCATAAGAGCTCACTGTGCTGGAAAGACAGTCTTCGTGTTTTCACTAAGCAGATTTCAGAGCCTTCTGTAGCTTTAGTGTCCTTTTGGGGTTGGTGCTGAGGCTTAGGTGGCTCACAAAGCAGTATTTCCCACCATTCCTCAGGCAGATACAGCTAACACTGACATTGTCATCAGCTGTGATACTGTGATGCTGTGAACATGCATGCACTATTCTTTGTATGGACATGCAATTTGTTTTCTCTTAGATAAATACCTAGGAGTGGAATGGCGGGATGATATATATGGTAGATATATGTTAAGTTTTTAAGTAATTGCCAAGATGTTGTAAAGTAATTTTTATTTTTCTAATGATTAATGATGTTGAGCATCTTTTCATGTATCTCTTTGCCATTCAGATAACTGCTTTGGGGAAGTGCTTGTTTAAATCTTTTGCCCATGTTTTAATTGGGTTGTTTCTCTTGTTGAGTTTTGAGAGTTATTGGTATATTCTGGATTCAAGTTCTCTGTGTCAGATATGACTTGCAAATATTTCCTCCAGGACTGTGCGGCTTGTCTTTCATTTTCTTTTTCTTTTTTTTTTTTTGAGACAGAGTCTTGCTCTGTCGCCCAGGCTGGGGTGCAGTGGCCGGATCTCAGCTCACTGCAAGCTCCGCCTCCCGGGTTTAGACCATTCTCCTGCCTCAGCCTCCCGAGTAGCTGGGACTACAGGCGCCCGCCACCTCGCCCGGCTAGTTTTTTGTATTTTTTAGTAGAGACGGGGTTTCACCGTGTTAGCCAGGATGGTCTCGATCTCCTGACCTCGTGATCCGCCCGTCTCGGCCTCCCAAAGTGCTGGGATTACAGGCTTGAGCCACCGCGCCCGGCCTTTTCATTTTCTTAATGTCTTCTAATATTGAAGTTCAATTTATCAATTTTTTCTTTCATGGATTGTGCTTTTGATATTGTATCCAAAAAATCTTTGCCTAACAAAGATCACAAATGTCTTCTTCTATTATTGTTGTTATAGTTTTAGGTTTTATATTTAGGTCTGTGGTTTGAGTTAATTTTTAATATATGATGTGAGATAAGGATTTAAGTTTATATTTTTTGCATGAGGGTATCCAGTTGTTCCAACACTGTATGTATGTATGTATGTATGTATGTATGTACTTATTTATTTTAGATATAAGGTCTTTGTCACTAAGGCTGGAGTGCAGTGGCACAATCATAGCTCACTGTAGTCTCAAACTCCTCGTCTCAAGTGATATTCCTGCCTCAGCCTTCAAAGCAGCTAGAACTACAGGCACCTGCCAGCATGCCTGGGTAATTTTTCGGTTATTTTGTAGAGATGGGATCTCCCTATATTGGCCTGGCTGGTCTCAAATTCCTGACCTCAAGTGATCCTCCCACCTCAGCCTTCTAGAGTGCTAGGATTACAGGTGTGAGCCACCACACCTGGCCCCAATACTATTTGTTGAAAGGATAGTCCTTTTTCACTTAATCGCTTTGTACCTTTGTCAAAAATTAATTGACTATATAGTGTAAAGACCTACTTCTGAATCTTTATTTTGTTCTATTGATCTATTTGTCTGTCTTGATGCCGATATTATGCTGTTTGATTATTGTAGCTCTATAAGTCTGGAAGTCAGTAGTTTAAGATCTCCAACTTTGTTTTTCTTTTTCAAAGTTATTTGGCTATTATAGGTCCTTTGAATTTCATATGAATTTTAGAATTAACTTGTCAATTTCTGCCCGCCCCCCCACCAAAAAAAAAGCCTGCTAGGGTTTTGATTGGGATTGCATTGAATCTGCAGATCAGTTCCAGGAGGACTGACAATGTTAAGTCATGTGATCCGTGAACATGGTACATTTCTCCATTGAAAAAGTCTTTCATTTCTCTAGTTACATTTTGTAGTTTTTGGAGAATAGGTCTTATGCATCTTTTATCAGATTTATTCCAAAGTATTTCTTATTTTTGATGGTATTTTATTAATGTTACTGTCTTAAAATTCTCAATTTCTGATTGATTGTTGCCAGCATATAGAAATACAAGTATTTCTTCATACTGGTTATGTAGCCTACAACCTTGCTAAATTCACTTATTAGTTCTAGTAGCTTTTTTATTGATTCCACTGGATTTTTTTTTAATGTCGGTGATCTTGTCATCTGTGAATAAGATAGTTTTACTTTTTTCTTCCTAATTTAGATGCAAATATTATTTCTTTCTTTTCCTTGCTTTATTGTAATGGCTAGAAGCTCCAACGCAGCATTGAGTAGAAGTGATAAGAGTTGGCATTCTTGCCTTGTTCCTGATCTTAAAGGGGAAAACATTCAGTCTTTGTTTTTTTGTAGATGTCCTTTACCAAGTTGAGGAAATTCCTTTCTTTTCCTAGTTTGTTGAGAATTTTATCAGGAATGGATGATGTATTTTGTCAAATGCTCTTTCTGCATGTATTGAGATGATAAGGTTTTTCTTTTTTAATCTGCTACGTTGGTGAATTATATTGTTTTTTTTTTCCCCCATTGGCTGACTTTTAAATGTTCATCCAACCTTACATTTCTGGCATAAACCCCCTTTGGTCACAATATATTATTTTAGTGTGTTGTTGGTTCCAATTTGCTGAGACTATTGCACATATGTTCTTGAGGGATATTGGTTGGTAATTTTCTTTTTTTTTTTTATACCTTTTGTCTGGTTTTGGAGCCATGACAATGCTGATCTTATAAAATGTGTTGGGAAGTATTCCCTCCTCTAAAATATTTAGGAAGAGTTTGCACAGAATTTTGTAGCTTTAAAAAAAAAAAGTGGTAGAATTAATTATTGAAGCCATCTGGACCTGTAGTTTACTTTGTGGGAAGGTTTTTACACTACAAATTCAGTCTGTAATAGATATTAGGAAATTCAGACTTTCTATTTTTCTTGACGAGGTTTTGTAATTTATTTCTTTCAAGGAATTTATCCGTCATCTGCATTGTGAAATGTATTGGCATGAGAGATATTGCTTATCTCTCATTTTTTTTTTTTTTTCTTTGAGGTGGAATCTCACTCTGTCACCTAGGCTGGAGTGCAATGGTGTGATCTCAGCTCACTGCAACCTCTGCCTCCTGGGCTCAAGCAATTCTCCTGCCTCAGCCTCCCGAGTAGATGGGATTACAGGCACGCACGACTGCGCCCGGCTAATTTTTGTATTTTTAGTAGACGTGGGGTTTCTTCATGTTGTTCAGGCTCGTCTTGAACTCCTGACCTCAAGTCATCTGCCCGCCTCGGCCTCCCAAAGTGCTGGGATTACAGGCATGAGCCACCGCGCCCGGCCTCACATTTCTGATATATGATTATTTTTTTTCTTGATCAATCTGAACACAGTTTTATCAGTTTTCTTGAGATCTAGCTTTTGGTTTAATTGGTTTATCTAAAAATTTTTACTATTTTATTTACTTACGTATGTGTATATGATTTCTATTTTATTGATTTCTGTTCTCCATTATTAATCTCCTCTGGATTTTATAGTTTCTTAAGGTACTTTCTTAAGGTAAAAGCTGAGGTCATTGAATTGAGTCCCTTCTTTTCTAATATAGGTGATTAGTGGTATATATTTCTATGTACTGCTGCTTTAGCTGGTTCCCATGTGTGTTTTTATTTTTATTCAATTCTTTTTGATTTCTTTGAATCATGAATTATTCATGTGTGTGTTATTCAGTTTTAAAGTATTAGGGGATTCTTCATATCTAAACTTTTGTTAGAAATTTCTAGTTTACTTCCATTGTGGTTAAGTCACATGCATAACTTTAGTTTTTTTAAATTTATTGATTCTTGTTTTATGGCCCTAAATATGGTCTGTCTTGGTAAACATTTTATGTGCACTTGAAAAGAATGCACATTCTTTCTGTTGTGTGAATGTTCTACAAATGTCATTAATGTCAGGTTTGTTGATGGGGATGTTCAAGTTTATTCTAATGTTCCGTTTACTGTATCAGTTTTTAAAAGGGTTTAGAATCTCAGGAGGGACTGGATGTGTTCCTTCTCTTATGTTTTTATTTTTTAAGTCATTGATGTCCTAGCTTTGATTTTTGCACTATCTTAATGACTTTAAGCAAATTTTACAATGAAACTCATTTTAATTTTAAGTCGTCTAGCCCTTTAAGACAAAGGAGATGTGTTAGGAATTAGAATTGAATGATAGAATTCTAGTTTTATAAATGTTTTGACTTAGTTATGTCAGTGTTTGGGTTAAAAGGACTCCTTTGTTTTTTTGGGCATTGGAATGTGATTATGTGTGTTTTTAATAGGGTTTTAGTTTTGTTCTTTAGCAGATGATGAAGAAAACAAAACCTATTCTAAAAGCAGAATACAAAGGGATATAGAAGTGATCTTTTCCTTTTTTGACATGGAGTCTGTCTGTCATCCAGGCTGGAGTACAGTGGCACAATCTTGGCTCACTGTAACCTCTGCCTCCCAGGTTCAAGTGATTCTCCAGCGTCAGCCTCCCGAGTAGCTGGGACTACAGGCGCGTGCCGCCACGCCCGGCTAATTTTTGTATTTTTAGTAGAGACAGGGTTTCACTGTGTTGGCCAGGGTGCTCTCGAACTCCTGACCTCAAGTGGTCCGCCTGCCTCAGCCTCCCAAAGTGCTGGGATTACAGGCGTGAGTCACTGTGCCTGGCCGCTTTTTTGCTTTTAAAAGGTGTTGGGAATTTTTCTTGTGTTTGTTTTATTTTTCTTAAAAAAATTTTTTTTGGGGGGGTGGGGACAGAGCCTGACATTGTCACCCAGGCTGGAGTGCTATGGCACGATCATAGCTGACTGCACGCAGCCCGGAACTCCTGGGCACAAGGATCCTCCTGCCTCAGCCTTCCCGAGTAGCTGGGATTATAGGCATACATCGCCATGCCTGGCTAAATATTTTATTTTTAGTAGTGATGGGATCTCACTACATTGCCTAGGCTGGTTTTGGACTCCTGACCTCAAGTAATCCTCCTGCCTTGGCTTCGCATTGGCCTCCCAAAGTACTGTGATTACAAGTGTGAACCACCTCACCTGGCTGGGAATTTTTTTTTGTTTTAATGGCATAAAATTTATATTATAAATGAAAGACATAAAAATGCTATTAATTTTCCATCTTATGATTGCTTATAACTTTTTCCTAGATTTTTGTTTTTTCAAGTTTTATTTTAGACTCAGGGGGTACTTGCTTAGGTTTGTTACCTGGGTATATTGCATGATGCTGTGGTTTGGGTGCAAATGATCCTGCCACGCAAGTACTGAGCATAGTACCCAGTAGTTAGTTTCTTAACCCTTGCCCTCCCCCGACTCTAGTAGTCTCCAGTTTCTGTTGTTGCCATCTTTCTTTCCATGAATGCCCAATGTTTAGTTTCCACTTGTAAGTGAGAACATGTGATATTTGGTTTTCTGTTCCTGCGTCAATTTGTTTAGAATAATGGCATTCAGTTGCATCCATGTTACTGCAAAGGACATGATTTCTTTGTTTTTATGCCTGTGTAATTCCATGGTATATATGTACCACATTTTCCATTTTTTTTTTTTCCCTTTTGAGACGGAGTCTGGCTGTGTTGCCCAGGCTAGAGTGCAGTGGTGATCTCGGCTCACTGCAAGCTCCGCCTCCTGGGTTCACGCCATTCTCCTGCCTTAGTCTCTGGAGTAGCTGAGCCTGCAGGTGTCCGCCACCACGCCTGGCTAATATTTTGTATTTTTAGTAGAGACGGGGTTTCACTGTGTTAGCCAGGATGGTCTGGATCTCCTGACATCGTGATCTGCCTGCCTCGGCCTCCCAAAGTGCTGGGGTTACATGTGTGAGCCACCGTGCCTGGCCCATATTTTCTTTATCCAGTCCACTGTTGATGGGCACCTAGGTTGATCCCATGTCTTTACTATTGTGAATAGTGCTGTGATGAACATGCGAGTACTTGTGTCTTTTTGGTAGAACGATTTGTTTTCTTTTGGATATATACCCAGTAATAGGATTGCTGGGTTGAATGGTAGTTCGGTTTTAGGCTCTTTGAGAAGTCTCCAAACTACTTTCCAGAGTGCTGAACTAATTTACATTCCTACCAACAGTGTATACGTGTTCCCTTTTATCTGCAGTCTTGCCAGCATCTGTTGTTTTTTGGCTTTTTGATAATTGCCTTTCTGACTGGCATAAGATGGTATCTCATTGTGGTTTTGATTTGCATTTCTCAGATGGTTAGTGTGTGGAGCATGTTTTCATGTTTGTTGGCTGCTTGTATGTCTTCTTTTGAGAAGTGTCTGTTCATGTCTTTTGCCCATTTTTTAATGGGGTTGTTTTTTGCTTGTTCAATTGTTTAAGTTCTTTATAGAGTCTAGATATTAGACCTTTGTCAAATGCATAGTTTGCAAATATTTTCTCCCATTCCGTAGGCTGTTAACTCTATTGATTGTTTCTTCTGCTGTGCAGAAACTCTTTAGTCTAATTAGGTCCCACTTGTCAATTTTTGTTTTTGTTGCAGTTGCTTTTGAGGACTCGGCCATAAATTATTTCCCAAGGTCAGTGTCTAGAATGGTGTTTCCTAGTTTTGTTTTTTTTTTTTTTTACAGTTTGAGGTCCTACATTTAAATCTTTAATTCATCTTGAGTTAATTTTTGTATGTGGTGAAAGGTAGGGTTCCAGTTTCATTCTTCTGCACGTGGCTAGCCAGCTATCCCAGCACTATTTATTGAATAGAGAGTCCTCTCCCCATTGCTTATTTTTGTTGACTTTGTTAAAGATCAGAAGATTGTAGGTGTGTGGCTTTATTTCTTGGTTCTCTATTCTGTTCTATTAGTCTATGTGTCTGCTTTTGTACCAGTAGTATGCTTTTTTTTTTTTTTTTTTTTAAACACTGTAGCCTTATAGTCTGAAACTGGGTAATGTAATCCCTGCAGCTTTGTTGTTTTTGCTTAGGATTATTTTGGCTATTTGGGCTCTTTTTTGGTTTCATGTAAATTGTAGAATAGTTCTTTCTAGTTCTGTGAAAAATGACATTGGTAGTTTGAGAAGAATTATGCTCAATCTGTAGATTGATTTGGACAGCATGGCTGTTTCAACAGTACTGATCTTCTAATCCATGAGCATGAAAATTTTTTCCTTTTGTTTGTGTCACCTGTGGTTTCTTTTAGCAGTGTTTTGTAGTTCTCCTTGTTGGGATCTTTTACCTCCTTGGTTAGATGTATTCCTAGGTATTTTTTCTTTTTCTTTTTTTTTGTAGCTGTTGTAAATGGGGCTGCATTCTTGACTTGGCTCTCAGCTTGAACGTTAGTGGTATATAGAATTGCTGTTGATTTTTGTACATTGATTTTGTATTTTAAAACTATGAAGCCATTTATCAGTTCCAGGAGCCTTTTGGTGGAGTCTTTAGGGTATTCCAGGTATAAAATCATATTGTCTGCAAAGAAAGATAGTTGGACTTCTTTGCTGTTTGGATGCCTTTTCTTTCTTTTCTTTGCCTGATTGCTGTGGCTAGAACTTTCAGTACTGTGTTGAATAGCAGTCGGAAGAGTAGACATCCTTGTCTTGTTCCAGTTCTCAAGAGGAATGTTTCCAGTTTTTCTTGTTCAGCATGATGTTGGCTGAGGATTTGTCATAGGTGGCTTTTATTTATTTTGAGATATGTTCCTTCGATGCCTAGTTTGTTGAAGGTTTTTATCATGAAGGAATGGTGGATTTTATTGAAAGCTTTTTCTGCATCTATTCATCTCAGTTTCTTTTTTCTGCTTGACCTAATAGAAAAAAATTTCAGCCCTACTTGAAATGAATTACCTGAGCTGGGGGACTGAGATTGCTGCCGGCAAATAGAATTAATGGACTGTTTTTTAAAGAGGGCAAAAAGCTCCAAACAGAAATGTTTCTGAGATGTTGGGGGCATTTTGGGAATAAAGTAACATGCATTTATAGGGAGATAGTAAAATGAAAACATAGGAATTTACTTTTTTGTTCAGTTATTTAGCCTTTAAAAAAATACTTATGAATGCATAGGAAGTTGCAAAAATAGTGCAGAGTACTATGAACCCTTCACCCAGCTTTCACCAATAGTGTCATCTTTTATAGCTATAATACAATATTAAAACCATGAAAATGACATTCATACGATATCATTAACTAGATTATAGCCCTTATTTGGTCTTTATATACACTTGTGTATGTGGATATATACAAGTCATACAATCTCATCCCATGAGTAGATTTGTGTAATGGCCACCACCACAATCAACATACAGAACCGTGCTGTCATTACAAAGGAATTCTCTTAGGCTGCACTCCCACCCTGTCTTTATCTTCCTGCAACCACTAATGTGTTCTTCTTCTCTACGTGAATAATATTTATATTTATATTTATATTTATATTTCCTTTTGAGACAGGGTATCACTCTGTCGCACAAGCTGGAGTGCGGTGTTGCAGTCATGGCTCACTGCAGCCTCCACCTCCCAGGCTCGGGTGATCCTCCCACCTCAGCCTTCCAAGTAGCTGGGATCACAGGCACAAGCCACCATGCCTGGCTAATTTTTTTTTTTTTTTTTTTAATTTGCAGAAATGGAGTCTTGCTATGTTGCCCAGACTGGTCTCGAACTCCTGGGCTCAAGTGATCCTCCTCCCTCAGCCTCCCAAAGTGTTGGAATTACAGGGGTGAGCCACTATGCCTGGCCTTTATGTGAATATTGTATAAATGGAACCATATAGTATATAACCTTTTGAGATTTTTTTCAGTAAGTATAATGTTTTTGAGATCCATCTAAATTGTTGTATGTATCCACTCAGTTCTTTCCCTCTCTGTGTGTAGTATTCCATTGTATGGTCACACACCACTTGTTTATTCATTCACATGTTGATGGATTTTATGGGTTTGTTTTTTTAATCTGCATCACTGGCAATGGATTGTTTTTAAAGCTATTAACTTTTTTTTAAATTAAAAAAATTATTTTTTGTTGAGATGGTATCTCTGTCATTCAGGCTGGAGTGCAGTGGCATGATCTCTGGAGTGCAGTGGCATGATCTCGGGTCACTGCAACCTCCGTCTCCCGGGTTAAAGTGATTCTCATACCTCATCCTCCTGAGTAGCTAGGATTATAGGCGCCCACCACCATGCTCACTAATTTTTGTATTTTTAGTAGAGACAGGGTTTCACCATGTTGGCCAGGCTGGTCTCGAACTCCTGAGCTCAGGTGATCCACCTGCCTTGGCCTCCCAAAGTGCTGGAATTACAGATGTGAGCCCCATGCCCTAAAACTATAAACTTTTAAAAGTTTTGTATGTATTCTAAATATACATTCTTTGTTGGATATGTGGTTTGCAAATAACTTTTCCCAGTCTGTTCTTTGTTTTTTAATTCTTTTTAACAGGGTGTTTTGCACAGCGAAGTCTTTAATTTATTTATTAATTTTTAAAAAATTATTATTATTTTTTGAGTCAGAGTCTCCCTCTGTCGCCTAGGCCACAGTGCAGTGGCTCAATCTTGGCTCATTGCAACCTCCACCTCCTGCATTCAAGTGATTCTCCTGCCCAGCTTCCTGAGTAGTTGGGATTACAGGTGCGTACCATCACACCTGGGTAATTTTTGTATTTTTTAGTAGAGACAGGTTTTTGCCATCTTGACCAGGCTGGTATTGAACTCCTGACCTCAAGTGATCCACCCACCCCGGCCTCCCAAAGTGGTGGGATTACTGGCGTGAGCCACTGTGCCCATCCTAAAATTGTTTTTCTGTTTCTTAAAAGAAAAAATTTTTATACTACCTTTATTTGTGCAATCTCTTTTTTTTTCCAATCAGCTTTCTTAGGTTGAAAAATGTCTTTAATTTTGATGAAGTTCAGATTGTGTTTTTGGTGTCATGTCTAAGAACTTTTCACCTATTCCTACGTTCTGAAGATTTTCTCCTATGTGTTCTTATAAAAATTTTATAGTTTTATTTTTTACATTTAACTCATGATTGGTTTTGAATTAATTTTTATGTATGGTGTGAGGTATAAGTTAAGCTTATTTTTTTATTTAGCTCGTGGATGTCCAGTTGTTCTAGTATAAGTCATTGAAGTGTGTCCTTCCTTTATTGAATCGCTTTTCCACTTTTGCCAAAAATCAATTGAACATATTCAGGCCGGGCACGGTGACTCATGCCTGTAATCTCAGCACTCTGGGAGGCTAAGGTGGGCAGATCACCTGAGGTCAGGAGTTCGAGACCAGCCTGGTCAACATGGTGGAACTCTGTCTACTAAAAATATAAAAATAAGCCAGGCGTGGTGGTGCATGCCTGTAATCTCATCTACTCGGGAGGCTGAGGCAGGATAATCACTTGAACCCAAGAGGCAGAGGTTGCAGTGAGCTGAGATTGTACCACTATACTGCAGCCTGGGTGACAGGGTGACTCTCTGTCTCCAAAAAAAAAAAAAAAAAAAAGCAATTGGACATATTTGTGTGGTTTATTTCTGGGTTCTCTTTTCTGTTCAGTTCACTTACGGGACTGTCCTTCTGCCAATACCACAGTGTTTTGATTACTGCTGCTATATAGTAAGTCTTAACATTGGGTAGAGTGATTCCTTACACTTATTGTTCTATTTCAAAATGGTTTTAGTGATTTCTTTTTCTTTCTACATAAATTTTAGAATAAGCTTTTTTGTATCTACAAGAAGTCTTGCTGGGATTTTGATAGGAATTACATTAAACCTATAAAGAAATATGAGATAAAGGAAAAACTAAACTTTTAACTACTCTCAAACTCACCACAACACAGGACACTTCTGACACTACATTTGTGGGGTTTTTTCCCTGTACACCAAACAGCAGACACAAGCTGAGTGTCTTATAATTTAACTCAACTCCAGTACTGTATGCCTGGAATAAGCATCAGATCCCATAGACTAAGGCCCTGTCCTATAAGATTGCCCCTACTTTAGATACAGTTTCAGTCCTAGCTGGTTTTACCTGTTCTTTTGACTGACCAGCTATAAATTGGATACAGGTGAAGAAGAAGCACATAGGACGAGGCAGGTGCGAAGGAGCGTGGAGCTTCACCCTCTCTGGGCTCACTGTCCTCCAGGTACCTGCATGTGGTCAGGATACTGGAAGCTCTCTGAGCCCTATATTTTACTGATTTTCATGGTGGCTTTGTCACATAGGCATGATCCCCTTCCCAGAGAATTGGGGGGTGAGGTGGAAAGTTCCAATTTTTTAATCATGGCTTGGTCTTTCAGGTGCACAGCCCCCACACAGGAGTCCAGAGACGGGCAGATCATGAGGTCAGGAGATCGAGACCATCCTGGCTAACACGGTGAAACCCCATCTCTACTAAAAATACAAAAAAAAAAAAAATTAGCTGGGCGTAGTGGCAGGCACCTGTAGTCCCAGCTACACGGGAGGCTGAGGCAGGAGAATGGCGTGAACCCGGGAGGCAGAGCTTGCAGTGAGCCGAGATCGCGCCACTGCACTCCAGCCTGGGTGACAGAGTGAGACTCTGTCTCAAAAAAAAAAGAAAAAAAAGATTCACTTCTTTAGAACAGAAGGCATTTCAATCACCCAACAAATTCTAATGGATTGGGAACTTTGTGTCAAGAACTAGGATGAAGACCAAAAAAAATATATTTTTATTATAAATCACAATAGCACAATACGTTTTGAGGAGAAATAGCTTTTTTTTTTTCTATTTGCTTCTTCTCACCCATGAAAATACTGTGTCTCTCCATTTATGTAGATTTTTAATTCTTTTCATCAGCATGTTGTAATTTTTAGCATACATATCTTGTATATGTTTTGTTGGATTTCTATCTCTAAGTATTTTATCTTTTTGTATTTTCATGCTCTTTGCCAGGAACAGTCTCAGTCCCTCAGCCCTGGTAATTTATTTCAGGTGGGGTTGAAATTTAAGAGGTCAGATAGAAAAAAGAAATGAGATGAAACTTTTTTTGCAACTTTAAATGATGTTGTATTTTAAATTTTAGTTTTTACATGTTTGTTGCTACTAGTATATAGAAATATAGTTGGCTTTTGTTTACTGATCTTGTATCCTGTGAGTTTGCTGAACTCATTTAGGAGTTATTCTTATAGATTAAGCTTTTCTACATAGGCAATCATGTCATCTTCAAATACCACAATTTTATTTTTTCCAATCTATATATTCCTTTTCTATCATTTTCTTACTTTATTGCTCTGGCTAGGATATAATTAAACAGTGAATTTTTATTCGGGTAGTACTGACTTCAGGAGCATAATTTGGGACTAGCAAATGCTAGTTTCACTCACCTTATTACAGTTTCAGATCTTCGGCTTCTCTTGGACTTCAAAAGTTTAGCTTGGATTGATCTTGAATATGATTGTATTTGCCCTGCTGAAGGCAGGAAAAGCTCTTGTATCCTGAGTGTGTACACAGTGCAATATAATTTTTATTTATTTGCCTCCCTTGAGTGTGAGCTTCTTGAAGAAGACAGTTCTAAAGATACAGGGCTTGGGCCGGGCGCGGTGGCTCAAGCCTGTAATCCTAGCACTTTGGGAGGCCGAGACGGGCGGATCACGAGGTCAGGAGATCGAGACCATCCTGGCTAACACGGTGAAACCCCGTCTCTACTAAAAATACAAGAAAATTAGCCAGGCGAGGTGGCGGGCGCCTGTAGTCCCAGCTACTCGGGAGGCTGAGGCAGGAGAATGGCGTGAACCCGGGGGGGCGGAGCTTGCAGTGAGCCGAGATCGCGCCACTGCACTCCAGCCTGGGGCACAGAGCAAGACTCCGTCTCAAAAAAAAAAAAAAAAAAAAGATACAGGGCTTGGTATACAGCAAACTTGTAATTAATGTTTGAGGCCAGGCATGGTGGCTCACATCTGTAATCCAGTGCTTTGGGAGGCTGAGGTGGGAGGATTGCTTGAGGCCAGGAGTTCAAGACCAGCCTTGCAAGATCCTGTATCTAATAATAATAATAATTGTTTGTTGAGCAAATATTTAAATGAATAAATGACACTAATATGTGGCTTCTTCTCATATAAGAAGTCTAGGGAAAACCTTTTCGGACAAGGTATGCTGTAACTCAGGTTGAAATGACAAATGTGAGACTATTTGCAGTCACACACGCAGTTGCACATGTAATTTTGACATCAAACATTTTTGTTTATTTTTGTTTACTTGCCTGCCTCGTAAGTTTCCTGTTTTACTAACAAGACACTTTATTCTTTGAGCATTACATGTCATTTGGTTTGGTTTGCTTCTGTACGGTAAAAAAAAGTTCTGTCTTTTGAAAAGATACCATTATTTAATTGGTTTTAAGTTAGGAGAATTCTAAATTACAGGGCACAGTAAAATAAATGAACGATTATACTGAGGAAGAGCAAAACAAACAAAAAAGAATAATAGAACCATGTTTTGTATATAAGTGGGAACAAGTTATCCTTTAGATCTGTTTTGTTTTGTTTTGTTTTTATGTGAGTATGCTTGAATGTGTATGTCATGAGGGTAGTGGGCTGGGCTGAACTGGGGAGGAGATATGCATCATATGTAGGGAGTAACTTAAGTTAGTTATTTTAAATAATACTTTAGCAAGGGAATTAGTACTTATTTAAGTGTTCATATTGCCTTAATATTAGCATAGCCTTTTCATCAATATGTTCAATATCTCAAATATCAAATTTGCATGAAAAATTTCTCCCAAATCCCTAATCCTTCCATTTTATTTTTCTTCATTGCATTTATTATCTTCTAACATACTGTATACTTTATGTATTCATTTTTTATTTAATGCCTGTCTACATCCACTTGAATGTGAGCTTTAAGAGGTCAGGGATTTTTATCTATTTCTATTAGCAGTTGTATATCCAGGTCCATGATATCATCTGGTACATGGAGAATACTTAATTTGTAAATGAATGAAAGGAGGATTACTTTGAAAAGATAGTGATTTCTAGGAGATTGGAATGAGGAATCTTAATCATAAGCCTATGTAAATGATAAAATATGATCCCTATGGGATAGTAGGAAAGTCATTGTCCTTTTATCCTGAGGAGCATATTTGTCCTCTATAAAAAGGCCTTTCTATTTGGAAGGAATTTTACTTGATTGATTGACTCTCTGTTTAAGCAACAAACGAAAAAGAATCCTTTGTTGAGAAGCTACCACAGACTGTAAAGGTTCCAGGTTCTGTGCTTTGTGCTGGATGGGACACCACTGTGATGTGCCTGGTGAGTCTCCTCTGAGACTGCTGCAGGACTTAGATTTTGTAACTAAAGTTAGTGTTTTTTGTTTTTTTTTTTAATCTCAGCTCACTGCAACCTCCGCCTCCTGGGTTCAAGCCATTCACCTGTCTCAGCCTCGTGAGTAGCTGGGACTACAGGCACGTGCCATCACACCTGGCTAATTGTTGTATTTTTAGTAGAGATGTGGTTTCACCATGTTGCGCAGGCTGGTCTCGAACTCCTGGCCTCAAGTGATCCGCCCGCCTCTGCTTCCCAAAGTGCTGGGATTACAGGCATGAGCCACTGCGCCCGGCCCTTGAGCTGGTTTTTGAAGAATCAATAGGAGTTTACTAGGTAAGAGCTGAAGGAGGGAACCTCTCCAGTAGTTGGGAACATGTGCCAAGGCATGAAGCAGTGAAACAAAGTGGTGCGTACAAGAGAAGTACTCATAGTTTGATGTGGCCAGACACAACATGAGAGGGAGAAAATCAAGATGAGCTGATCAGGGAGGCCTAAAGTTAGTCTTTTCATTGTGCTTATCTTGGCTTGCTTACCATGTAAAGAACCTTATAGCTTTCCACGTGGGGTTAGTTATATTTTATTCACTTACTGATAAATAAAAGGATAATTTATGTTGAGGAAATGTATAGATGCAGCCTATTCTGAGAATTTATGTATTTACTTTTATTTCTGCAGTGTTCGATTTTTTATCTAGTCATTGGCTGATAGTCCTCTTAATACTAATAACATAGTAGAGAAGATGATAAAAGTGTTTTATTCATCTCTTCTTGGACAAGAAACCCTGCTTTATCTGTTCTTTTTAGTTGAAGCTGAATAAAGCTGAATGTTCTAGTAGGAAGCATGGGTTCAAGTTTCTACTACACTGTTTCTGAGCAGGTTATATCTCTTTCCTGGGTCCTCATTTCTCCAGTTGTAAAATAGGGGATTTGAGGTAAATTAGCACATCCACTTTGATAAAAATTTATCTGGGCTGGATGGGGTGACTTATGCCTGTAATCCTGAGGCGGCGGGATGCACAGATGGGCAGATTACTTGAGGCCAGGAGTTCGTAACCAGTTTGGCCAACATGGTAAACCCCCGTCTCTACTAAAAATACACACACACACACACACAAATTAGCCAGGAGTGGTGGCAGGCGCCTGTAATCCCAGCTACTCAGGAGGCTGAGGCAGGAGAATCACTTGAATCTGGGAGGCGGAGGTTGGAGTGAGCCAAGATCGTGCCACTGCACTCCAGCCAGGGTGACAGAATAAGAATCTGTCTCAAAAAAAAAAAAAAAAATTATCTGAAGCAAGAATCAATACATACATGACCCATTAGGGTAATTTTTCTTGGCAGTCCTTCCCTTCCTGGCTGCTGTTTACCAACTTAATTATTCTTCCTGTTTCATGTTAGATTCTATAATCAAGTATATATCTTACTACTCCTGGCTGGGTGCAGTGGCTGATGCCTGTAATCCCAGCACTTTGGGAGGCCAAGGCGGGTGGATCACCTGAGGTCAGAAGTTCGAGACCAGCCTGTCCAACATGGTGAAACCCCATCTCCACTAAAAATACAAAAATCACCTGAGCGTAGTGGCAGGTGCCTGTAATCCAAGCTACTCAGGAGGCTGAGGCAGGAGAATCGCTTGAACCTGGGAGGCAGAGGTTGTAGTGAGCTGAGATCATGCCATTGCATTCGAGCCTCGGCGACAAGAGCGAAACTCCATCTCAAAAAAAAAAAAAAAAAAAAATCGTACTACTCTTCTCTCAACTCCTGCTATTATCTTTGTTATTTTCAGCAACCGTGTAGATGGATCCATCCACTAATATCCTGGCATAGTTGTTTGTCTTCATTATCATTTCTAGTCCACTTAGCTCTCTGCCTTGTCTTACCTCCGAAATGTTCCTTCACTAAAATCGTAACTCTAGGTAACCTCCTCACTACAACCTGATAAATTTTTTAGCTTCCTCATTTAAGTATTCTTAAAGTATGCCAGTTCTCAGACTTACCAGCACCTCTATTAAATCTTTTCTTCCTGTCTCTTCATCTTTACTTTCCTCTTCTTTTACCTTAGATTCCATTGTTACTCTCTCTAGTCCATGTTATAAATTGTTTGCCCCATGTTTTGGTCAATTTATCTGGTAAAGCTGTCTAGTAAAACTTTGCCTTTGCATTACTGTAGTCTGCTGAAGAAAGCCACACAACAGAGCAGATTGGTGGGCCTGTAAAATGAGGATGAATGATGTAGGTCAGTCCTCAACACTGCCTACCAATTCTACTTTTTGTTCAGCGTATTTTCTTGTTCTCTATATTAGCTCTCAATTTTTTTTTTTTTTTCTCATCTCAAATTTGGAATCTCCTTGCTCTGCTGATTTCCTTTTTATTTCATGGAGAAAATAGCTATAATGTGGAAGCTTCTTTACCACTAAAGTTACAAATATTTTGTTAGCTGTACCTGCTTTTTCTTTTTCATCTGTTGTGATGGAAGAAATATTCCTTCTTTTATCAGTGTTCATGCTCTCAATACCATCCCTTCCTTTTCAAGAATAATTTTTTTTTGAGAACTTTGGCTGCAGGGGGTATGGAGAATTAAATGGAAGCTGAAAGAGTTGTCTAGATTCACTGTCTTTATTTCCTCATCTCCTACTTACTGGAGTTGAGCTTTTGTTCCTACCACTCCTCCACCCCTGAAAGTTCCTACAAAGGGTACCAGTTGACTTCAAGTCAGTTAAATTGGATGGCATTCTTTAATAATGGGCCTCCAGGCAGCATTTGTTCAGCAGTCCCTGACTATTCTTTTCTTGGCTTTTTGAATAGCATTTGCAGTCTTGATTTCCTTCCACCTCTCTGGTTACTCTTCTTCTGTTTCCTGCAGTTTAATCAGTAGCTACAAATATTATTGTAACATTAAACAAATAAAGATTTATTATCTTACAGAGAAGAATGCATCATTTGTATAAATTTTGAGAAACAAACAGGCTTTAAGGAAACCAGGTTGTGGCAGGAAATTTTGAGCAGGTTACACACTACTCTGTGAGAGATACTGAAAAAGGTTGTGAATCATTCATACATGTTTCAAAATGATTCTGTTCAACAACCTTGTAAGGTAGATGGTTGTATTCCTGTTTATCCACAAAGGATTTGAGGTGGGGAAAGATGGGATGTGTTCAGGAAACAGTGCCTTGTTCTTTCCAGTTGGAAGGCTATGTTACAATAAGGTACTACTGAAGATAAAATCTGTTGTTTCCATGTTATGGGATGCCTTGAATGCCAAGGGGAGAAGTTTTTTACTTAATTTTGTAGATAGTGAGAACTGGTTGAAGATTTGGTTTTTTTTTTTTTGAGCCTTGAGTGGCTGGATTGCAGTGGCACAATCTCGGCACACTGCAGCCTCTGCCTCTTGGGTTTGAATGATTTTCCTGCCTCAGCCTCCCAAGTAGTTGGGATTACAGGCGCTCGCCACCATGCCTGGCTAATTTTTGTATTTTTAGTAGAAACGGGGTTTTGCCATGTTGGCCAGGCTGGTGTTGAACTCCTGACCTCAGATGATCAGCCTGCCTTGGCCTCCCAAAGTGGTGGGATTACAGGAGTGAGCCACCACACCTGGCCAGGTTGAAGATTTTTAAGCTGTGTGCAACATTTTGGGAAAGGAAACCTGTCTTGGCCAAAGGCTGATAATCCCATAACATTAGTTTTAGTGACCAAATGGCACTTCCACTTGAAGCCTTTTTGTAGGCTTCCCAATATAATGAATTGAGCCTTCTTTGACACTCCCATAGCACTTTGTCATACCTTTGATGTAGCACACTTCTCATATATCATAATTACTTGTTTGTATTTGGCTTCCCCATTGGATTTGAGCTCTTCTAGAATAGGATTGTTAGTTTATGGATAATGTTGATTTTGATAATCTTCCTCATCTCTATCTCAGTGGTTGGCATAAGAAGTGGTTCTTGAATTAGTAAATGAATAAAGAGTTTCAAATTTTGAATCTTTTGTCTGAATAGCTTCTCAGAATGCATCTTTTTTATTTCTCCTGATACAGGGTTGAATAAATTAGAAGCCACTCCTACTTCCTCTCTGCTGGTACATATGTTTTAGCTAGTTAAACCTATTTTGATAGAGGGGTTCTATGACTTTTTTTTTTTTTTGAGATGGAGTCTCGCTCTGTCGCCCAGGCTGGAGTGCTGTGGCCGGATCTCAGCTCACTGCAAGCTCCGCCTCCCGGGTTCACGCCATTCTCCTGCCTCAGCCTCCCGAGTAGCTGGGACTACAGGCGCCCGCCACCTCGCCCGGCTAGTTTTTTTTTGTATTTTTTAGTAGAGACGGGGTTTCACCGTGTTAGCCAGGATGGTCTTGATCTCTTGACCCCGTGATCTGCCCGTCTCGGCCTCCCAAAGTGCTGGGATTACAGGCTTGAGCCACCGCGCCCGGCCAAGGGGGGTTCTATGACTTTAAAGGCCTATGACTTTGCAGACACTTGTACAGTGTATAGCATACCCTATGCAAATCAGCTGTCTGTTCAGGTCTTGTGTTTGTTTTCCCCATAGACATAATCCAGCCGTTAGTTGTTTAAAGCAGCAGATGGGAGAAGGAATCCGTGGAGATGTGGATTTATTAGCTCTCACAATGAAAGACCACACTGGTTATGCTAAGGATTAGAAGAGTTCTGCTGAATGAAAGGGACATGGATCCTGTTTTTCTGTGCTATTTTCAGCAGTGTGGCAATCTCTTGTGACTATAATCAGTTGTAAGAAGACCAGAAAAAGATCTTGTAAATAGACTTTCCTTCAAGCCCTAGACTGTTGGTTGCAGCTGTCATAATTATAGGAGGGACTGATTTTCTTCATTTTTGAGTGCAGACTGAATCTGGCCTTTAGTTATTGGTATATTTACACCTTAGGTAGTATAACTGGCTGATTGTGTGCTTTATACATACCTTTATCTGTCAAATTAGGAAATTTGGATTCATATCTCCTGAATTTTGTTGAAGAGTAATTATTGTAGCATGTTTTATAGTTTGGAAAAAGTGATTGAATTTAATGTGTTTAACCCACTTCCTAAAAATACAGTGCTACCTTCACTAACAATTTTGTGTATGTGACTTATTAGAAAGATCAGCAACTTTCCTTTGTGTTTACTAAGATTCTGACAATTACCATAAAGTTGGAAAGTGTAAACGTTGCTTATAGAGTGTTTAAGGAACAGAATCATATCACGAGAACAATCTTTCACTCTTAAAATGTAAAAGATTATGTATTTTGAGCCATGAATTAAGAAACAGAAGCATCTTTAAACTTGGCTGAAGTTCTACTTTAAAAATGGCAGCCAGTAACCAAAGAAACAATTCTTGACATCGTTAAAGCTTGGATAAAACTAGACTTTTTCATGCTGTGCCCTTTTAGAAGTCTGGGGGAATGGGGAGCGTTTCCTGTGACAGCACTGTAAGCGATGAATAGATGAATGAATTTGTCCATGCTCAGAACTCACAACACGTGGACTAACCCCCTCCCGCACATAAAAGAGCAGGGAAACCGACCTCAGCAATGATCTAGCTCGTGAAGAAAGAGAATTTCGTTACTGTCCAAGAAGTGAAGACCAGCGAGTCTAGCGATAAAGAAACAAAAGAGCCCCTGACAGTATTGAAAGAATCTGACATTTGCTTTGTCTGTACAAAGGATGAAAGGAATTTTGCCGACTTAGTCAAAACAATAACTGGTTTTATATCATTTTGAGTCTAAAATACAGGCATCAGAATAGTATGTTTTTCTTTGTATTTCTGAAGAATTGTCATCTTTTTAAAAACGTATGTGGAGTGGTTTTGTTTCTGGAAAGGAAGACGTGACATGGATTTTATAAGCTTAGTAGCTATAGGTGGAGACTCTTGTTTTGTTTGCTAAACCTTTTTAATAAGCAGCGAAGTCAGGATATCAAAGATTGCAATTTTTTCCCCTGGAACCTTTTGTTCTTTTCTTAGTACTTCAAATAATTTCAACCAAAGGGGTATGCATGGAAAATGAAAACAAATATGAAGTCTTTCCGCTATTTGGCAGTGCTTCAGATGAGATGATATATCTGTAGTCCTGTGAAGAAAGACATGATTCTGATATGAGGCAGTGATTGTGTACTTATGCTGGACGGAGGGAGAACTGGTTTAGTGGAACAGTGGGTTAGTGGTGTGCTGAAAGGATTGTTTGCCTCTTTAACCAGCAGTAAGTAGGCACTAGTAGTTGACTGTCTGGGGAGTGGCTTTTTTTGTCTGATACCTGTTATGGATGATTCCAGTATTCTGAGAAGGAGAGGGTTACAGGTGAGTAAAAGAAAACCTTTTTCACTGATCTCCTTCCTTTTAATGTCTCTTGTAAATGTACTGAACAGATTGTTATAATTTAATTCATTTGAGGTAGGAGGCAGGGTGGAGTGCAGCTAAGTTCCTCTTTATTCTTTGATGTATAGTTATAATTAGAGAACTTATCTAAAATCTTGCTATTTTGATAGAAAAATGCTGCTTAGGCTTATTTACACTGTATTTAGTGAGAAGAGCAATGAAATCAGACCTGTATGGGATACAAGCCTAATTTAGGACATTAGACATTACTGCTGACAGATTGTTTACAGTGAACATATTCTGTTCCTGACCACCATGCCTGGGCTGCCCCCCGCATTAAGTCACATGTACGTGTAGTATATGCTTGATTCTGTACATAGTTTTAAGAACTTTTCTAAATTATCACTTTGTATATATACATTCCATCCACTTATCTGTTGTCTGTCTGTCTTGTCTGTCCATCCATCCGTCTGTCTACCTGTCTACCTACCTACCATCTTTTCCTTCTTAAACCTGAGGTAGTTTGTTAGATGAAGAGGTATGTAACATATAACATTGAGTGAAAATAGACTGATAGGCAACCTTCAACTGAATTTTAATGAATATCCTTAGCAGTAAAAGAATATATGACAAATTTGATGATTATTTTTTTCATGCTTTGTAGATTATCTCAGATTATCTCATCTTCGTCTTATTAGCAAAGAGCAAGCCCGCTTCTAGTCTATCACTGAATGTTTTTGAGAATTGACATAATGAAGATTCTAGTGTAAATCACTGAGCTAATCAATCAACCTGTATTGGTCTAGTTGTGAAATGTAGCTATTTCTGTTTTCATTTTGTTTATTTGACATTATTTATAAAGCACTTTTTTTGTACAAAGTACCTAAGGATTTTAAAATTATCATGAATTAACATTATTTTAGTTTCTTTAAAGTTCTCAGAAAGAAAATGTATAGGATTAGTAAACTTAAAATATAAATTTAAACAAATTTGTATTGTTTCTAGTTATTATATGTACTTCTTATTGATGGTACTGTAAACATTCAGAGCCTGTAGGGAGCACCCACTGAACCTTTAGCAGTTGTCCAGTGTGACCTGGGCTTTAAAAGTCAATAACATAAACTCTAGCACCATATACTAATTTTTCCTGTTAGCACAATTGATTCGATGAGATTTGTCACTTGATTTCTTGGGGTTATTTTGAGAAGTATTTATATAGTACTGTACTCAGATGACCTCTCATAAGTAGTGATATATGTTCAAGCAGCTGCTAAATAAAAATGGCTGACTTTGTAAGCCCATTCGGTTTCACTGCTTATTTATATCTTTATTTCTCTTTAGTTGCTAGAATTCAGAAAGGGAATCCTATTTGTTGAATGGGGAATATTTCCTGTTTTGTGTTAAATCATTCATTTTCTCCCTGGTGCCTGAGTCAGTCTCTAGTGTTTGCTACCTTGTTTGCTGATGCCCTTGGTCTTGAGTCTTTGTTTCTATCTAGCCGGAGTTCTAAACTGCCAGATTACATAACACTGGAGGATCTTTTCCTACAACCTTATACTTAAAAAAATTTTTTCCCCTATTTACTTTGTCTATTTTTTTTTTTTTCAGATGGAGTCTCACTGTGTTGCCCAGGCTGGAGCGTGCAGTGGTGTGATCTTGGCTCACTGCAACCTCCGCCTCCAGGGTTCAAGTGATTCTCCTGCCTCTGCCTCCTGAGTTGAGTAGCTGGGGGATTACAGGCATGTACCACCACACCTGGCTAATTTTTTGTGTTTTTAGTAGAGACGGTATTTCACCATGTTTGCCAGCCTGGTCTCAAACTCCTGATCTCAGGTGATCCACCCACCTTGGCCTCCCAAATTGCTGGGATTGCAGATGTGAGCCACCGCACCCAGCCTATTTTGCCTATTTTTAAAAAATAAACTTTAAGGTTCATTCTCCAGAAGATTGCTTTGGAACATTCCAAAACAGAGCTAATGCTTGAAAAGCAGCAGTTTAGATTATTTGTTTTAAATAGTTACATTATAATATAAAGACTTAAAGGTAAGTTTTATTAATAGATTTATATAAATAAACACACAAAGGTAAAGTGTGCCTGGTGGTACAGGTAATCTACTGGGTAACCTCAGATTTGAAGGTGATAATCCAAATAAATGTTTGGCTTCGCTAATTGCTTTCTGGTGGAATAGATTTCCTAAAACATTTCCAGAAGATCAGCTAAGGCATAGCCTACTTTGATACCTCCAAGTTTCTCTGCACAGTTTCTTGGGAGGTAGCAGAATAGTAAATAGTGCATTTAGAAGTTCCCTGAGAGCAAAGACCTTGTCTATTTTGTTCAAATTACAGTTCTGCCCTGTTCTAGTCATATAACCACAGCCAAATTTCATTTCATTTCTGTACTCCACTGGTATATTGAGAGGAGACAGTGGAGGCAAGGGCTACAGCAAAAAGACCAATTATGAGACTGTTGTGGTCAAAAAAGGCAAGAAATAATAACAGATTGGAGGGGTGATAGCAGTGGACGATGTGGAGGACTTTCTTATTGGCCATTTTTACAGATACGTGAAGCTCAGTAGCTTCCTCAAGGACGGACAAGTAAGTGTATGGTCAGGCTAGGTGTATAGGTTAGGGTACTCTAAACTACAAGTAACAGAAAGTTTGACTCTTGAGTGGTTTAAATATTAAGTAAACATCTTGACTCACAACAATGAAGTCCAGAGGTTGGATGAGTTTCAGAGTTGGGTAATCTGGTGTCTTTGCTCAGCTTCATTGCTCTTTTGTCTTCCTCTGTGTTTTGGCCTCATTCTCAAGCTTGCTTCCTATGTGTTAGAAAAAGAACTGTAGTGGTTTCAGGCTGCACAGTCACACACTACAACATCCCTACATCTTAATGGTAAAAGGACATCTTGGAGATTATGTGTGAGCATCTTTTCTTTACACTAGAGGAGCCTCTGTCGGTGTAGGAATTGACACTGTTTTGCTTGAAAAGCTGTTCAAGTTGGGTCTTTCTTGTAAGGTAAAAATTGGCTTTCATCTTGCATCTACTTTTGAAGCATCTACACATGGAGAGACATTTGAGATTGAAGTTCCTTGTGAATTGAAGGAGGTGCTTTTATATTTGCCCTCTTTCCCAATCAACTTTGTGGGGGATGATTTTTAACTTTGAAAGGTCAGGGACTAGCCAACATAAGCAAATTTTTATTATCAACTCTCTTAGTACCATCATTTCCACATTATTTGCCCATAAGGCAGATATAGTAATCAGTCTTCATTGTATAGACAGTGCAATTTCCCAGGTTCTGAATTGAAAATATTTGTTGTGCTGATAAAATTATTGCCTTCAGGCAAAACTAAATTGTATAATGTTTTTATGCACCCCCCAGTCCCCACTTGCTTTTTGCCTTTGCTGTTCAAAAATCAGAGTACTTAGAGTGTTATTGTTTACGGGTACTTAATTATTTTGGAGGATATATGACAACATAATGCATAAAGGAAGCATTATTATTGAGAAAGCCTTCTTGGGACTTTTTTATTTTGCAAATTATGACTGCCATAAATTATGGTCATCTTACAAAATGTGATTCAGTTAATTTTTAGTCCTTAAAAACAAAACCTTCAAGAACCAGGTAGATTTCAAACATTCAATTTCTTCTTGAAATTTTATTTTAAAAAGGCTGATGACATGGATAAAAATGTAACCTAATTATTTGCTTCTGTTGTTCTACATTTCCTTGTTCTTTTCTGTGAGTTTGATAAAGGAAAAATTTCAGTTTGTACTCTTCAGTTTTTAGTATCACTAAGATATTTTCATCAAGTCAGTAAATTAGATGGCTTTGAAGGTTAAGTAATTTATCTCACTCTTGTCCCTCTTCTGTGCCCTGCCTCAGATATTCCTATTCTATGTTGCAGCTACACCAGTCTTGTACGTTTGTTTGTTTTTTTATAGCCATTTTTTTCTGACATTCCCCCATTCCTGAGTGTTTTTATCCTCCTTTTCTACCTATCAACCTTCTGATTATCCTCATGCAGTTAAGACCTGAGTACCTAATTTTCAAATATTATAGTCATTATGGGTAACTCCAGCATCTTTGCAGACAAGGATAATCAGTCCAGTCTCAGATCTTTAGAGTTCCTTGGCTATCTGGAGTCTTTGTTAACAATTCATTCCTGTAGGCTCCATGTATTCTGTAGAGGGAATTGTTTGATTCAGAAATCTTACAGTAATTTACAATTACATCCCTTGATCACCTCTGAATTAAATTCTGGTGTTCTCTGTGTCAATCTAGATTACAAATTGGTGGTCTGGTGGCCTGTCTACTTCCTATAGATATATTTTATTTAACCACCTTTGGAGATTTAAAGAAAAATTAACCAACATAGTCTCTATCAGTTCCCTTTTGTTTTATCCTCTGCTGCTTTATATATTTACTGAATTTCATCTATTCTAAGGCTCACATCTTTTTACTTTATAACAGCTTTGAAATAGCGGTGTTACTCTTAATGGTGTGTTATACTTTAATTGGCAGGGCTTATTTTTGTTTTGCATTTTGAAAAATGTTTCTTACTGTTACAAAAAATAATAGTATCTTTTGCAATTGATAGTTTTTCAGATTTGATAAAGTACAGTATATTACCTTACTGGCCCATTAAAGCATTTGAGTTTGCAACATTTATGTCTCAGTGTAAAGACCTCTACCTTTTTTTAGCTCTCTCCCTTTCCTTTTTCTAGTCTTTAAGATCTCTGTTCCTGTGATTCTGTTGTTTGTTTGTTTGTTTGTTTGTTTTTGAGACAAAGTTTTGCTCTTGTCACTCAGGCTGGAGTGCAATGGTGCAACCTTGGCTCACTGCAGCCTCTGCCTGCTGAGTTCAAGTGATTCTCCAGCCTCAGCCTCCTGAGTAGTTGGGATCACAGGTTCCTGCCACAACGCCTGGCTAAATTTTGTATTTTTTAGTAGAGACAGGCTTTTGCCGTGTTGACCAGGCTGGTCTTGAATTCCTGACCTGAGGTGATCTGCCCACCTTGTTCTCCCAAAGTGCTGGGATTATAGGCATGAGCCACCGCACCCAGCTTTTGTTTCTTTTTATACCTGTTTGATGTGCCTTTCTATATCATCTGATATTGTTTTGTTTTTTTCTCAATTTATTTGAGGTATATAACATTTGTGAATTTTTTATGATATAACCACTTTCACATTTGTGGGTAAACTCAGGAATAATGTATGATTCAGTTTTTAAAAAATGCTCATGTATATAATGTAAGTTTCCTACTTTTCATCTTGAGGTAGTTTTGGTAAGGAACATATTTTTAACAGTTTGTTTTGTTTATTTTGTGATTTTTTGAGATCAATTTGTTTATATATATATAATTTTTTTTCTTTTAAACCTTTGCTGATTTGTTCTTCTGTTTCTTTTTATTTTTCTAATATTGGGTATTAAGACTCTTTTTTTCATGATCAAATATCAGTGGAATGCCAAGTACAGTGGCTCACACCTATAATCCCAGCACTTTGAGAGTGCCAGGTGGGTGAATCACTTGAGCCCAGGAGCTGGAGACCAGCTTGGGCAACATGGTGAGACGTCTCTACAAAAAAAAAAAAAAAAAAAAAAAAATTTTTTTTTTAATTAGCCAGGCGTGGCGGTGCACACCTGTAGTTCCAGCTATTTGTATTTGGGAAGCTGAAGTGGGAGGATCGCTTGAGCCTAGGAGGTCAACGCTGCTGTGAGCCATGATTGTGCCCCTGTACTCCAGCCTGGGTGACAGCAAGACCCTGTCTCAAAAAAAAACTAAAATAGCAACAACAAAAATTCGGTGGAACATTTTTTGTTGTTGTTTTTCCAGAAACCAACTATCCCTTTATTTCAACCTTTTCATATCAGTTTGCTTTTGGTATATCT